>NW_027069575.1:266939-366244 GCF_002906115.3 Quercus suber
GAGATTTCCCACCATCTTATTCGGCCATCGGAAGAATGGTTCGCCCTTAATCTTTTCCAGAACTTGGTGTACTGGCTCTTTGAATACAGTGTTGACTGTTTGGGGGTTTATCAATCCTGTCGCAGAAAAATCGCTCCACGGTTTACTGCCGCTGAATCGATCCGACCTAAAATCCCTTCTCTCTTGAAGGATAACATTTTCCTTGCCCTTCCCCTGTTGCTGATCTTCTTCAACTTTTTTATACTTTTCGATGCGGTCCATCAGCTGACGCATGCTAGTGACTAGCTTGCTAGACAAAGATGTCCTTAAGCCATGGTCAGTGGGGAGGCCGAGCTTGAACGTGTCGAGGGCCATCGCATCAAAGTTGCCCTCCATATCGTTAAACATCTCCCAGTACCTATCCGAGTACGCCTTCAGAGTCTCACCCTCTTGCATGCTCAAGGATAGCAGAGAGGACAAGGGCCTGGACACTCTTTGGCAGGTGACAAAACGCGAACCAAAAGCTTGAATGAGCTCTTTGAAGGAGCCGATGGAGTCTTCCTTCATGCTGTCAAACCACCTCATCGCAACCGGTCCGAGACTGAAGGGGAAGACCTTGCACATCAAAGCTTCGTTCCTGGAGTAGACTGCCATTCGTTGATTAAAATGACTGACATGTTCTACTGGGTCATTTTTGCCATTGTAGATGGTGAACGCAGGCTGGTTGAAATGCCGGAAGAGTCTCGCTTCTTCAATCCTGCGTGCGAAGGGCGATCTAGAGATTTGGTTCAAGGCCTTGCTCATGGCATCGTTTCCTACACCTCCACGTGGTGGGCTCGGAGGTTGCTTCTCATGACGACGCTCCTCCTAGTAGGAAAAGGACTCACTGACTGGCGTTCGCGATCTTTGTTGGTAAGTGGGATCCTGTTGGTCGTCGGACTCCTTATCGTAATGTGAAGGAACCCGTTTCCGTTTTGCGTGACGCAGCTCTCTTTTTAACTTTTCAACCTCCAGCTGCAAATCCCGGTTCTTCTGTGCATGGGATACATAACTCCCATCACGTGACTAGCTTTGCCCAGAGTGCACGGTGTGTGCACTGCCCTCACGATCTGTCTCTGCTCCAAATTAAGGAAAGGGTCCGCGTGCTGGGATGTCCTAGACTCTGCCTGTTGTTGGCCTCGTTCAGTCATCTTCAACTGTTGTTTTCACCCCTGTACAAGCTCTTCCCATAGACGGCGCCAATTGTAGGGTCTAATTTTGAGCCCAAGCCCAAGAAGGAGGGTTATGAGCCCAACGAACCCAAGACAATGAATTTGTAGAGAGTGGGCGAAAGAGCTGGCTGGGCGCGAATTAAACAGCGATTGATTATAGTGTTTAAGGATTCATTAACACAAGATCATGCTCATCTTCTTTGACAAATGTCTTCCGAAGAGGTATGTTATTGAATGTAAGGTGATTACAATTCTTGGAACTAAGTAAAATTGTCTAATTCTTCTCTCCAACTTTTTCTCCCCCATTATCAGAGACCTCTTCTGCTTATATAGCACCTCCCATCATCTTCATTCCACCTGTTCTTCATCTAAGATCCACTTGAGTGCTGTCCATCAGGTATTCTCTTTACCCTCTGTGAGTGGTAGTACTGAGATTACACTGTTCAGGGGTCTTCTCACATTAATGCGGCCAGAAAAGCAGATGCAATGATTTAATGTGGTGATGGCAGCTTTTCCTTGAGATATTTTCTCGTTCTAACCATCCCCAGACATGCCCAGTGCTTATCTATTGTGTTGGGATTGCCTAAGATCCATTTGGATCTTCTATTCGTTAGCTGGGTCGAGACTATTTGCTCCGAGGAGTGTCAACTCTTGGACAAAAGGTGACCTCTTCGGACGCTACTCTTCCATTACTTCTGGTTGGCTACGCTCAGATGAATTCTACCCGACCCCTATTATTTTCGACGTAAGTACTTCTCAAGACAGGGCCCCCAGCCAATAGGTATGTCTGGCTTTTACCCCCACACTAACCAAATAAAAGTTTGAAGCAAGATAATAATATAAATATTAATACATCACTCAGTATATACAACACTAATATATTATTATTATTATTATTATTATTATTTAATTTATAAACTCAACCATACCATTTTTATATATAACATAATAATATATTATAAACAAATACACAAACATCATTCACCTTCCGCCACATTTTTTAAGTGCTGTACAGCACATAAAAAGCTTTCTTTTTAACGCACACATTTAGCCAGTAGCTTTACTATATCTCTCCAAAACATAACTTGCAATAAAAAGAATGACAGTACATAATAACAAAACAAAGAGATATACTAATAGTTGCTATTGGAATTTAATTGGACAGGAGTAGGAGCCTGGAGCCGAGAAACAAACATTCGTGATGCACACAAAAATGGCAAAATAACTATATGATACAGATTTGTTTTTTTTTTTTTTTGTTTTTTTTTTTTGGGATTGGAATATGTTAAAAGGAGATTTGGGCTTTGCTAATATTTGGAGAGCTATGGGCTGAGGAATGGGCATATGGAGATTTTTTTTTTTTTTTTTTTTTTTGTTTAGGCTTTTGTACCAAATTCATTCTTTTTTTTTTTCTTGGTTTTTTTTTTGCCACTTTAATTTGAAAAGTGATACATCCACAATATTTTCATATTACTTTCACAATATTTTACATTTATATGACTAGTTCAAAAATTTTAGATGCCAATTTTTAAATTTGGAGAGAGTCAATTCTAAAATTTAGGGGGGGGGGGGGGTAAATAAATTTACATGTAATTTTAGTAATTTATAATTTTTTTTTTTTTTTTTTTACTAGCTCTAATGGAGAATTCAAAAAGTTGGGGGGGGGGGGGGGTGCTATGGCCCCCCCAAGCCCCAACGTGGCTCTGCCCCTGGTTTGGAAGGTATAAAAAGATCTTCAACGGAGCTTCTTGAAGTAGGTTAAAAGCTTAACACCTAGCTTGGGGTGATAGCTCCTACTCTTTGAAGCTCAAATCTTAGTTGCAACAACCAAGTTCTAGCCCCATGTCTGTCTTGATCTTATTGGCTTAGGTCAATCTCTAAATCTCAGCACTTAATGACATTACCCAAAGAAGATAAAATACCCAAAAGCAAATCACACCATTTTTGGCCAAATCCTAGGTTAGATGTTTTGAATTTCATCTCCATCTGACATTGCCCAAAGGAGACAAACATTCAAAAATGAGTTCACACCATTTTTGGCCAAATCTCATGGTGGATATTTTGAAAGTTCTCTTGCTGATTAGACCCAACGTTTTTGGCTTTTGCTAATTTCTCCCTAAGATTCACTATAAAAGGAAAGAACCATCTACTCATCATGGGGAATGAAATCCTCTCAAAGTTTCCATTAATCTTGCTATTTTTAGCCCTTAATTCAGAAATAGGTTCCTTTTTTAGCTCATAAAGGCCTATACCCATAAACTCACAAACCTAGCACCATAAAGGTCTCATGATTAGCTACAATCAGTCTCCCTTCACCATGGCCAAAAATGGCCAAGTTCCTTTACCATTTTATTCCCACATCACCATATATTTACTCAATTTCCATCATTTACCATACATCCTTCCACATATTCTATCATGAGCATAAGAACCTTGGTTAAATATTTGCTGCACTAAGTTGGGGGTCTTTCTCTCCCTTCATTCCATCCTAATTGTCCTCTATTACTTGTAATTATGAAGTATTTAATCCTTGTTTATTGTTATTATAATAAAGGTCATAATGTCTTAGATACTATGGAATTTTCCCCTCATGTTGATTTAATAATAATGAAGAAACTGTATGATTTTTGATCATGTAAACACATTTATTAGCTTAGTAGACATTACCGTTGAAGGTCTATCATATTCACTGCTGGACTATTTTCCTCTTGCGTATTTGTTATAACAGGCCAACTTTTATATTAACCAACTATGGAGCAAATGCATAATTTTTAATATGTAAATACATTTATTAATTTTCCAGATATCTACCGCTGGATGTTTCTCTTATTTACTATTGGACTATTATTTAAGCACTTATTGTGGGAGGGCATCCTTTGTGCTAGCTTATCTTTGCAGGAGGTATTTTTGGGGTCTTATTATAATTTTTGTTGGATACAACCCAGACCTTGAACAAAATGGGCCTTTCACACTTCACCAATAGCCTTTGGGCTATATTCTTAGTCCAAAGTCAAGTCTCAGTCTTGGCAACGAAAAAACGCCCCCCGATAATAATTTTGTTACAATAAAGTTAAAAACATATATTTAAAATTATAGATATGTATAAGAAACATTCATAACTATGAAAGAGTGAAGCCACCAAAGCATATCAATGAAACTAGCATAAATTATGGTTGCTTAGGCGCATTTCTTAACAATTCATGTCCAAAATAAATGACTTTTCAAAATAAAAGATTATATTTCCTGGAGTGTGTGTTGCTTAACAATGAAATGATATTCATATAAGAAATCATGTATAAATAAGTAAACAACCAAACTTTAATGTATATTCTCAAATTGAAATAGAGTGCCAACCACAATTAATATTAAATTATAAAATTAGTTTTCAAAATTGTAAATTTCTTACATATTTTTATTCTTTGTCAAATTAGTCATCCAATAAATCATTTGTAATTTTGTTTTATATTTTGGGATGTTGATATTGTGTAGAAATAAAACTTGTGTGTTTGTTTTAATTATCCTCTATGCTATTTTGTTTTGGTTAGTAATATTGGGATTTGTATAATTTTAAAATTATTTAACAAGTATTATTAATTTGTTTAGCTGAGCTCATTCTTGATAAAAGTGGTAAATTCAAAATATTGCATTTTACATCAAGTAATTTACTGCATAACTTTCCAAATAGCAAATATATTTTTTTATTAAAAAAAATCATATGAAAAAAATACCGGCTAACCCAACCCGACCCGAACCCACCCATTTGTCACATCTAATTAAAAGGAGTAATGCTAGAGATACAAATTTTTTTACAACAAATTTTACAAATTGCTGATGTGGTGAGTAGTTATTGATAAATGAAAAGTAATGTCAATGGTGGGTTAGATGAAAACCAATAAGAATTTTTTTTTTTTTTTTTTTTTATAGAAGAAAACCAATAAGAAATTAGACTCATCAACAATTTGTAAAAATATAGTAAAATTGTTTGTGACAGCATTACTCAATTAAAGTAATCTGGAACTAGTTGAATTAAACAATGTTTGGATCTTGATTATGAGTCAAGTTTCTTTTTTAATCGTATTATATGTAGGTCTCACATGTCCACAATACTTTTAGCCATAGTTATTAAATCTAGTCCAAACATTAACCTAATTTATGAGACGAGTCACTAGGTCACCAGTCGAACCGCATAGTCAAATAAAAAAATATATATATATATATATATATATAAGTTTGAGAAATCATAACATAAATATGTAAATTAAAAAAATAGTCATGTGCTTAAATTAAACTGGTAATTATGATTGAAAATCAAGATTTCACATAAAGAGTAGTGTTTGATAGGATAGGAATCTTGAAGGTAGACAGATAGAAAAGTGCTTTTTTTTTAAAAAAAAAAAATATATAATATATATATATTAGGTTTTATCCTCTTCAAATTACCATATTATAACATATTAAAAAGTATAAAAAAATAATAAATAAATCAAGTAAAACTATAGATATAATTTTACAAATTTCACAAAACCAACTTGGTTATATAAACTTATCTAGTTTACCTAAGTTACCACAAGCCTATCAGATTTGATTGGGTCTTATGCAGAAACAGTTCATTTAAACACTCGAACCAGTCTAGGGGTCATGTCATCAGGTTTTCAGTCCTGTCAGTCGGGTCAGTCTAGGTTTAATAACTACTCTTTCAAGAAAAAACTCTAGATAAGCATTTATTAATGAACTATTTTTAAAAAGTTTTGATACTACTTTCATAAAAAATATAAAGAACCATTAAAAAATTAGTTACTTTTTTCTTTCTCATAAAAATTTCTAAAAACATTTCTTAAACAAACGACTCAAGGCATCCATTAACTTTTCTCTTTTAATATTGGGTCTTGTTAACAAATGCTCTTAGGGCATTTGTTAATGGATAATTTAAATAAAAAATTCAAAACCACTTTTATAAAAATTATAAAAAAAAAATTGTTAAAAAAATCAATTTTTTTTTATTTTTTCATAAAAAAATTTAAATATTTTCTAAGAATTATGGGCTGGGCTATGCTATATAGACTTTTCCTTGCTTTAAAGTTGAGCTTGATGCAAAGATTCTTTGTAAACCTCTCATGGAAAAATAATAATAATAATAATTTGGTGTTCTTCCTTTTTTTTTTTTTTTTTTCCCTTTAAAGTTAAGTTACCGTTTTGAATAGCCTTCGGGTTTTTTCTTTTTTTTTTTTCTTTTTTTTTTCTCCCCTCTTTTTTGTTTGCTATATTCACTACTGATTTCGAATTTTCCGTACATTTTCTTCTTTTTTATTTAATTTGAAATTTAGTTTATGAATTTTTTGAGCTTGGGTTTTTGGTTCTCTATTTTAAAGGATGTATTTACCTAGTTTTTTTTTTTTTTTGCATTTTACTAGTGTGAACATCCCTTTTGCAACCCTAAATTTAACCTCATGAGGGAAAATTGGTCATTTTATAACCCAAGGGCAAAATTGTAATTTGAACTATTAAACCTCCAATCAATATTAGTGAAATTTTTGTACATTCAATGTCCAGACTTTCAAGAAATGTACGTAAGTCTGACCATAAGTACACAATTCTTTGACGTGTGAACATTTTTCTTCACAAATTACTAAGAGTGTAAGATCTATACATTCAATGTTCAAACTTCAAACCTTAAAAAAATGAACACAATTCTATACGTATAATGTCTAGACCTTCAAGCAATGTACACAAGTTTGTATATTTAAAGTAGACAATTATTTGATGTATGGATATTTTCTTTCACAATTTTGGGGTGTAAAGTATGTGCTTTCAATATACAACTCTAAATCTTTAAAGAATGCATATAATTTTGTATATTTAATGTACACACCTTCTAAAATGTACACGAGTTTGTATGTTCAAAATACATAATTGTTTGCTGTATGGACATTTGGGGGAAATGTCCAAATATTTTGGAAAAAATAATTGAATATTTGAATTACTTCTAATAATTAGTGACACAACAATTTGTAAGACCTATGTCATTTTTAGTATTTCTACCATCAATGAATTTTTTTGGGTTTTTTTTTTAAGAAAAATGTTAAAAGTACTACAAATAAATGTTATAAACTTATGTGACAATGTGAATTCCAATTAGCTCAATTGGTAAAGTCTCTAATAATTGAATTGGAGGTCCTTATGCTCAATTTTGGATTGAGCATTTTCCTCCTATATTGGAGGTCCTTATGTGCACTCTGATATGCACAATTGCACACTTTGTAATTATTTATTTCTTCTCAATAAAAATAGTATTCCTACCACCAATATAATTCCACCACGTTCAGAATTTGATCTCATCCTCTTAAAATTCCACTCAAAATTCCACTCAATAAAATTCCACGTTCAGTATTCCTACCACCAACAAAATTTGAGTATAAATTTATTTACTAGTTATACAATTATTTAAATTGTTTTTACAATTTTTTTTAATCATATAGAAGTTTTGACTTGGACAAAGGTGATTTTTTTTTAATTATTAAATAAATAAATAAAAAAACACTGACAACTAAGTTTCAAGAAAAAAACATAGGAAAAGTAAAGTAAAAACTAGAGTTTTTAGAGAACTATCAAATCTGAAATGGAGTAGACTCATCTCAAAGCTCAATGGAGAAGATGGTCTGAAGCACAACTAAGAAGCTTTAAAAAAAAAATCATTTTCCATAATTTTTTTTAGAGAGACAAAGAGAGGGAGTGATCTTTCAGCATTTGAGTGTGAGAAATTAATGAGTTCTATACTCTTAAACTGAGAAAAAAATGAACAATCATTATCACATCCAATTAAGATTTTTCTTCTGATTTTTCTTTGATAAAAAATTTATTTTTTATTTATTGGCTAATATTTGGGGTTTGTTTAATTAATACTCTCATTGCTACATGAATACATCTATTAGATAAAATTTAGGGGTTTTTTTTTTTTTTTTTTTTTGATAATTTGGATTCAATATGCCTCATACCTTCATTCCTCATAAAATCCCACTCAATCCCAAGTTTCATGGAATGCTCCAAACACAATCCAAAATCTTAACCTTGCTCCTCAAGTAGTCCCCCTCTTATAAAAAGCCTAGACTAGAAATTCGTTTTTCATAACAATCACAAATTCACCACACAATCAGAATCAAACCTGATCTCTATCTCTCTTCTCCTCAAATCTCAACCAAAAGCAGTCTCACTCATGCTTCCAAAACCCTATTAATGGCTGCCTCTGATTCCCTGCTTCTTGGTCCACCAAATATCTACACAGCCATGGACGCCGTCCAATCCTCTTTAAAAACCCTAAATCTCTCAAACGAACAAGAACAACCCACCCTTGACTTCACACAAAACTGTTCCTTGACGTACACGGCAACTGGAAACCCTTGCCTCAACTTCTTTTTCCACGTAGTCCCATCCACATCGTCTGAAGAAACTGTCGAACGTGTCCGCAAAGCCTGGTCCATGACCCCTCACCACCCTCAAGGGGGCCACATAGTGGCTTGAGGGGGCCGAGGCCCCTGCAAAAAAAATTTCCCATTAGAGTAGGGAAAAAATAATTGAGCCCCCCAACATTACACAGCCGGCCCCCCTACCCATTTCTCACCCATTTTCCCAGCCCCCAATCAAAAATTAAGAACACCTCAAATTAAAAAAAAAAAATATATATATATATATATATATCTGTTCTACTTTCAAGCAAAAAAAAAAAAAAAGCCCAAAACAAATTTGAACTAAAATCTAAAAAAAAAAAAAATGTAACAGAGCCCATGGCAAACCAAGCCCACGGCAAGCCAAGCCCACGGCGAGCCCAAGCTCGCCCACGGCGAGCCCAAGCTCGCTCACGGCAGCCCACGGATTCTCAACCAAAAAGAAAAAAAAAATAAACCAGTACAGAGCACGTCCCGTTGTCGCTGGCAGAGACTTGAAATCCATCACATCACTGGCAGTGGCAGAGAAATCAAACCCCAAATCCCCAATACTAAAGCTCATCAAACCCCCAATTCCCCAATACTAAAGCTCATCAAACTCAGCAAACTAAAACAGAGTGTTTATCAAAAAAAAAAACCCCAATACACAAACCAAAACCAAACCCCAGGTCCCCTACAAACCAACCCACTAACCCAGTAACCCACGGTCACGTTGACGTCACCGTCGCCGTCGCCGTCATTCGCCACCAGTCCGCAGATCGCAGATCGGAGATCGCAGAGTTCTCTGCCTCTGCTCCAGTGCTCGGCCTCCTTAGACGGTGCTCCCTCCGGCCCTCCCTCAAGGTATTTCTCACTTTTTCTCTCTGACTCTCTTAGTCTCTATCTCTTTATCTCACTGAACATTTGAAATCTTTTTTTTCACAAATCGTAGCAGACCAACGGTCATCGCCTCATCGCCATCGGAGATCGCAGAGATCTCAGATCGTTTTTCTCTGCCTCATCGCCTCTACCTCTGCTCCGGTTTTTCTCTCTAACTCTCTCTCAGTCTCTCTCTCTTTATCTCACTGAAGGAAAAAAATGAAAGAATATTATGAAGTCTGAAGTCTCTTAACTCTTTATTCTTATCTTTAAATTCTGATCTCAGATTCTCATGTCTCTCTCTTTTGAATTGTGCCTCTCTGATTGGCTGAATTTGCCTTTTTTCTGTTTTAATGTTTTTGTCTTTTTTTTTTTAATTTGGCTTTATGTTATCACTTTTTGTTGTTGGTCAGTCAGTGACTCATTTTTTTTAATTTGGCTTTATCTTGTCACTTTTTGTTGTTGGTCAGTGACTCATTGGTGTTTGGTGAAATATTAATTGTCATTTAGTGTAACGTGTATTATGATTTGTGATTGGCATTGCGAAATTTTCTGATTGCAGCTAGCTATTGTGATTGGGGCACATTTTGTGCTTGTCTGTTGGCTGTTGAGTGGGTAGGGAGGGGGTAGATGGGCTATGGGCACATGGGGCCGGGTGCAGCATAATAATTAAAGCAATGTAATGTGCAGCACATTACATTGCTTTAATTATAACAAATAAATTAAAACAAATTAAAACAATATAATTAAATTAACCAATATATTAAAGCAATGTAATGTGCAGCACATTACATTGCTTTAATTAAAACAATATAACAAATTAAAGCAGTATAATTAATAGCAAATAAATTAAAGCAATATAGTTTATTGTTAAACTAAACAATAATAATTAAAGCTATATAATTAAATTAACCAATACATTATAAAAGACAAATTAATTAATTATTTTTTTTTTTTTGGGGTTATTATTAATTAAATTTGTATTAAAAATGGGCTGACTGTTTAAATTATAGTGAAAATTTTGTTTTTTTCTTGAGTATGAATAACATTCATATAACTAAATAAAAATTTCTAATTAAATTTTTTTTTTAATTCTTTTCAGGTTAATTCCAAGAGTCATATTCTTAAAGTTAAAAGAATTATGAGCAAACGAAAAATAATTGATGCATTCTTTAAGAAAAAGATGTTAGCAATTCAGAAATTAGGACACCTGTGGCTGTAGAAACAAATGTTAATACTTCAATGCCTGATGAACATCCCTCCAAATGTCCAAAACTTCAATTTGAAGAGATAGATCGTGATCCAGGATCACGTAAACAAATATGTGAATTTCCTATCAACAAAAAAGATGAAATCCGACAGCTTATCTCATAGAAGGTCCATATCAACCTGTAAATATAGAATATCCATACAATGATGATACTCATCGTTGTCGATTTCAACCTTCATGGTATGATTCACATAAGGATTGGTTGGAATACTCACCTTCAATGGATGCGATATATTGTCTACCTTGCTACCTTTTTAGTAAGAAACCAATAGGTCGTCCCGGATCAAATGTATTCATTTCAAGAGGTTTTAATAATTGGAAAAAGGTGAAAGATGGAATGAATTGTCCTTTAATTCATCATGAAGGGAAAGAACCAAACTCCCCACATAAGATTGCTATGAAATGTTGCAATGATTTAAAGAATCATTCACGACATATTGACAAGCTGATTGAGAAACAAACGTCAAAAGAATTAGAGAATAATCGATTGCGGCTCAAAACCTCAGTAGAGTGTGCTCGATGGCTAGCATTCCAAGCTTGTGCTTTTAGAGGTCATGATGAAAGTCTTGATTCAAAAAATAGAGGTAATTTTATTGAATTGATAAAATTCACATCAATTTTCAATGACAAATAGCTAGTGTTGTCTTGGAAAATGCACCAGGAAATGCCAAATATACATCACCCACAATTCAAAAAGAGATTTTGCATATTCTTGCTAGTAATGTGCGAAATGCTATTCGTGAAGAAATTGGGGATGCAAAATTTTGCATTCTTGTTGATGAAGCTCGGGATGAGTCGAAGAGAGAGCAAATGGCCATCATTTTGAGGTTTGTTGATAAAGAAGGTTTTATTAAAGAGCATTTCTTTCATGTTGTGCATGTTAGAGACACTACTGCATTGACTTTAAAGAATGAGATATGTGCTGTCCTTTCTCATTACAACCTCCACATTGAAAATATTCGAGGTCAAGGATATGATGGGGCTAGTAACATGCGTGGTGAATGGAATGGATTACAAGCTCTTTTTCTTAAAGATTGCCCATATGCTTATTATGTACACTGTATGGCTCATAAGTTGCAATTAGCTCTAGTTACAGCATCTAGAGAAGTAAAAGATGTTCATCAGTTTTTTGATCATTTGGTTAATATTATCAATATTGTTGTTGATTCTAGTAAGCGTAATGATGAATTACAACATGCTCAATCAGAACAAGTTGAGAATATGATTGCTTCTAATGAAATTGAGACTGGAAGAGGGGCAAACCAGATTGGTACTTTGCAACGAGCTGGAGATACTAGGTGGGAATCTCATTTTCAATCTATTTGTAGTTTGATTAACATGTTTGATGCTACTTGCAAAGTTATCAACACTATCTCTGAGGAAGGGGCTAACTATAAACAACGCGGTGATGCCGATGGAGCTTATCAGTTATTAACATCATTTGAATTTATTTTAATCTTGCATCTGATGAAAGAGATAATGGGAATTACTAATGTTCTTTGTCAAGCTTTGCAACAACGTTTTCAAGACCTTTTAAATGCCATGCATTTAGTTTCAACTACAAAATCACTTATTCAAAAGTTGAGAGATGATGGATGGGAGCCTTTACTTGCTAGTGTTATAGCATTTTGTGAGCAACATGAAATTGATATTCCTGATATGAATGCTTGTTACACTAAAGGTCGAGGTAGATATCGTCGTCAAGATGAAGATTTAACAATGGAACATCATTTTAGAATTTGCATATTTACAGTTGCAATAGACTTTCAATTGCAAGAATTGAAAAGTAGATTTGGTGAGTTAACAACGGAACTTGTCATTCTTAGTTCAGCTTTAAATCCCAAATATGCTTTTAGATTATTCAAAATTGTTCATATATGCAATTTAGTTAAGAAATATTATCCTCAAGATTTTACTGAACATGAACAAGAACTTTTGGAGTCTCAATTGCAACATTATGAGCTTGATGTGATAAAACATCCAGATTTTCAGAATATGAGTACAATTTCCGAGCTATGTAGGGGATTAAAAATTTCAGGAAAGTCTAATGTCTATTTTTTGATTGATAGACTTATTCGTCTTGTGTTGACCCTTCCAGTTTCTACAGCAACTACAGAACGAGCTTTCTCAGCTATGAAGTTGTTAAAAACAAGATTTCGCAATAGAATAGAGGATGAGTTTTTGGCAGATAATATGATAGTTTATATAGAAAAGGAAATTGCAGGGAATTTCACTATAGAGATGATAATGGATGAATTTTATTCCATGAAAAATCGTCGTCAGCCATGATTTGATCCGATTGATGACCCGACTTGACCTGAATAATGTTGCGTGGTTTTTAATGGGAGATTTACTGAAGCTTAGTCCATGGAGCGGAGGCTTGGGTAGACAAAAAATTTTGGCCCGTTTTGTAGCCCATTGTGAATCCTGTGCGCAGGATATAAAAGCCTTTTTTTTGTGATTAGGGTTTTGTCTTGTTGTTGTTTTTGAGAAAGAAAAACACTGTAGCAGCACATTGTAATTTTCTTTGATAATAGTGAAATTCCTGCAACTCTGTGGACGTAGGCAAATTGCCGAACCACGTAAATACTGTCTTGTGCGTGTGATTGTTTTTCTTTTGGCATTTAGTATATTTATGTTACAACCGCCCCCCCCCCCCCAAATGTATTTATTCTGGCTACGCCCATGACCACCCTCAAACTCATCTCTAACCTCTGTGGCCTACGTGGTACCAAAAAATCTGATAAGGAACGGTTCTATACAACGGCGCTTTGGCTCCACAAACACCACCCCAAAACCCTAGCCCTTAATGCCAGAACTCTCGCTGAGTTTGGTTACTTCAAAGATCTCCTCAATACGCGAAATCCGCGAAGAGGGAATGGAACACAAGAAAAGGATCCAAAGGCAAGGGCGTAACGCGAGTGCTGCATTTTCACGAGAGAAAACGCAGCGCAACCGATAAGAAGAATAATAATAAGGATAAGATTGTGAAGTTGCCCAAAGAGTTGAGGGTTTAGAAACATATCGCTAAACTCAATCATGAAAGAGAGCATGCGAGGTCATTGAGGAATCAACGGGTATTGGATAAGGCGAAGAAAGCCTTCGAGAGGTACAACCGAGACCCGGTTTATCGGTTCTTACTCGACACCGTTTCAGACGTTTTTGCCAAGATGTTGAAGGTGGATATGCAAGCTTTGAATGCCGGAAAGCTTAAAGAAATTAGTCTCGCAGCCAAGTGGTGCCCTACAATAGACTCAACATACGACAAGTCGTTGTTGATATGCGAGAGCATTGCACGCCGGGTTTTCCCTAAAGAGTCTGACCCAGAATATCAAACCCTAGAAAAAGCTCATTATGCTTATAGGGTTCGAGACCGGTTGAGGAAGCAAGTTCTGGTACCACTACATAAGGTTCTAGAAATACCAGAGGTTTACATGAGTGCTAATATGTGGCGGTGACTGTTGTGGGTTGTAGTGGGTGGTTGGCCATCTTTTTTTCCTTTTTTTTTTAAATCTTTTTCCTCTCCAATAGATGGATTTAAGTGTTCAGTGTGTTAGGTTTAAACAACTATAGTGGTTGTTTGGGTGGCCAGTATATTGATGGTGGGTTGATTTTTACTTTTTACTGATTTGGTGGTAGTTGCTTGGATTTGATGGGTTGTGAGATTAGGAAACTTTTTTCATTTTACGTTTCTTGTCATTTTCATGTAGACAATCAAACACTACATAATGAAAATATTTTCAGTAAAATATTTTTCATGTAAAATATTTTACATTTGAAAATGTTTTACTTCAAAACAAATAGAACGTTAATTATCATCCAGAGAAAATGTGTAAGGTGTACAACAACTGAATATTGTGACTTCACGATTTTAAACTCTATGTAACAATCATTACTCTTACCAAAATCGAAAATATGCCACCAAAAGTTGTTACTTTTGATTACTTTGCGCATAACAGCCACATGGTTATGAGAACAATCTTGAATAAGCATATGGATATGGAGAAATAGAATGTTGCAGTATACTTTCTAATTGCGTTGTAAAATTTCTGTTTTTGTATAAAGAGAATTAAAATATCAAAGGTGCCACATTTTCACTAAGCCAACCACCTATGGAGTCATCAAAGAATAAAACACTTGAGAAAGCTCCTTGAGCTTCCCTTCTTTCTCTTGGGCAGGGCAGTAGAGAGAACGACACTGACACCATTAAAGTCATGACTCATGGGGACCATGTTGTGTGCGGCTCTCCTCCCATTTTAAATCTTCCCATTCTCTCATGTTTTTAATAGAAAGTTCGTTAGTCATTAAAAATCACAAAATCAAATGAGTGAAAAATCCATGTCTGTGGGATAAAGCCAGATCCGATAGAAAAGTGGGCTTGCTAGAGCCGCACAAATCGATGGTGGCATTCAACTTGCCCACCAGAGATCAAGAGATAAAAAGGCTTTCAGTGCCCGATCTTGCAATCAAAGTAGCTGATCTCGTGGCAAAACTGAGCTTGATGCAGACAAAGAAGCCTACGGCGACGGTGCTAACGGAAGAGAAGCATCTGAAAAGGAAGTCAAAGACAGCTAGTACCCCAACCTCTTCACCACCACCACCCTTACATCCGCCAAGCTAAGAAGCCACTGTTGTTGGAGAAAACCGGGTCCTGATAACTGATAAGAGTCCGCTTTTCTACTGCCGCAAATGTCGCAATGAAACAATAGAGAATAGGGGGATTTTCAGGCAGTAGGGAGCCTACCCATTACTGGAAGACCCCTACCAACCCCTCACAGAGCACCATTTCATTTTTTTATGTTAGACCTCAAAATAGATTAAACAAAATCTTCCCGTATTTGTTTGGTTAAGCTCATTTTCACCAATAATATGGAACATTTAGCTTTTTAAGGTATCACATTTTTCAAGATTCAATGTACTTTTACACACTAAACACCGAATCTAAACGCACATATAACAAGAACAAAGAATTTGGCCAAAAAAGAACATAATCGAGATTCAGAATTAATCATAAAACTTAGAGATTAAAATTGTAATACAAGGGCATTAGTGTGTACAAAATTTCTAAACCCTCAGTGAGACCCAAATATGTAAGTCTTGGTGCTAAAAAGATAAAGATACAATGATCTAAAAAAAAAAAACCTATACACGTGACAGCTTGCCCACCCACAGCCAGGTTTGGTCATCCCAAGGTCTCAGAAAGATCAGTCCAACACCGCCTGCTCAGTTCAGCCTTTACCGCCAAGGAAATGAAGCTTTGTTATGCAAACCAATTAATACAAAACAACTAACCCTACAAAAGATGTTAAGTACTGACAGGAGATGAGAATATTCGGCACTAATGGTTCAATTTGCACCAATCATAAATGTTGACGGTTTAACAAGAAATCCGGACTAGCTACACAATGGAAAAGTTCTCTTGTATGTTCAACAAACCAGAGATCAGTATGAGCCCATGGATGGCATGCCATAAGGTGGCATTGGAGGCATCCCCATCCCACCCATAGGTGGTGGTGGAGCGAAACCTCCACCCATTCGTGGCATTGGTGGCGCAGGCAATGCGAGAGGCAACAACTGAGCATACATATTCTGCAGAAAATGAAAACATAAAAATCGGTTATTATTATTGTTATCTTATTATTAAAGAAACAATTTTTTTTTTTTTTATGAACACTTTAGTAAATGGGCAAGTTCAAATGGCTCATAATGATAGTAAAAAGAATTCTTATACCACTTAAAAACTTCTAAACTCTGATAACGTTTATAAGATTTTGTTAATAGTGCCTCATAAGTATGACCTTAAATTTTCAATATATGACTAATTCCTACGTCATTTTTTATATTATGATGATAAGGCCCATAGGGTGGCCTTACAATCAAATCCAAGGCAGGCAGGCGCGCCAACTAAAGAAACCCCCAGACTGACTGAAACTAATGAAAACCATCGGACTGCATAGACTAACTTCTTTCCTAGGGAAACTTGTTGAGGGGCCCCTACACCAGCGAAGGAAGTGCTGGTTGACCCATAGGCCATTGGCCTGAATACAGTATCGTCTTCTGACAAAGTGTCCAACACTATAAAGAACTGAAAATTAGGATGCATTGTTGGCCAAGATATTGCACACAAAAAAAAAAAAAAAAAAAGCCCCAGAACCACAATTTTTTTCAGGTGGTGAAAAGGAATCCTACTACATGACACAAAAAGAGAATAGACATACCTGCTGAGCAACCATGTCCTTCTCCTCTGACTCTTTAGCTTTGACCTCCTTTTGAGCCTCAAGTTTGTCCTTGACAAGTTCATCAACCTTGCTTGTGTACTCTCGAACAAAAAAAAAAAAAAAAAAAAAGTAAAATATGTTAAGAATAAATAAACAAGAATTAAATAAGATGAAGAAAAAGAAGAGTGATATCAAACATAAAAAGGTTACCTGCAATAGGTATGGGAAGGAAAAGTCAATCATATTGTTCATCCACGCTAGCTCAAGAACAACATCTGGCCGAATTAAATCATAACAAACAAAGAGGCATGATGCAAAACACTCTTTCTTTCCCTGCACATATGTTGAGCACAAATCATTAGAGAAGAACATGAAGCAGCTTTCACAAGTGAATCTAAACTTCATGTGAACACATCTAAAACAATACAACAGTAAGGAAATGGAGAAGACCCTAGCCCCTGCCCAAAAATAAGATGTGATTTATCCAAGAAAAACGACAACAAGAACAAAGGATACACACATGGAGGAGCTATATAAAAATGACTAGTAACTACAGCAGCACAGTAGTTTATAGTTTGGAAAACTTCTAATCCAAAAAGATAAATTTAGAAAGGAAAGGCAAGAGGATATGGGTAGGAAGAGTATGATATTTACATGTCATTGACTCCTTGCGTTATTCTAGAACATGTTTATCTTAAAGATAAATAAGAACACAAACCTGCTCAATGAAATAGACAAGCAACTCCTCTGAAAGTTCACGGTCACCAGACTGTGAACATGTCTCCATCGCATCCTTGTAAAGATTATCTTTCTTTGACAATGCAATGGACTGCTTCCATCTTCCTGCTTTCTTATAAATATAAGCAGCAACACGCCTCATCTCAAGAAGCTCATGTTTCTCAATCTGCACATTTGTATCATTAACACAGGTTAGTATGAGTTCCACCATCAGAAATTTCCAGTACCTAGAAGATTTTAACCTCACCTTCTGTGCAAGGCCTATCTGATCAAAGTTATCATGCAGATCAATCGATTCACGAAGTCTGTCATAGTCCTCTTCCTCTATGTAGATCTCATTTAAAGCTTCGTTTACGGCAGAAACATTGTTACTCTGAACTGCAACCATGTATGGCTTCACAAGACGGAGGTGACCAGCCTAGAAGCCAAGAAGATAGGAAATGAAAGATATTAAAGACGGATCTTTTGCCCAAAAAAAAAAAAAACTTAATCATCTTCTTCCCAGAATATTTTTTTTTTGATAAGTATCTTCTTCCCAGAATATTAATGGCATCATAAGTGACATTCATACCTTTCGCATTATATCCACCACGCGGGCATGGTCAACACGTAAGGCAAGCACATTAAGAAGATCATTGATAAGATCAGGATGTTCTTGCAAGTAGAAATGCACAGCCTTATAGTAGAGCTCAACACTTGCAACTTTGACTATCACATCCTTGAATTGCATATGATCCCATGCTTCTGGGGAGTGGTTCATTACGGTGGTTGCGGCATTGTCAAACTCATCGTATTGGATGTATAAGTAAGTTAATTCCTGCCAGTGCTGCTGTTCATCACAAGCTCGTATGAGCTTTGGAATATTCAGACGTGTTGAGAACAATTTAATGTGCTCCATAAGCTTCTCAGGACGATATCTTGCATATAGAACTCCCAACTCAGTAAAGATTCCCATATGAGCACGTTCCAAGCCTAGTCCACTCTCCATGAGAGATATGAGCTCATTAAAGCATCCCCTGTTCTGGTAATACTCACTAACCTCTTCCAAATCATCCACCTTAAAATGACAAAATATACAGAAGTAAGGAGTAGCCAAACAGCAACAGGATTCTAAAATAAAGCAATCAACTAAATATGTTATAAAACAATGGATCAAAATATAGGTACAAGTCCACAAGTCTGGCAACTCAAGTCCAAAATGACCCAAGTGCCTGTATTCAATCACAGTTCTACCAAGTGGATAATTTTGAAAACCCAACAAAGAAAAGGGGAAAGATAAAAGAATTAAGGGACTGGTGTGAAAATCCATGACATGTGGAAGTATACAACAGGGACATTTATTACAGATTTCCCTCTATTTACACCATTGAAGCCCAACACGTATATAAAACAGTAATAACAACTTTCACACGCGAGATGACAAAAAAAATTAAAATAGACTTTAAACAATAATGGTACCTGTATGATGATGTTAAGACCACATATCTGAGCCAAGCGGAATTCCTCAGCATCAACACACGCAAAGCAAACTTCCTTCCATGTTTTCGAGCTATTGGCTTTCCGAGCTGCATCAACAGCGCCTTGGAACTGTTTAAGCTTTACCAGGGTAACAGCGAGCTTAGCCCAGTTAGAAATGAATGCATATATAATCTTTGCCGCCTCATATAGGGCTTCATCATATAAACGATCTCCAACATTCTGGAGATTAGCAACATTTGGCATGAGAATGAACTCTTCAATGTCACTGAGCCGATCAATCTTAGCATATGCATAAATGAGTTCACTGTCCACTTTGGGTTCTTTGGTCTTCTGCCTAACCATCAGAAGGTATTTCACCAAGTCATGGTATACATTCACATCCTCAGCAGCCCGTATGACATCTAAAAATTGGGTGGCATCATCCGCACGGATAAATGACTCAATAGCATCACTCACTAGCCCCTCTTGCAGTTGGGCCTTGGCCACTTGACTCCAAACAGCATCTTCCTCAACCCGAAAAGCAAACTCCACAGCTCGTTCAATGCTACGAATGTTATCCAACAGGACACTCACAGCCTGAACGTTCAAATTGAACTTTTTAAAGATGGCAAATGCTTCTTCATACAATTGAGCTTCCACAGCCACCTCCCCAACAGCAGGTCCATCAAAATTGTCTAACCTATTAATGTAATCCATAACTCTTGATGGATCAGCCTTGATGGCAGTAAGGATCAGCAGATTCTGCAGATTAAAGTTTCCACTAAATGCAGAATTTTGGAGCACAATCTTCTCAAGAAGCTCAATTAGTTCATGGGGAAGATCTGCTGTCATAAAAGCTTTAACAGCTGCTGACACTTGCTCAGGACTCTTGCTTTCAGGCAAAGCAGTCGACACAACTTGATCAATTAGCTGCCTTCTATACTCATTTTCAGGAATAAGAACTTTATCCCAGAGGTCAGAATCCATCCTTTCCACCACATATCTGATAAAGAAACAAGAATAAATAAATAAACAAACTGTGTGCACCAAATAGATAAGGATGTATATTCAAATCTAAAAGCAAGCAACAATGCACAAACCTGGCCTGCAGTTTGAATAACGAGTTTTTATTTGTGACATTTATAAGTTCTTCATCACATTGCCCTCTGCGGTAAGCAACAACAGCAAGAGTAGGATCCCTTTTCTCACAATATTTTCCCACAACACGAGAATCATAGTATGGATTGGTTGTGAGAAAATGCTCTGGATTATTATTGCTGTCAATGATGATTTTACCCAGAGCATTGTGAACATGCACATCTTGGCTTCCCTCACTCACAAGATGCTCTAAGAACTGAGTGAGCAAGCGGAGACGATTCCTGCCAAAAAGAGAAGCAAGAATTAGATAGAAATCAGAATGATGAAACGGGGCATAGTGAGAAAACAACGCACCTCTTCTCACATTCCTCCACTAGGGGCTCAACAGGAAGAAGAGAACGAACTGAAAGAATAAGACCTTTGATGAAATCTTCAGGGCACTCGTCATCTAAGAGCTGCCCTACAACTAAAGGAGCATTTCCTGGATTGACCTATCAAGCAACCAAGAATTATAATGCTTAATGTCCACTTGATACAGACCAAGTTTCACAAGCATAGAGCAAAAATAAAAATCACCATAATACATACATACACACGTATGTGAATATATTTATGTATATATAAGCAGAACTCATGAAATATTTACCTTTTGAACATAACCTTCAATATATCGAAGCATGTTACTTGTGTAAAGGTAATGGGTGAGATCCGGAACAAAACCAAAACGATCACAGACATTAATCAGAGGACGTGCATCTGGAAGCTTGGCTTCCATCAGAAAGTTCTTTGTCTTTTCAGGGTCATAAAAGTTTGATTCCCGAGTCACGCGTTCTACCTCCTTAATTTGGCCAGTTTTAGCAGCAGCTTCAATGTACTTGAAGTGGATATCAGGATCCTCACTATATAAAAGGAAATGAAAAGTAATGAAAACCTTCCCACGGCATACATATGGTCAAATAATGTCACATTTTCCTTTTCCTTCACCATAAAGAGTACCTGGAGCTCAAAGATGACCCTAAGAAAAAGTATAATCCTTCGTAGGACTTGAACTGTTCAAATAGTTTTATGCATGCATCAACACCCAACTGCTCAGAGTATTCTTTGGCAGCCTGTAGAAAATATCCTAGTAAGCCTCATGTTTAAGAACACAACTGATAGCAACACAGGCTGAAAGAAACAGTAGTTGACCTGCACAATTATCTGAAGATTTCCTCTAAGATTGACCAGTAGAAGATCTTTCATGCACTCAAGTGCCCATTCTTTGGAAAGGGTTCCAAAGAACTCAACGAGAGACTGGAAAGCACCAAACAATTAGAAAATTTACCATATTCACATTTGACCAGTAATGTATAAGCATTCCAGTACCAAACCTGTGGTTCAATAGCATGCGTATTCACAATGACACGCTTAATATCAGACAACTCTGTATAGTGCTGCACAATAAAAATAGATAATTCAGACCAGGAGATAAGTAATTATCCCATCAAAGAAAATCTGTTATCAAAGTTCAGTAGGCCATTGCACCTGAAGGGCCCGCAAATATAAGCCACCCTTTTCACAAAGCTGAGCAATACGTGGGCGGTCATAATGACTGAACATACCATTGGCTAATATAGCATCAGCAACATTTGGAAATGTCACAAGATTAATTTCCAAAACCTGAACAGAACAGAAAATAAATATGATAGAAGTTAAAACGTGGAAACAAAATCATAAAATCACATTAAGACAACAAAACGTCATTTAAAAAGGAGGAGGAAAATATGAAAAACTGGACCTTTGTTTGAAGGAATCCATGTTCAGGGAGATTAGGCTTCAGCACATCCAACAAAAATGCTGTTGCCTCACGGATTAAGTTCCTCTGAATAACAGAAATTACTTATAAATGAAAGTCAAAGTTGAAATCAACAATAAGAATTCAATAATGTTGTCCTGGTAGAAAATTTGAAAATGATAAATGATAACTTAAAAAGTGTAAAATGAATTTAACTTCATCTAAGAATAAATTTTATAATCTTAAAAAGAAAATGAAGACTAGGTGGAATCTGAAACTATTAAATGACATGTAAAGGAAAATTTCAATTGAACCTGAAGAAACAGATCTGTTATGGTGTTGTAGTCAACTGGGCAGCCTCCTTCCATTTGAGACATCATTAATGCAAAATTAACAGCCCCCTGCATCAAGAAAGTTACAAATTATCTTAAATCATCATTTTTAACTCCAAAGATCAGAGAAAAAGGAAAGGGCTTTTGAAAATGCACTAGAAGTTGAACCCAACATAGACAATTGTGTTTAACATCGTAAGAGAATAGACGCATTTCCACAACAGCAATAGATGCTAGTGAATACAATTTAACACTTGAATCATAGTATATGAACCTTCAAATAGTGCAGCTAACTTAATTATAATATACTAGTATGGAAAACAAAACTTCCTCAAAAATTCTATTACAAAAGAGTTCACAGACCTGGGGATCAGACCGCAAAATCGTTTGCAGAAGGAACAAATAATCGGGTGTGTAGCCAACCTGCATTGGTAGAGAAAATCATGAGTGTGATGAGCATAAACAATCATGTATTGCATATTATATGACAATGATATGACCAAGGTTGTCAAAATCAGGATCCTACGTAGGATAGTAGGAGGTAGGTAGGATTGTGGATCGTAGGATCGAATCGTAAATCGTAAGATCCTATCTATTTTCAGATTTTAAGCAAAAAACCTATTGATAGTGACTTTGTATATTATATAATCACTTAAAATATGAATCCATCCATTAAAAAAAAATTGCATCATAAAGAGTAATTTGCACACACTACATCGTTCTTATGTCATTCTAACGAAAAAAATATATATTTAACTTTTGACATAATGTATCTAAAAAGTTCAGTATATGTTTAATTAGCAACTAAATACCAAAATATTATCTACACATATGGAAAATGTTTTCCAAATTCTAAGTTCCAAATCCAAAATAAGTTAGGCTAGTTAGCATATAAAAACCAACTAACTACAAATTTACAATATGTAATCCAAAAGAGAATTCTCAATTTAAGGTAAACTAGCTAATTACAAATATAAAATGCAAAAGAGAATTCCCATTCTAAGGTTCTTCTAACATAATCACTGTCATTCTCATATCTCATTTCATCATCTAAATATTTTAGATTTTGTTTTTTAAAACGGTAAACTTAAGTACTATGATTTTTTTGAAATTTTATGTTGACATAGGGGTAAATTTGGGACTTCAATTCATTATTGAGCTTCTGATAACCCGTTGGACTTGTGAGTTTAGGTGGATTATCTTACCCAAATAAATCCCACTAAAAAAAAAAAAAAAAATCAAGCCAAATGGTAGGATCGGTAGGATCCCATATGATCCTACGATCCTATGCGATCCTACACAATCTTACATACGATCCTACCATTTTTACAATCCTACTACGATTTTAAAATTTTTGGTGAGGTGGGATCGTAAAATCGTGCGATTTTACAATCCGGATTGCGATTTTGACAACCATGGATATGACACATGTCCACTTGGGATAGCTTATTTTGAGCAGCTTATTTTTAGGAGTGGACCCCATTTTAATAAGCTGTATCTAGAGGGAAACAAACAAAAAAAAAAAAAGGATAAAGAAAAAAAGCGAGGCTTTAAAACATTGTACCTAAATAACAATACACCATAACAAACAGGAACTTGATGCAATTTACAAATAATGACTATTGGCTGAAATAGTAGAATTTGACTAAGTGTACAATGAAGACTCAGGTAATAGAAGGAAAGCATATCTCAGTCACCTGCTTTGAGTAAATCAAAATCTTGTCAAACTCCCTCCTCTCAGCAAATGCCGCAACAACTTTCGGAGTTGCCCTAGCTTTGATATATATTTTCAATGCAAGGTCGTTATCCACCGTCTGCAAATTGGAACCATTCAAAATATTAGAAAGAGAGGGGGAAAAGTAAATAGATTACTAAAATGAAAGCACCATAAACACACAACTATAAAGATCCAGGGAGGCCATTGTCAATTACAAGTCAAAACTATATTGCAGTTAAATTTGAACAAAGTTGGCCTTTTCCCACGAAGTACAACTTAACCCACCCCACCCAATGAGCTAACAATTCGAGCTTTGCCAGCTTGAACTATTCTCAAAAACTTCCTAACAAATCCCAACACACATTGGGTGTTACTAAAGAGTTCAATAAAAACTTCCACACAGACCTTCACAAGATCTCCAAGCTCCTCACTACATTCAAGTTTGTCCTCTGCCAACCAATTCTCCAGAAGATTCTTTTTATTCTGATTTACAACAAGGCGTGACAGTTCCAAAGACTCAAAAGCATTGAGTTTTCCTCTTGTCAACAGAGTTCCAAAGTACTGCAACAACGGTGGTGTTTGCCCTGCTTGCACAGGAACACTCTGCAACATATGAACAACACAAGTATATTAGAATCAAGCCCCAAATATCACAAAAGCATCTTATAGACGAAGCATCTTGTTCCCAGGATCACTTAACCCAAATGGAATGCACAAGAAATAATCAGAAGTGAGGAATATGCAAAAGCAAACTGAAACATATACCTGAAATTTAGCAACAGTATCAGGAGTACGGAGTATTCCATTAGGAGATTCTGCAGCGAGCTCTGCAGCCTCCTTATACTTTGTCTGAGCAAACAACTCTTGAAACCGCTGGATAATCTGAGCATAATGAACAGTACAGAGACCAGTTAAACATGGCTCAGAGTTCCCTAAATATCACCAATAACAGCTCAAACGCAAAACCATTATTATAAATGGAATCAAAATCCATGTAAACTTACCAGCTCATCTGCACCAGGAAGGTTTCCTCTTTTGGCGAGATTAACAGCAAGTTCCAAATTCTTCAACTGCCAAATCACAAAAAAAAAAAAAAAAAATTAAAAACATCATTTCTTTTGCCCCGGCAGCCAAAAATAGGGAAATCTTTATAAGCATACCTGGTCACTAACAAATTTTACAATTGTGTCTTCATTTACAGTGGCAAGCAACACCTGGCCACGTCTATTAACAGCATAAAAGCCCCCAACCGACGCAGCTTCTGATGTCAGAAATATAGGATCTGGACTGATTCGGTTTCTATAAACCGCAGTAGCTGTCTCTAGGTCATACACGAAAAGAAGTCCAAGCTTTGTGATCACATATATTAAACCGTATTTTTGCGATACCTGCCATGTAAAGAATTGCAGCTTAATTTATAGTGAATATATACGGGACTAACCAAAACACTAAGAGACTGAACTGATACCTGCATTGACACTGGAAAGTCATCAGCAAAGTCTGGGGGAAAGAATAGATCTGCTTGTTTCTTGGTAAATGATGGTTTGCCTGAAAACAAAAATCCATAATCAGTACAAAAAGACATTACAGAAAGCAAAAGACCAGAAGCATTCAACTTAAAACTGTGACAAAATAAATTTCTTGTAGTTTCGGATAGCATGAAATCATACATTTGACAAACCAATAATAATAAAGCTAGCAGCATGCATTCAATTCTATGTTAAGAGAGATGTCAACGGAAGAAAAATTGGACCTGGCTGGGCACCAAGTTCAATAATATGCAGCTTTGATGTAATTTGTCCAGCATTCAAGGTCTTTGAGGCAAAACAAATTAGAATTGAAGGATTTTCATTCCCTGCAACCTGTACATAACATTAAAATGAATATTACACAGAACAAATTAGCACCACAACAAAATAACTGCACATTAACATAAATCCCATAAGAAACAAAACAAAATAGACGGAAAGAGTCATACTTTAAAAGTGGCAAATGATGCAGCATGTGCTTCTAGAGCTTGACTACGTTGCTGATCCATAGAGAAGAGCTGCATATTTCCTTTGACCAGTTGTGGCCTCTATAACCAAAATTTTGTAAACAGAAAATACATCATTGGTAAATAAATATTACATGAACTGCTAAATTTCATAAAGGTTCTGCTCTATTAAAGGAAGATGTGATTTCAATCATTCAAAAGCCATATATCCAGTACAATTTTTATTACTTTTTTAAGAGAAAAAAAAAGTATAAAACAACTGTTTAGTGCAAAAAGATACCCTACTGGTCATAGGATTGCACAATCCCACAATTCAAATCGCGATTTTTAACAACCATTATAATAAGAAAATAGAACGCAATGACACGACAATATTTAAGCAATTGAGCGGCAACTTATAATAAGCTTGGTTTGTGAACATTCACCACAGCATTACAATTATCTCACATATACAGGTAAACAACACAATTCATCAAAGTGATGAGCATGTAGGAGTATTTGTGCATGTCAAACAGATGAATCCATTTTATGCACTTCATGTCTAATGTCTGTAGCATTATGAAATGACTAAGAGACACCCCCAATCACTAAAAATGTTAATACATATATACATAATCAAGAGTGAAAGATACACAAAGACAAGAACAAGCATAGAAAACATAGAAACATTGGCAAAGCCAAAGACTACAGATAGGGATGGAACCAATTACCTCGGGCAAACCAGGGGCAATACCAATCAAAACCAACCACTTTTCAGTAGGATCACAACGATAGTTGATTATTTGATTATTTGCCAAATTAGCAGTTCGGTCAAACATCTTCACAGGCTCAGAATCACCTAATATATGAAACGCCTTGAACATGTTAAATAAAACCAATGACCACACACACACACACACAGAGAACAAAAAGACACTCCAACAAAAGGGAAACAAAATAATCAGGACAATTTTTTTTTTTTTTTAAGTCTTACTCTTACCTTCAATTGACCAATGATATACTGAGCTTTGTGTGACAAGGCCTAGCAACTTTGGGGTGATCCATTTCCAAAAGACAACCTATCCAAAGAGAGAAGTTTAACAATGAACACTATTTAATGAAGCTAAACTCATAACACGAAAAACTGCAGGTTAAAAAAATGACATTAAACACTTTTTTTAATATCCTTGAACAGGAAAAATTGTCACCTGTTCTGGCATCTGATGAGACTTGATCTTTGCTTTCAGTTCAATGTTAAATATTTGTAAGTGATCCTGGGTAGTTCCCGCAACTTGAGCTTTAGAACGAATGAAACCATTCATTAGGCAGATAGTAACCAAAAAAACTAAAAACATCAAGGAGAAATGTAAAAACTCTTGCTACTATTTCTTAATAATAAATACCAGTAATGCTTCAAATATGTAATGTAAAAAAAAATATAAACCAACTATCTAAAAAAAAAAAAAAAAGGAAGCATTGAACTTGAGAATTGCAATCAATGTCTAACCCCTCTGAAAACAAGGAACGCTAAATTGCTAGCCCCCACAACAACATCAATAATCAAACTTCTAAAAATACGTTTTACAACAAGCTTTTACTATATAACAATAAGTCTTACAAAACAAATTTGTAAATTAATTTAACTATCAATAGGTTTTATAACACGCCTTTTGAAATTAATAATCTAAAAATAGGTTTCACAACAAACTTCTATAAAAATAATAATAATAATAAATTCAAAATTTATAAATTATTAAAAAAAAAAAAAAACAAACAAACAAACAAAACTTGAGGCTCTCGCCTTAATAATAAATTCAAAATTTATAAATTATTAAAAAAAAAAAAAAACAAACAAACAAACAAAACTTGAGGCTCTCGCCTTAGCGCCTTTTTCATGGCTTAAGGCAGTCGCCTTGCTCGCCTAGGCTCTAAAGGCAAGGCTTTAGAGCGCCTCGCCTTTAGAGCCTTTAGATTGCCTTAGTGGCGCCTCGCCCAGCCCACCTTTGACTACATTGAATCAAACACCTATAATTTTATTAGGGGAAGAAAACAAAGAAAAATTCCAAATGTACCATAATCTTAAGTTGGCACTCACAGTAAACAAGAACTGATTGAGTCAACAGCCTATGAGCTAAAGGGTGTTATTTCAACACTCAAAGTACAAGATAAGCTTATGACAACGAAATCATATGACATTAGCACGCAATTTTTTTTTTTTTTTTTTTTTTGATCGGCAATAAGAGTTTTATTGATGATAAAAGAACAATGCGTTTACGATTGTAAACTCACTGCCCTTGAAACAAAAATTAGCACACAAATTAGGTTAATTTCCTTCAATAAAACCACCATACAATCATAAAAATACAAATCTAATATCCACCCACTCTCTTCGGTCTCCTCAAATATACAAACTCACATTAAATCAATTCATATCGAACGAATTCTAAAAATTCTAAGCAAATTCTTAACAATTTTATTTGACAAGTTTTACACCATTCGCAAAATCCAATAAATTTCACTAGAATTATATGTCAAAACAACCTCAACAACAAAGCCTTATCCCCAACTCTTTTAGGGTCAGCTATGGATACTCTAACAAATTAGTTAAAGATGGCCACATGCATTATTTTCCTCCATTATATTCTATTCAAAATCGTAGTCTCTATTAGTTCCTTGATTGACATGTCCTAAACTACTTCTACTAGAGTTATGTTTAGGTCTTCCTCTACCTACCTTGTTTTTCATTCCCTCAATTTGAATCAACTTGCTCTTTCTTACTGATGCATTAATCGCTCTCCTCTCAACATGACCAAACCATCTCGAGCGACTTTCCCATTTTGAATCCTTTTTTTTTTATAGGTAATCAGAGAACTATTATTAATAAGTAAAAGATGAATAATACAAGTTGTTCATGATTATGAACAATGTGAAACATAAGAAACAAACAGCCAAACGAAAGAGAGGGAAATCAAATAGTTAATCTAAGGGAAAACAAAAACTCAGGAAGAGACGAAGACTCAGTAAAACCCCAACAACGAGACCACTCAAAAAGACATCGCTGGCTTAAAACCTTTAACTCATCCAACGTCTTGTCCAAGTTCTCAAAGGAGTGGCAATTCCGTTCCAACCAAACAATCCACATTAAGCACCCTGGAATCAAATTCCAAATATTCGAGTTGTGCTTCCCAAGCCACTGATGCCAACAGGACAACAATCCCGCCACCGATCCTGGCATAACCCAACGAATACCATAAGCCTGAAGCATAAAGGTCCATAAGGTATGTGTAACAGGACAATGAAGAAGGAGATGGTCTACGGACTCCCCATCACAACAACACATACAACACCGATTTGTCAAAGTGCGACCCCTAAGCATGAGATTATCCAACGTGAGAATCCAATCATGAGCAGCTGTCCACGAGAAGAAAGCCACTCGCTTAGGAATCTTAGGTTTCCAAACACCCTTCCAAGGAAACAGAATATTCGGAGTACCCTGAATTGCATGGTAATACGATCGGGTCTCAAACCCATTTTGAATCCTATCTTTCGGTGTATTTCCACTTAACATCAGCAATTAAACAAACTTTTGAAATCCTATCGTTTCAACTATACTCATTTCCCAATTAAACAATAAAATATTTCGATCCCCCCTTAACATAAGATTAAAACAAACTTCGGATCATTTACCGTAAAACTAGCCCTGCCCTACTATTTTCATTATTAATTTGGAAATAAAAAATGGAATTGGGAATAGTGGTAAACCTTTAAGAGCGAGAATTCTGGAATTAGGGTTCATGAGGGCGGAATCGGCTGTGATAGGGCGCCTGAGAGGCTGCATGGGCATGTTCATGTCAATGATCACAACGCTGTTCTGAGGCGCCGTTTCTCTCACGCATATGTACTTGTCCGATTCCATTGTCACGTGCGTGAACGTTATGAACTGCTGGTTAATCCCGATGCTTGGTAACTACAATAACAACAACAACAGCAACAATTTCATTCAAATCGTACAACTGAAACAAACACAGACAGAAGCTCGATCTGGATGAAATTGAATGGGGATTTTTTACCGTTAGGGTCTCTTTCATGGTGATGGGAGGCTTGGGAGCCGAAACGGAATCCCTGGTTGGAGACATGGAGGTAGACATGGTGGTGTAGATCGGAGGGTACAACAACCCTCTGCGAGAGAGAAAGAGAAATGGTTATGGCGCAGATCTGGGAGAGTAAAGAGAGAGTCTGCTCCTTGTACAGGTACTCAGCGGGCTATTGTGCTTCTTTGGGTTGTACCTTCGCGATTATTATTATTAGTCAATGCAAAAATGATGTATAGCTCTCAACCGCGAGTAAGTAATTTAACTTGCGCTTCCACGTGGAAATTGGAATTACCTTTTTTTTCTGAATAAAAAATATTTTAAAATTTTACTTATGATGACTTAGCAATTAAGTTTTGTAATCAACGCTTATCACAGATCTCTTATTCTTATGACAATTCTAGTCCTAGCTGTATTTTTAGTTTGAAAATACATAATAGCATTAGATCAATGCGTAAATCTCAAATTTAGACGAATGAAAAGTTACAATACTAAATTCAAAAACAAAAAACCATCAAAGCACATTGTCAATTTATTAATTATTAAAACTTTAATATCTATACTATACTATTATTTAAGGGCTTTTTCTGTTTGGATTTCTCATTTTTTAGTTCAAAAATGTCCTTAGAGTATCCATATCAAATGTGCCAAATGCCAAATATTTGGCACATTTGGCATACCAAACACTAAAAACACCCATTTATCAGATATGTTAAATGTTTTAAATTTTTGCAACATGCTACAGTGCCATCACAATTTTGGCACTATACGAACAAATGTGGTATAATATATATTATTATTTTATTCCGTTTTCTTTCTCCTCATCACAAATATCAATATCACTCTCTCTTCGTCTTCTCGTCTCTGTCTTCTCTCTCATCTCTATCTTCTCTCTTCGTCTTCCACAGCACGCCGAAGACCAATTGCCACCACTCAACGCCGACGATCACACCAAAGACCACCACTCGACGCCACCGACAATCTATCTTTCCTATTCTGCTTCAAGTTCTTTTTTTTTTTTTTTTCCTTTTTCTTTTTTCCTTCACTTTTTTTGCTGTGGTTTGATGGGTGGATTCGGATGGGTAGATCGGTGGTGGTGGGTTTGAGTTGTGGGTTATGGCGGTGGGGGTTCGGGTTGAGAATGGTGATGGGGCGAATCGGCTAGTGGTGGGCGAATTGGTGGTGTGCAATCTCTGTTCTGATCTCGGTGGTAGTTTTTTTTTTTTTTTCTGTGATCTGTTATATTCTGATCTGTTCGATTTCTGGTTGTGGTTGTAGTTGTTGTAGTTGTTGTTGCGTGGTGGTTGATGTGACGATGATGATGGGGAGGAATTTAATATATTATTTTAATGTGTAGGAAATATTATTTTAATGTATAGAATTAAGAATAAAACATCTGATAAATGGGATGTTATAAAATGATGTGGTAAAATAATAAAGTAGAGATTTAGTGTGGCAAAATGGCATAATTTTTGCCACATCTGATAAGGATGCTCTTACACCCTTATATTAAATAGAGACAAAATTAAAGGACAATCCGTAAAAATGCAACTTTAACTCCCACTAAAATATTGCCTAAAATAAAACTACTCTCCTATTAATTTTCAAATTGATTTATTCACTTATAAATTAGATTTTCGAAATAAAAATTACTCCATATATATATAATAATAAAATAAAAAACACAATTTTTTTTCCTACAAAATAGGACACTAATAAAAAAAAGACTCGTCGGATGCGCGAAGCGCGTGTGATGAGTCTAGTAATTATAATTAGAATTTGTAAAACATAGTCAAACTAGATGGTCTTACACTTTTTACTCTTTTACTCCAATGTGTGCTCAATTATTTTTTTTCTCTTTTTCTTCTATATAAAGTCACTATTTTTCATTTATCTTAATTTGGAGTTGATGTTTTTCTAGTTATTCAAAAAACTTAGGGTGTCATGTGATGCATTTGTTAATATTTTTGTACTCATCTCATCACACTCCTTGGTTTTTTGATAATTAGAAAACATATCAATCCAAATTGGGATAAATGAAAATTACTAACATTAACTAAAAAAATAGGGGAAATACCATTTTCGTTGGTAAAATCTGGTTTTGTATTTCATACAAAACACACAACAGAAGAACAAAAAGATCTATTTCATTCATGATTGATAACTTGCACTATATAAATTTCAGAATTTAAGAACAAGATAGCGTATCTTGGTGCGGTGAAATTCAAAACAAAAGATTATAAGTACTTGGGAACACTTTTAATCTTCACTCCAATTCCACTTTACGCTCAAGAAATGTGGTCTCTCAATCAGTTTCCAAGGGAGAATAATTGAGTGACTTCGATTCTCAAAAAAAAAAAAAAAATGAAGTGACTTCACTCACACATACACACCACTTCACAATGGAGTCTCACTTTTTTCTCTAATGAAAAATTCTGTATGTTTTTCCTTTTTATAACTAACTGATTATCTAATTGGGCTGCTTATTCGGCTTTCTAATTGGGCTTTAGTATGTGGTTTGGAGTGGGACCAATAAGACACTAGCTCCAATGGGCCTGGGCTTTTCTGTCAACTCTTGACAACTCCAAAGTTACCATTAATTATATTTAATACACTATATAAATATAATTGCACTATAGGCCTTATTAATAAATTATATCTAAAACTTTATTATACATGCAACCCCTTCATAAAATATTGTATAATTCAAAGTCATGAATATATACTGTCCTTTGAAGATTACTACATCTTAATCCTTGAGTACCCGGTTTAATCTTTTAAGTTATTCATTATATACTTATGAAATCTAATTTCATAAATATATACTTTAGTAATTTCTTACCAAAGTGGTTAGGCCTAACTTTCTGAATAACTAAACCCATTAAACTTATCTCAAGAGGAATATTTTATATCTCCGTTANAAAGGTGTATGACCCTTTACAGAGATTGATTTTCGAAGACTAAACAATTTTGTGCTTAAATCATAAGCAGTTATTTCCCCACCTACAGATATTCCATTTCGGGCTGATTCAGTTAGGCCAGCGTCAACTATGCCTTTGAGGGGGATAACCTTAGAACCCCTTTTAACAGCATTGCAAGTAATCACAACTTTAGGTTTGCAGTCTACAATTCTTTGGGCAAGAGATTCAGAAGAAAATCCAGCAAATACAACCTGAGGATAACAAAAGCTATCAGAGATTTATTTGTAAACAAATGAAAAAAAATGTGGAATTTGGAACAAAAATAAAAGGAAGAGGAAAAAAGGGTGGGTGGAAATAATGAAGGTATGCCATACCGAGTGAACTGCACCAATGCGAGCACTGCGAGCATTGCAATTGGAAGTTCCATTAGCATTGCAAATAAATCACAACTGCATCACCTTTTTAACCCCAGCATCCTTTAAGTAGTTTGCAAGCTGTAGAAGGAAAAAAAAATAAAATCAATCACATTCATTTAGCCATTCTGCTAATTGCAGATTGAAAACCCAATATCTTCTTTTATAATTCTTGTTGTTTGCTCACACCCACATTTCAATTTCAATTTCAATTTCTTGAGTTTGACTTTATTATACATGAGGTGTTTGTTTGTGTGCATGGATAGCATGAGAGGGGCTTAGTAAATGACCTGGCAAACACTGTGAAGAAGCTGAGTGTATGTCAAAGTGCCATCAACAACACCAAGCTCATTGCCTTCCCAGTAAATGGCAATTTTGTCCCCATTTCCAGCTTCAACATTTCTATCCAAGCAATTGTAGCAAATATTGGTTACACCACCTTTGAACCACTGAGAAATAAAACACAGACCAGAAAAAAGACTCAGAATAAAGAGCCAAATTAACTTTTAAAAGAAAAAAAAAAAAAAAAACAACTCGAAAGAAAAAGTACAATAAAACAAAACAAACAAAAGTACCTCAATACTAATATTGCCTTTCCGGACATCAAGATTCTCAGAAAACACTTGCTGTCCCCATTTCTCTTTCCAGTAAAACTCTGACCACGCAATATCGGACCAAAATCCAGCAGGGTCCTCAATTGATCTCTTATACATCTCCATATACTAACAAATCAATACATACAAACACGTTAGTGACCTCCAAACAACTAGTAGTACTGTAGTCACAATTAACAAAACCCATATCAACCCAGAATCACAAGTAGGGGGGTTGGTTGGCGGGCTTTACCTTTTGGGGGGATGGGACGAGAGCCTGAGAAGAGAATTGGTCATTGGGAAGGACAAGATCATTCTCTTCAGAAGCCAAGGATTCGCCCAAGATGGCAGCGTTCAAATGCGATATCCTGCCAGCACCCGACGGTAGAATCGTCATTGAATCCACATGCCGCAGACGATGATGCGAGGTCTTTATAGGCGAAGAAGAAGCCATTCTCCTCACACCGCTTGATCTGCTGTTGCTATCAGATCTGGACCGCCAATATTTGCCGCAACAATGGCTACTGTACTTATACGAGAACGGTACTGAATTTTGGTGGAACGGGCTGGCTACCGTAGTAGGAGGAAGAGAAAATGCTCTCAAACTCAAAACGTTATTATAACAAAACTGTGCTTGTGGGCCCATATCCTGATTTGACTTTAATCAATTTTATATATATATATTTGCACTAAATTAGCAAATTTTTAGTGAGAGGAAAAAAAAAAATAGATATCTGTTTAATATACGGTACAAGATTAGAGAAAAGTTTTCTCTTTTTTTGTAAGCAAGAGAAAAATTAGAGATAGTTTTGGGGGTTTGGATTTTGAGGACTTTTTATCTCTTGTACTCTTATCATACCATCACAGTCAATATCATTATCCGAATACGGTTGGCATTCGCTGGCGGCTACAATAAATATAGTTCTGGGTTTGATCCGTCATGTAAACCTTTCAGGATCCTAATAAAACGGGGTGACTATTTAATAATGAATTATATCGCAGAGCAGTGGGACTTGGTTTTCGTTGAAAAATGTTGAAAATGACATTTAAACTGTACAAGTAGGCGGGTAGGATTCAGACTATTTTGTGTTTTTTATTTAAAATTATGAATGAATGAAAAACATGGCGGCATTTTGTTATTGTTGATTGACCATGAAAAGAAATGCGTAGTAGCTACCTACCTCGCAGGCTAACAACCCACTCCACCCAAATGGTCAAAGACGCCAAGAAAGAACCCAACTAACGACTGTGAGTTTGAAATTTCAACAAAAGCAGAAAAGAGCAAAAAGAAACAAAGGAGAGAAAGAGGTACCGGTATGAGAGACCCAGTAGCTGTGGGTCTGGGGAATGCTATAGTTTTAGAAGTTAATTATAGTGATCTATTTTCTCGACATATCCATCAGCTTTTGTCTTCATGCTCTCTCTCTCTCTCTCTCTGATTTTGGTTTTAACTGCCGGCGATTCATCCTCCAGTTTTTTAACAGCCAGCAGATTAGACCGAGGCTAATTGCACAATTTTTAGCAGAATATAAAAAGCAATACTCAACCTCTGCCTTTTTATTCATTTATTTATTATTTATTATTTTTATAATTATAAAAAGCAATACCCAACCTCTGCCTTTAATTTATTTATTTATTATTATTTTATTTTATAAATTGATAGGATCTGTCCTCTTCAGCCATCACTATTAGATCAAGACATTAATTAGTATTGAATTCTAGTTAATTCAACAAATAAAATCCTCACAATTCGAGTTCTTCAGTCTTTGGTCAATTCAAGGAGTTCTAGTCAATTTTTTCTCCTTCATTATCAATAATTCTCATTCTTTTATAATTTCTACGTTGATGATAAATCTAACTCTCCTTTTATTTTATTTTATTTTTTATTATTACTTAAGGTAATTTGACTTTTGTTAAATCCATGATAAAATGCATGATCAAACCTACCATCCACGTGTGTATTACTCTTCTTTGTTTTTGTGTTTTTTTTTAGGCTTTCTTATGAGTCATAAAAACAATTTTAAATCCATTATATAAACCTTTATAAATGTTTATAATGTTATCTATTTATTATTTAAAAAAATTTAGGATAGAAACAACAATTTTTGTTCTTATAAATATCTCATCTACGACTTTATCATTTTTTTTTTTTTTGGGATAATAAAACTGTAGGGACCCAATTTGGATTGACCCTGAATACGAATGAGTTTTCAGCCCTACCAGCCCAAACAATAAATTTATAGATGGTGGATTGAAAGGTTTAGGTGCTGGCCGTCGATCACCATGCACGAACTTTTCCTATAAAAAATGCTAAGAGTGCATTTACAGATGGGGGACGCTCCTCGGCCCATGGCCGAGGAGACCTTCTTGTTCTCTCTCTCTTTCCCCCCCCCCTTTTACTTTACTAGCTTTTCTTTTATAGTTTTTATCTTCCTATCCCCTCGTTCCATCTGTTGATCATCTATTTGCCTTTTTTTCTGGCCGTCCGTCCCATTAGAGACCTTATCGGTACTCAAGTGGTTCACTCTGATCAACGTTATCCTGCCAAGGGGTTACCTCCCCATTAATGTGGCCAGGGGGGTTAGTTGAATGCATTAAATGTGAGAGTGACAGCTCACTTTGGGGTTAGTTTCTCCCCAAAATTACCTTCGTCAGGCCGAGGATAAGGTGGTCCTCAGTGTGGATTGGGAAGAAAAGGCTTTCCTTCACCTTGGCCCTGAATAGCCTGTGCTCTTCAGCCTGGGCCTTGGGCCTGCTATATGATGGGTCGAGGCTATCAGGCCCATGGGCCACATAATAGCCCCTCAAAACTCTGCTGCACGTTCCCTCGGATGGGGAGGAGGGTTTTGATACCTGCTGGTCCATTGGACGAATTGCCCCGCTTCGGTTTGTACTGATGTTGGCGGTTTTTTGACTGCCCGATGCGCGTTTTTAGCGTTTCAAAACTTAATGGGCGCCCACATTAAATTTTAGCGGCACCACGTTTCCCACTTTCAACGGCATGATCTTTTACTTTTATGAGCAAGCGGTTACATTTGGGGAACCTAAGGGGGAGTATAAATACCTGTTTGAACCGCCTGGTTTCATCATTTTCGCGCTTACAATTATTGATGCATATAGTTTGAATCTGGTTCGACTTGCACACTATCTGAAGAGTATCGTCATATTTCTGTAAGTCTTCTTTTTCTAGCGACCCCAAATTTCCTTGATTTCACTCTTCCTTTTCTCTTTTAGAACTTTTAGTTGTCTTTGGGGTAAAAAAAAAAAAAAAAAAAAAAAAACTTTATACATTATTTTTACCCTAATATATTAAAAATAAATGACATGTTCCTTGTATCCCAAATTATGTTGACTTACCTTTATTGGAGGTAAGGATATTTGACCAATTTTGGTGGTAGAGTGCTTTTGGGATTTTGATATTTGGGAATCCTCAATATTTTTTTCAAAATTGGCATTTTTCTAGGAGGCTTAATCATTCTAATTAAAATTCATAGAAAAAATACACACAAATATGCCTTGACATATCTTTGCCATGCAATAAAAAGTTGAATGCTTTTCAAGTTCAACTTTGTAGAAGTGAAAAACTAAGTTGACAAAAAAAGAGGGAAATTATTACTCTCTTTTATGAAGAAATTATTGTATTAAATCTTTCTCATGAGAAAATGTGGGTTTTTATGTGTGGGACACTTATATGAAGGATCTACTTTTATGTAAGAAGACGGTATAATATACCGAGAGTACACCAAACAAATTAACTTGATTTTGATGATTTTGAAGCATTATAACAATATTAGTTTAGGGCCAATGTCAATTGAGATTACTTGTTGGCTTATTAAAACCATTAGATTTGAATAAACTTTGGTTACTTACATTTTGTAGTCATTTTTTTTTTTTTTTTTTTCTAATTACTCAAAAAAGCATTATCACACAAAGGAATAATTATAATACTTAATCGGTTACTAAAGTTCTTAACTTCTTATACGTTATTTTAAAATTTTCAAAAATGAAAACTTATATCCCAATTTGTCATTCTACCGGGTAATCCCGTTAAAATCCAAACATGTTAGAGTTAGAAAATGTGAACCAAAATCACTTCTACATCTACTAACAATTCCAAAAAATATATTAATGAGGGTATTAGGAGTGAATAACAATGTAAATTCCTACGTTGACTCACAGTAATTTCATCATACTTTTATCTCTTCTATTTCTATGTTCTTCCATTATAGAACCTATTATTATGGACAAACCAATTGCAATAAAATAAATTAAATAATTACACTTTTTTACTTGAAATTCTATAGTTCACAGATACAAAATTACAAAAATAATGCCAAAAAAAATGAAAAAAAATATTTACGCATGTAACTCCATTTACAATAAATAATAACTTTAGAGGAGAATTGAAAAGGAAAAAAAGGGGAAACAAACAAACAAAAAAAATGGGTAAGAAAATGATGCCATCCCTTGAACATTTTTTATTGTCTAAGTTTGATCTCATTTGATCCTTCGTTCTTTACTTTTGCCCCATAAAATCAAATACAGAAGAACTGCAATTTCTCCAAATACCCTAAAAATAGTTATAATACAATATTTATTATTTAAAATTTTTGTTTTTATGATTTCCTTAACAAATAAATCAAAATCATATACAACTAAGGGTCGTCAATGGGCCGGGTTGGGCCGGCCCGACCCATTTTTACTTGGTCCATGGGCACAATGGGCTGGACATAATGGGCTATTAACTAATTAACGGATCGGGTCGGGCTGAGCCGAAAGAGAAAACCTTAGCCCATGATCCTGCCCATGAGCAGTGCCCATTTTGTCTTTAGCGAGCTGGGCTATCGGGTTAGGCCTAATGGGTTACCCATGGGCTTATATTAGCCTATTATTTTATTATTTTTATAAGGAAAAAATCAATTTTTTATAAGGGAATAATCAATCTATTTTTTTTAAGGAAAGAATTAAAGAATTTAATACTTAATTACAAATTTTTTTACAGTCAAATCTATTTAATTTTTTGTTTTGTTGATGGAAACCTATTTAATTTTTTATTTATTAAGGCCTTAAATTGTTTTTTATTTTTATCTTTAATAAAAAAAATGTCAAATGGTTAATTCAAATTTGATAGACTACTAGAAAAAGACATATTTAGTAAACTAAGTTTAGTACAATTACTTTAGGTATCTTAGTAGTTGAGGGAGTCCTCTTAAGAAATTCCTCTATAATATCTCAAGATCAATCATTCATACACTTCCTATATATTTTTGTTATGAATTATGAGTTATTAGGCTGGGCCAATGGGTTAGGCCAACGGGCTGGACAACGGGTTGGGCTACTGGGCTAGCCCACCAGGTACCCATGGGCATAAAAACTAGCCCACAACCTGACCCACTAGGCTAGTGGGCTACCCATGGGCCTCAATAACAATGGGCCGGGCAGCCATTAGTTCGGTGGGTCGTCGGGTTTCTGGGTCGGGCTGTGGGCCGTGAGCTATTTGACGACCCTTATATACAACAATCAAAATCATATGAGCAATAAAATGAAAAAAAATTTTTTTTTTTTTTTTTTTCACTAAGAGAATCACGTTGTAGGAAAGGAGGACTACTCTTTCCTCTAAGAGAGAAAAAAGAGAATTTTTTTTTTTTTTTTTTTAAGATTAAACAAAAGGAAGAAAGACATTTATTTATGTTTGATTTTTTGCAGCTCACTTGCCATTCACAAGAAATAAGGAAAGGTAGAAGTGCCTAACTTTAAGGGATGTGGATAAGGGGTTGTCTTTGAATTAAAATAAGAGAAATGCTATGTCCAAAATATTCACAACAAATTCTAAATGACAAGTTGTTATTTGCTATTATGGATAGGCAAAAAAGTAATTTAAATTGTGGATTCAAATTATAACCAATAACAACGTATCACCTATGATTTGTTGTAAAAGTGTTATGAAAATATTGTGAACATAACACTTCTATTAAAATAAATAGTTAGCTAAAATAAATAATGTATTCAAAATAGTATATTATTTGTTTTCAAAGGAGAAAGTATATCTTGTTTCAGAAATACCAACTCAGCATCTAGTTGGTGTTTCTAGGCCCAATTAAAAATTGACACTTGTTAAAATAAATCACATCAGCATACTGAATACACTCAAATTAAAAAGACAAAATTGACCTTGAAAATTTTCAAAGCCTGGCTATTAGAGCATTCACAACTGGAAATGTCATCCTATCATATTTTACCATCCCAAAAAGCTATTTTATCAATTATACCATATCATTTTACAATACACCCAACATCTCAAAACTCTATTATTTTACAATTTTATTAAAATATTATTTTTTAATCTCTCTTTATTATTTCTTTCCAATAGTCTTTTTTTTTTTTTTTCAAATTTAACAACTATTCCAATGGTTACATTTTCAATAGAGCCTTTGCATCCTACTAACGGTGATATTTTCAACATATATAGATCCACATCCTGCCAACAGTCATATTTTCAACATATATAGATCCATATACATATATTTTTAACAGACATATATTTTCAACAACCTGCCAATTTTATTTTTTTTAGAAAGAACCTACCAAATATCAATATACTCAAACTTCCCAACTTTAAAAATCCACATACATATATATTCCATTAAACCTGCCAAATATCAATGTAAAATCCACATACATATTTATAGATGCATCCTGCCAAATATCAATGTATTCAACCTGCCAACTTTAATGATCCACACACACACACACACACATATAGAATCTGACATTTTTTTTTTTTTTTGAGAAAGAACCTGCCAAATATCAAGTTACTCAAACTTGCTAACTTTAAAAATCCACATACATACATATACATGCAACCTGCCAAATATCAATGTACTTAACCTGCGAATTTTTAAAATCCACGTACATATATAAACATGCAACCTACCAAATATCAATGTACTCAACCTGCCAACTTTAAAAATCCACATACATACATATATATATATATATACATATATATATATACATATATATATATATATATATAGATGCAATCCACATACATAATTATTAATGTTGTCTTTAGAAGACTCATACATATATCAAATTACAATAAAACCCCTCATGCATAACTCACACACTTAAGTTTCCACAACTCCCCTTATAATTGCCATAAATACTCAATGAGGTCTGATTGGAGTTGAGAATGAATTTCATGGTCTCAAATACATTGATAGGTTTCAATGAACTCTGTAAATTCATTTGTGTGCTCCCGTGACAGTTGTATGGTAGGATTGTCATCAATTTGCTCATAATCTTATTCCATCGCTTCATTTACATCTCGTTCATCCTCAACGATCATGTTTTGAAGAATTACACATGCTTTCATGATGTCTTGGAGCGTTTCACTATAGAAAAATCTTGCAAGTCCATGCACAATTGCGAATCTTGCTTAAAGCACTCCAATTGCACGCTCCACATCCTTTCTATTTGCCTTTTGAACTTTTACAAATAATTTTCTTTTTTGTCCTTTTTTTTTTTTTTTTTTGAGAAAGAACCTGCCAAATATCAAGTTACTCAAACTTGCTAACTTTAAAAATCCACATACATACATATACATGCAACCTGCCAAATATCAATGTACTTAACCTGCGAATTTTTAAAATCCACGTACATATATAAACATGCAACCTACCAAATATCAATGTACTCAACCTGCCAACTTTAAAAATCCACATACATACATATATATATATATATACATATATATATATACATATATATATATATATATATAGATGCAATCCACATACATAATTATTAATGTTGTCTTTAGAAGACTCATACATATATCAAATTACAATAAAACCCCTCATGCATAACTCACACACTTAAGTTTCCACAACTCCCCTTATAATTGCCATAAATACTCAATGAGGTCTGATTGGAGTTGAGAATGAATTTCATGGTCTCAAATACATTGATAGGTTTCAATGAACTCTGTAAATTCATTTGTGTGCTCCCGTGACAGTTGTATGGTAGGATTGTCATCAATTTGCTCATAATCTTATTCCATCGCTTCATTTACATCTCGTTCATCCTCAACGATCATGTTTTGAAGAATTACACATGCTTTCATGATGTCTTGGAGCGTTTCACTATAGAAAAATCTTGCAAGTCCATGCACAATTGCGAATCTTGCTTAAAGCACTCCAATTGCACGCTCCACATCCTTTCTATTTGCCTTTTGAACTTTTACAAATAATTTTCTTTTTTGTCCTTGTGGAGATGGAATTGTTTTAACAAATGTTGATCACTTCGGATATATGCCATCAGCAAGATAGTATCCCATTATATACTCATGGTCATTGATTGAGTAATTAACTGCAGAAGCACGTCCTTGTTCGAACTCAAAAAATATAAAAGACCGTTCTAATACATTAATGTCATTATTTGACCCAGGTAACCCAAAAAATGCATGCCATATCCAAAGATCAAATGATGTCACTGCTTCCAAAATAATGGTTGGCTCACAAATGTGACTAGAGTATTGACCTTTCCATGCAGCCAAACAATTTTTCCATTTCCAATGCATGCAACCAATGCTCCCTAGCATCTCTAGAAATCCACGTCTTTTCCCATTGGCTAAAATTCTAGCAATGTCTTCGTTGTTTGGGGACCTCAAGTATTCATTGGAGAAAATATCAACCACCACTTTAACAAATTTTTTCAGACTTTCTATCACTGTGGATTCTCCAATCCACTCATACTCATCCATAAAATCAGCTGTAACTCCATACGCAAGCATCCTAGGTGCAACTGTTATCTCTTGAAGAGAAGAAAAACCGAGTCTTTGGTCATTATCTCTTTTTTGTATAAAGTAAGGCTCATAAGTTTCTACCTTAGATTGAATACGGAGAAAAAGAGACCGACTCATCCGAAATCTCCTCCGAAATAAATTAGGATTATATACTAGTGTGTTGGCAAAGTAGTCGGGATAAAGTCTTTTATGGTCTGCCAAACGATCGCGTTTGATAGTCCGACGATGTTTATGTTGTGAAGTTGAGCCCTTAAGAACTTGCCTCATTATCTAATCCTCATCTAAGTCGTCAAAAAGCAATTTGCGAAAAAGAGAGCGACCCATAAAGACAACCTTGAAGACAACAGTGTTAGGAAATTATCACTATTATTGAACAGGAAAATAATTAATAAGGGTTTAGAGAACATAAAACTGACAATATAGCAACTTAAAAAATATACAGTCTATGCTCCTATATACAATACAATCTTTATCAAAGATTGATGTTAAGACTTAGGAATAGAATACTTACATATTTTATTATATAAACTTTACATACTGATGTATGATTCATCACAAAAAGAGCATCCAAATACTTAATATAGCACCGTGATTCATCACATAAGTTTTCATATAACAAAAAATGATATGATTACATAAGTGGCACAACCTACTGCCAATTGATCAAGTTGGAACAATATATCATCTACATGTTCCAAACATATACTTAAAATAATCAACTACCAAAACAAGTTGAAACAAAATATCATCTACACATGCTGAACCCCAACCTTAAAATAATTTACTACCAAAATAAGGTTACGACAAAACATCATCTCCTTCGGTCAAACCCAACTACTTACTCTAATTTTTGACTTGCAAGGACTTGATCATTGAAATTTTCAAAAAAAAGTCTTTCTTTTTCATTCATGCCACTTGTATCCATGGTCATTATTCTTCCCTCCTCCCTAATAGTTTCAAGATGAAGCCTTTCCTTTTCAATATAAGCTCTTTGCGCATCCACTCGAACCCTATCCGCTTTGATGTGAAAAGCCTCTTTGTCTTGTTCATGTGATTCCTGAATATATTGCAATTTTTTCACCAAATAATCCTCAAAACCCTCATCACCATATGTTCTCTTTCACTTAGCCTTTTCGGCTTTTCTACTAATTGGTCTCTCTAGCACCATTGTGTCATCATCATTACTACCAACTTGATCAATTGAACTTGGAGTTTGAGGGAGCCCTTTTGATCTTTCCTTAGACACACTCCACTTTGGTTGGTTCTTCAACACAACCCAACAATGTTCAAATGCAAATTTTTTTTTTGCCAAGGAATGAAGCTTTATATAGAGTCTTTGCATCTTCCAACTAATTTTTTTTTTAAATAAAATAATTAGTGTCTTCAAACTATTCGGAAATTAATATTGTGAATTGCAATATAATTTATACCTTCATTTAGTCAGTCACACCACTTTGATTTCGGGCTTCAACTTTAGCCATGAACCCAGCAAACTTACTTGTCTCCCTATTAATTGTTCCCCATTGACTTGATAGGGAGGAAGTAGAACGTGTGGTTTTGTAAGTATCGTTTTTGCAAAAGTATTGCCAAATTTTCTTTCAAAAATTTTCAACCCTTTGGTCAGTACCATTCACGGCATCCATGCTAATGTTAAGCCATGCAAAGACGAGGAGGTTGTCCTCATCTACACTAAAGTTGCCACCACGTTTTGTTGGATTAGAGGTGACAATTTCAACTTCTAGTAAAGACTCTTGGATGGGTATCTAAGTATTTTAAGACCCACTTAAAAATGGTGCCACAAAATCGGAATCCCCTTGTAAGAAATTAGCATATCGTGATATGTCTTCTTTTGTATCCATCCCTTTTAAATAGGGAACTTAAAACAGTTAGTGTATGAAGTCAATTAGTATATGAAACCAGTAAAACAACAGCAGACTAGGTATGAAGAGAAGGGACCTTTTTAATAATTGCTTGTGGATGTCAAAGTTCAACAAGAAGGAAGAGCATATCCTCTTCCCTTGAGTTATACTCTTCCTTTTTGCTCAATTAGTATATGTACACACAACTAATGTAATCAAACTAAATTTTCACTATAATTATGGATAGTAATATACAATATATATATATATATATATATAGTTTTCATACATATAAGCTCCATAAGCTCATAATTCAAAATATTCATACTTCCCATAATTCAAAATACTAACTAATCTTAATCAATGTTAAGGGATAAGAGTATAATACTATAAGAACCAACTCACAAAGTCCAAGAGTTCAAGTATTTGTGATAAGTGATTACTACAATACGAAATACAAACTTAACCAAATCTATTGTTTCTCAAAAAAAAAAAAAAAAAAATCTATAGATTGTGATAAGATAAGAAGAGTTATTTGTATTTTAAACTCACTGTATCTCAAATACTTAATTTATATCTAACCATCTGTACATTTATATATAAATTCAGAGCCTTCACATATTATGATTATGCTGAAAACTCAAATCAATTCTTATTTGTATCTTTACAACCAGTATAAGTTAACATAATATTTTGGTGGCAGCTTCTCACGTAACATCCTACAATATATGTTGACAACTCCTAATCAAAATAATATATGTTGACAACTCCTAATTAATATATTTTAACTATATATACTACAATAATTTTTTGTTACAGAAATACTAGCCCTTTACACAGCAAATATTAATAAAATACAGCAGCAAATATAACTCAAAATATTCTCTACATAATATATCTGCAAACACAGCCCATACATAGCCAATATGTACAAATAGAAATCAAATAAACTTCATAGAGTTGAACACAACAAAAACCACTAGTAGAACTTTTGCATACAACATATTAATTTTTTGAAGAAAAAATCACTAAACAAGAACACCGATTATCTAATAAAATTGGGATTTTGGTAGAAATGAATAAAATAATTACTGTTACAGATCTATTAACCTTTGCAATGAGGAGTTGTTGAATGATTTGTGAGGGGGGGGAAAAAAGCTTATCAAAGCACGGTTTTACAAAGGGGTACAGAAACAAAGAGAAAAGCGAGAAGGGAGAGAAATAGATAGAGAGCAAAACTTACTGGTAATTGAAGTTGAACCTGAGCAAAATTTTTGAAGATGCTAATCCCGTGACAAAGAGCGAAAACCCCTTGTGATGAAGCTGAATCCCACCTCTGTAAACATCAACAACAATTCTTTGATCAAAACCCAAACACAAACATAAGCTAAATCCTCATTTTTCTTGCAAAGAGAGAAAAGAAACACAAACACAGAAACTCGAATACATTGATGAAAACCCGTCTAGTATATTGCTTTGATTTTGATTTTGATTTGATTTGATTTTTCACGATGTGTTATAGTCAGCACGAAGCTTGCTCTCGGGATAGCCTAACCTTCTCCACTAATCCGATGAGAGACCGATTAATCACCAAGAGGGCACAAACCCCCCAACACCGACGGAGCTTCATTTTGAGATTTTGCAAACAAAATCTTAACCCACACCCAAAAACCCTTGAGAATCTCGATTTGAAGAGAGAGTGATAGAGTGAAGAGTTAAATGGGCAGAGCTATCTAGAGTGTTGGGTTTATGAGATGAGTAAATCAGCAAAGGGATTTGGAGATGGGTGAGGGTGAATCGGTAGAGACATTCGGAGAGAAAGAGAGAGGCTTGGTGAAAGGCTTTAGTGATGGCGAAAGAGAGAGAGGATGAGAGACCGTGTGAATGAGAGAGAAGAGAGAGGAGAGAGAGAATAAATTTGATTAAAAAAAAGATACAATAGTGCTATAGTGCCATCATACATTTGCCAAAAAATTTTACAATTTTGCAATTTTACAAGATTGGATGTTGCTCACTTTTAATGCCTTAATACTAAAATATGCTTACATATGGCATTTGCAAGCCTAGCTGTGAATGCTCTTAACATGTCTCTTCCCCTAAAATTGCAAAATCAAAATTTTCTCTCTCCATCTCTACTCTCTTTCTCTTGCACTGCTCTCTCTCTCTCTCTCTCTCTCTCTCTCTCTCTCTCAACTCCAAACCTTCATAGCCACTACCTAGCATTGCCGTTAGAGCTACACTGCTGACCTCGCCGCTTCCAACACTTGACATTGCATGAAAGTGGTCTTCTCTTTCTTTTTCTGTTTATTTTCTGTAATTTTGTTATCTTATTTGTATGCTTTTTTGTTTACCCTAAAATTACAAGGGTCTATCTTTTTATGATGATGGATTTGGCACTATAATCTCACCTTAGAAGGTTCTTATTTTTATAACCAAATCTCACTTGAAAGATAAATGCTTTGTTATGGGGTGAGAACACAGACTCATATGATAATGGATTGACTTTGCGGTTCTGTTATGGGTGAGATTTGGGTGTTTCTACTTAGGGAAGAGATGGGCAGGGGCGGCTTGATGCATTTAGGGGCCTAAGGTGAAAATTGGTTATCTTGTTTCATATATAAAATTACTATTAATCAATATGAACCATGTAGAATTAAAAAAAAAAAAAAAAAAAGTTTATATATACAAAAAAATTTGACAAAACTTTGTACATTGGTTGAAGTGGCAAATTGATAGTAGTGAGTAAAAAAGTGATATCCGTGGTGAATTTAGTTGAAAACTAGTAAAAGTTTGCTAACTTAACTATTGTGAAAAATGTTGTGAATTTTTGTGTGAATTGCTTTCTTTCTTTTCTTTTTTCTTTTAAAAGTGCTACATTTAGAATATTTTTCATGACAAATCTTAGGTGTTAAGTTGTTTCTTGTTTTCTAGTTGAACCTACCACTAAAATTATTCTTTTACTGTCAATAACAAACTTTAACAATATGTTATTAAGATTTTTTGTAAAAATATTATGAAAAATGTTGTGGACATAGCATTTCTTTTTCTTTTTTATTTGTTTTTCATTTGATAAGAAAATATTATTTTATTTATTGGTTAATATTTTGGCTTAATTAATACTATTGGTTAAAATTTAGGGGCCTTTTTTTTTCACTTGGGGCCTTAGGCGGCCGCATCAATGGCTTATACCATTGAGCCGGCCCTGGAGATAGGTCTTATGGAGTTGGGGTTTTGTATTGTGAGTTTGGGGTTTATTAGCTATTGGGCTGCCTAGATTAATATTGATGATTCCTTGTAGGTAATGTACGATACAACTAAAGTCAAATTTCATGCTGGTTGCTAAGTTGAAGAGGAATGGTACATTTTGTTAGATACCTTTTGATTATAACAACATTAGTCATGCTTATCATTGGTGCTAGTTTCTATTATGGTAACCTTGCTAATCTATGTTGCTTATATCCTTTACTAAATCAAATTGTGTGAGTTTGGAGTTTGGTTTTCTGGATGGGATGGGGAATCATGGAATGATTTGGGTCAATTTTTGTATTATGGAATTTTGAAGATGATTTTGTTGTTGGTGGTATAGGTTTGGATGGAATTTTAGTTTGAATTTGATTTCCCTAAAAACAAAATGAAAAATGAATCTTAGGAGTAAAGTAGAAGGATAGATCAAAACAATTTTATCATATTTTTGTCTCTAATTTTTTTTTTCTCTCTACAAATTTGGCTAGATATTTATCTTTCATATGTGATATTTTTATTGTTTTGATATTTTTCATATTTGGAAGTATTGTCTTCCGGTTCGATTGTTTGGTTTGTTGAAACTTTAGCGTATTGCTATAATTGATTAATGATTGAAGAAGAATTTGATGATGCTCAATGTGCAGCCCTCAACTTAGTTTTTTTAAATAAGTAACTTCCAACTTAGGTTTGATGGTAATGGTATATTATATTGAGTGAATTTTAAATAAGTAGTTCCCAAAATTTTTCTTTTCTCTTCTTTTATGATGTATATGAAATCTTGAACTTTAATTTGGTTACTTTGTTTGAAATAAAAATTAGTATTTTTTCAAAGCAAAAATCTGTCAACTAGTAACTAGATTCTATAGTTTATTAACTTTATTGTGGTTGTATGTGTTTTCTATTAAATTTTAATTAAAAAATGCTTTAGTATTAGTGTAAAGCGACCATCTAACCAATCTCAAATGGTTTTACAAACTGTCTAAGATTACTTCTTTATAACGGCTGTCATAGAAAATAAATTTCAAGAGCATAAAACAGTACTAGAGTAGCCACACATAAGCCATAGCCTAAGGGCTATACTTGAAGACGTACTGGACTTAGCAAATGAGATTGACCAAGTTTCATTTGGATTAGGAGAAAAGTAAATCAAGCAACTCATGAGCTTGCTAAATGGGGCTTAATTAGTTAATAATTGGAATGGTTTTGTAAATTGTGGCCTTACCTAATCGTCTGATGTATGTGATCATGAAGGATGCTCCGGGTTGTACCATTTCAAAACTAAACATGTCTTTTATTTACAAATGTTGAGTAACCATCTTGCTTTCATTAGACCCTTGGATAACGTCAATTGAGCAACCATCTAGCTTTACCGAACACATCTTATGTTGAGTGAGATGCGCAAAATTTGAATTTCCCTCACTTTGGATTCTTACTCACTTCCAATTTCTAAAAAAAATAATTCAAAACCAACCAACAAGTGGCGGATTTGCTAATCTGGCCATTTTCGAACCCATCTGTCTTTCCCACCCCATCCAATTCAATGGAGCAGTGCACTAGGAAAAAAAGAGGAGCAAAGGGGGTAAATATTAGGGGTGTGCACAGTTCGGTAGAGTCGGTTATTTCCTAAATTTATCACCGAACTGATAGGGATTGGTTTTCTCATAATTGGAACCGATGCATACCTCTTAGGGCCAGTTTTTCGACATATAGCAGTGCGGTTTTTGTAGTTGGTTTAATTGGTTTGAAACATTAAAAAAAAAACTGTTAATTTAAAAAAAAAAAGAAAAAAAAAAGAAAAAAAAAGGGCTTTCAAGACCAATATCAATACAAAACATGTTCATGTTTATGTTTTCAAGCAAAATGTCCACTTGACAAACTTTTCACACAAACTTGTTTGCACATTAACCTATTCACAGTTCAGACATAAAAAAACACATTAAAAAAAAAACAAAAAAAACAAAAACAAAAACAAAACAAAACCTATCATCTATACAAACTTTATTTATTTATTTTGCAAGTTGTCAAAAACCTATAAAACAAAATGTCCAATAAGCAGGTTACAATTAAGCACTTATGTAATAGCTTTCTAACTTAAATTCAAAATCCTTCAAAAATAAAAATACAATGGTCATTACTCATTAGTAAATAGTGAGCTAGCAGTGAAAGGGGAAAAATGCTAGTAGTGAGCTAGCAGCTTAAAGAGAGCAAAGAGTGAGAGTGAGAAACTGACTTACCAGCTTTGGTGCTATTTGGTGAGGAGTGAGCTAGCAGCTTTGATGCTGCTGAGTGAGGGCAGTGAGGCTTGAGAGGTGAGAGAAGGGGGAGACATAGAGAGAGTTCTGAATGTTGGGAGAGTAAAGAGGGTATTTATCTCACCTAAACCCTACCACAAAACGTCAACATTTTGTCTTCTTTCCTCTTTTTTTTTTTTTTTAAACAACTTATTGAAACAACATTGTTTCAGTTTTAGTCCATAACACACACACACACACACACACACACACACACACACACACACACATATATTAGTTCGGTATGGGAGAGGATTGATTTCAAGATTTCAGTCCGATGGTCTTACTGCATTGGTGTCGAAAGGCCCATCGTACTCCACCCGTTGATGTCGACTTCGTTGGTCGGCACAAACCACAGTTCGATTGCTATGGTGAGGTTTGGTTGTTGCTCAGTCCTAGTTAATATAACAATCTATATATATTTATCAAAATATACGACACTTCTCCACATCCTTATCAAAAAGTCCATGTTAGGATGATGATGTTCACATTCATAGAATGGTAAGTTTATTTTTATTTTTATTTTTATTTTTCCTAAAGAGTGATGTTTTTGTTTTTTAATTGATTAAAGAGTGATATTAGAGATATTACAAATTTGACTACATTGATTTTACAAACTAATATGTCAAAAATCACAAAAAGTAATTATAGTACTAATTTATTATCTTGTTGAAGTGGAATCAATCACATTTATTATTACTGATATTTATTAGTTTTTTTGTAGTAAAACTTGTATTCCTTATTTTTTTTTTTAATAGATCTTTTGAGTTTCAAAGCTTTTTGGAGGATTTTTTTTTTAATTTTCAATTAAAATTCTTATAGCCATAAAAAATTAAAAAATTAAAAGAGAGAGAGAGAGAGAGAGAGAGAGAGAGAGAGAGAGAGAGAATAACAACTTTTATTGAGAATAAAAGAGTAGAAAACCAACAAAATTCAGGCCACCTTCCCATCCTCATCCCCTTCCATCCAAAAGCACCCCATGACCCAACTGGGTTGATTGGGGATGAGAACGGGGCCCATAAAATTAACATTGCTCGTTGGCTTTATTGTCTCTTAATTCCTATACACCTAAAATTAAACGGATCTGAAAGCCCCTAAGCCCGGTAGATTAATCGATGCAATGGCAGTTCAACAGTTCAATATAAATTGCCAATAACTTTAGCTTTGGAGTAGAGACATAGCTGCCCATAAGGCAAGCTTAGCAAGCCCATTCTCATTTTTTTGTCGAGGGCTTGAGGCAATGGATTTTGAAAGGTACCTATCATGTCAGCCTGCTCCTGATGAAATTGGGCTAATGACACATGATGAGTGATGCTGAAATGTTTGAAGTGGCCATTAGGCCCTATGAGTTAAGATTGGATTGACCAGCCTTGTTTAGAAAAAGCCGAAAGGCAGATAAAATTCAAGACAGGCAGCTTGATCAAACGATACTTTTCGTATTTGTATTTGTATTTGTTTAATCGTTTCCATAATTGGGGATGTGTTGTGACTTGTGAGCCAATCACAAGTTTGTGTCCATTTCATACAGGATGAGGATAACACAGAACTATATCAATAAAAAAGAGCTGCTAGTGGATCGTTCTGTACCATAAGTTCCTGACAGCCTATGGAGATTACACTTGGTTGGAGAACATAAAACAAATGATTGAGATCAGTAGCCACTAGCCAAAATAGCTTTGAAAAGAAAAGCTATGAAGAGGGCGCCACTTTAAACCATTTCAAGAGCTTGCCTTATCTTGAGGATGATTTATTTAGCGCACACGTGCCAAATAATATGATACAAAATACTAAAAGGTTGAAGGATAATATTAATAGGACAATACTTATATACAATACTTTAGATACTATTTCTTAGGTTCTCATCTTAAGATTCTGCTATATGACTACTTAACTTAAAAATTTTTTTAAAAAAAATATACTTAAAAAAAAAAAAATCATATCACAGAATCTTAAGAGAGAAACCTAAGTAACAACACTTAAGTACTACACTTAAATTTAGCTCATAATAATAATAATTGTTGGGGAGGGGGGGGAGGATCAGACCAAGGAATAATTTGCTTAGTCCAAGCCTAAAGAGATAAATGTGCTCCGTGGATTTCACCTACCCGAGGATGGAAACAGAATCAAGACAATTGGTGTCTTGTGAGGTTCCAGGGTAAGGAGAAGGGGTAGCGATGGAGGCAAGGACGATAGAAGGAAGTTTCCTGGAAGGAACACTTCCCTCTTCCGCACTAAATGCTCTACACCAACCTTATCAGCTGCATTAATGAGGAAATGACCCCAGAACAGTAATTTCATAGCCAGCAGTCTCTTCCACCACTTTCAGTAGAGTTTTGATGGGACAAGTATCCTTAGGAATGCTTGTAGGGGTACAGGTGAAAGGTTAGGACGCAAAAAAGAGGAATATAAAAGGAAGAGAATCTACTATAAATAAGGAGGGAACTTTTCTCTAAGAAGTAAAAAAACAAGAAAGTGAATAGTGTATTATCTGGTTTAGAACTTAAACAAATTATATATAAGAAACTGATTCTCGGACCTACCCAAGGAGAGCTTCTTTTTTTTTTTCTCATTCTCTATTTATGTTACACCTCTCTGTTACTCTGGGCTCTTTGGCCTTAAACTTGAGCTTAGCTTAGAATTGCACTTGAAGTATTTTCCCACTCTCTAAAGAAAATTCTATTATTTGGGCTTGGTTTGAAAAACAAGGTACCACAGTTCTTAATGAGTTTGGGCCTTTATTTTCTGAGTACTTACAATAATAATAATAATAATAATTATCATTATTATTATTATTTTGAGAATGAGTTGAAGGATAGCTTTGTTGCAAACCTTGATGAGAAAAATTAACCAAATTATTTTTAAATGCAACAATCAAAATTTATATTCTACTATATCATTAATTTCCAAATGCCAGAATTTTGTGGTGAAGCTTTTTTCCAATTTGAAAGAGCGTGTAAGTTATCCATTTATATATAATTAGATTAAGCAAGATGGGGTAATAGTCCTCCTCGTGTTTCATTCATTAGATTGGAAGATGTATAATTAAAGAGAATAAGCAGCAAAAAAAGGCATATTCATAGGAAGCTTCATTGTGCCAGAAACGCCTCAATAATAACTTGTATAAATAAATAAGTAAAAAAAGAAAAGAGGCCCACCCGGAGATTCCAATGTTGCACAATATCTAGAAGCAATTAATTGGCAATCATATTTAAGATCCTCATGTCGATTGTTCACATTGCACAGTGGTGCAAGCAAGAGAGGAGTGGGAAACTGGGAATCACTTGGCGTATTTCGCTGGAAAATAAATGATCTATTGGTCTATTTCTTTAGCACAGTCTCATTTTTTTTTATTCATTTGATTGGTTGCCTTATCAATTTTCTCATTTGATTTCTTTTTGCAATGATTGAGAAAATCGAGGGATGACTATTTGAAATGCTTTGGATAAATTTTCAAAATCCAAAACCAAAAAAACAGTGTAAATTTTTAGTGTTAATCTAAATTCAAATACCCATCTTATCATGAAAAGGAAAAATAATAATAATGAGCCTCAATGTGTCATGTGTGATGGGAAAATTTTGCATATTTATTTAAATAAATACAAAGCCGAAAACAAAATTTATGCCTTTTTTTGATTTTGTTTGAAAGAACTTCTATTTCGGTTATAAAGACAATAAAGAATAAGCAAAAATTCCATAATACCAAATGGAATAAAACTTTGGAGCTAGTAGTATTATCCCACTGTCGTTAATCAGTTGCTTAAGATACCTTGTAGATGATTCTCAAAAAAAAAAAAGATACCTTGTAGTTGGATAATTCTTTTAATATTCTTAGTCCATTCAAGATGCAGCCTATGTTTCACGCCAACTATATATAAGTATATGTCTTAAAGGAAAAGATCACATTAACCCAATCCATTTCTTCCACATCTCAAATCTCAATGGCCCAAGCGTGGGCTCTAGTAGCACGCGTTTGATACGGATAATCTTTCGTAGCGAGTTGTCCTTACGGCATGTTGTTTGCTAAAGAAGCCGTCAAGGAAACTGAAAACTCGGGAATTCTAGTAAAAAAACAAACTAATGGATAAATTTTGATATTTCTCAATTATTCATCTCCACAATCGACAATGCCTTCTACAAATTGATCTTTGGTTCTAAATTGTATATACGTCTTTATCGCTTCTAAAATATCATAATTATGAATGGTTAAGATAATTCCTAATTACGTGGCTAGTGGTGGAAGTGGCATATGCATAGACAACTCTTTAACGCCACCACATGCGTCATTTGCCCTTTGCGCAAGTTCCTGATTTGTTAAAAGAAGTGTGCCACTAGATATTAGTATTACTCACTCTTTTGATACGTTTGAAGAAAGACAATGAATCTAGATTTGTCATTCTCATTCATTCCCTTATCTGGAATCACCCCCACCTTCTACTATTTCACTCACACACAGCCTGCCATACTATATTTAAATCTAGTTAGTGCCATCTTCTGTAAACTATAAAGACAGGAAGCTACTTTCAGGCATGGTCACATGTATCATGTTATGTATGCATAAATAAAATTGAGGCCCAGAATAACAAGCAAACAATAGGAATAATAATTTATTCACGAATGTTACTGTCAAATCTAATGAGAAGAATAAAAGTAATAATAATAATATTACAATAGACAAGCACAAGCTGTAATAGCTTGTCCATTGACTCTCCACCGCAAAATCTACTTTTTGTGACCCATACCGACAGCTCAACTCAGCACTCCAAACGCATCCACCGAAAGCCCAACACCATGAGATCCCACAAACGCATTCGCAGTAATTATTATTACTATTACTATACTGGCGAACCAGACTCAGTAAATTTGTACCGCCACAGCCACAGCCACAACCTGAATTTGAATATTCCAAACGTGTCCTCTCTGTTGTTGTTGCTGTAGTTGTAGTAGTTGTCCTTTGAGAATCCGAATCTGCGGTGGTTGTTCCAGCTATTTCCTCTTTTGTCCTCATTAAGCTTTCATATTCCGTACTTGTCCCTACTCTTCCTTCGTCCCCACAACAAGAATTCCCACCTGCTGCTTCCTCTGTGTCACATGCAATTTCCAAATCCCTCACTACCACCCAACCATCCGATTCCCAATTTGCCCCTCTGCTTGTTGCTAATTTACCAATTCTCTCTTTAGCAGAAAACTCTTCGTCAGCATCATCATCTTCATAGTCTTCCTCGAACTCTGAATTAACCCAGTCGAGTACGCAACGAGGTGACGTGTCGGTAACCGTAACTGTTTTTGCCGACACAGCCAATAGAAATGGATGCTGTAGCAGCTGATCACAGCTCCACCGTTTGCTCGGCTCTCTCCTAAGACACTTCTCGAGGAAATCCCGGCCGAGTTCCGACAACCGAGTTGGGAACTCAGGCAACTCGTCCGAGAATACGATTCGACTCAGCGTGTCAACCCCGCGATCCTCCCACGCTGGCTTCCCGGTTATCATTTCGATCACAGTACACCCCAAAGACCATACGTCTGATTCTGGCCCCTGAGATTCCCGCCTAATTACCTCCGGTGCCATCCACAAAGGACTCCCTCGTGGCAGAATCGGTGCCTTACAGGTGTATCCTGAGACCTCAATCGACGATCCAAAGTCGGCGAGCTTTGCTAAACTGGAATTGGGACCCACCAAAACGTTCCTCCCCTTGACATCACAATGAACAATGCCTCGTGAATGTAAGTACCTTAACGCCGAGACTAAACACCAAGTGTGCGACCGTACAATTCTCTCGTCCACGTCAGCAATTCGTTTTGCCAAGTCAGCCACGGTGCCACCTGGCAAATACTCCATGTGCAAGTTCCGGTACGACGTCGTTGGAGACTCGTAGGTGACATCGTCCCCAAGGAACCCAACCACGTAAGGCGAAGACAACGATCGGAGGATCCGAATTTCGTTCTCCAAAGCCTCCAATTGACTAACCATACCCGAATTTTGATCCACGGACTTCACTGCAAATACATGACCATCCGATATGTTAACCCCGAGACTCACTGTACCAAAACTTCCTTTGCCTACACACTTCCCTCTAACCCAAGAAACCATGTTGATTTGTTCGAGTAAAGCTTAGCAGCTAAGCCAATAGCACCTTCTAAAATCTCTCAAAGATGTGTCTTTCTATTTTGTGAGGGGTCCAAGCTAAGTAGCTGCTTATATATATACACGGAATGTGAGCGCCTAAAATTTAGAATATGGAACATATCTTATAAAAAAATTAAATATTTTTGGTCCGACATGGAATTTTTTCCCCCCCCAAAAAAAAAAAGGAAATTACAAAATGGATAATTTGATGAACGGTTCGATGACGTCAAAGAGGTTACTGGGGCAGGAACTGGTCGGTGTTGACGTTAAAAGTGATAGTGGGGATGGGGGATTGAGGTTTGGAGAGATACTGGGTTTTATCCTTATCCATCTTAAAGCGGGGTTTATCTGGACCGTTGATTTATAAGATCATGGTTTTTAAGTTTTTTTTTTTTTTTTTTTTTTTTACTTGCAAGGTTTGTCTTGATCTGGTATTGGATTGGTTTTACCAATTTTGACATGTTATATTCGTGGAAATTAATATAGGATGGTTCGTGGAAGAAAGCATTTATTTATTTATTTTTTGGGAGGAAATTGTTATTGTCTGGGAACGTGGAGGCATACTAGCTAAGTTGCTAGTTGTATGACAGTACAAGATTATTGTCCTTAAGATCTGTTAGATTAGATCATCTTTTTTTATTTGATTGTCTTTGTTGGCTTCTTTGTTTCGGAATCAATAGTTATCAGTGACGACCACTAAGAGGTAACACGTTGTTATTTACTGGTGATTATGATCTTAATTAATTTAGGACGGCTGTGATGAGGTAATGTAGTGCTTTGAGAGTGGGAGCGTGGTGCAATGAATCAAGGGGTTCTATAAGNTGTTATATTCGTGGAAATTAATATAGGATGGTTCGTGGAAGAAAGCATTTATTTATTTATTTTTTGGGAGGAAATTGTTATTGTCTGGGAACGTGGAGGCATACTAGCTAAGTTGCTAGTTGTATGACAGTACAAGATTATTGTCCTTAAGATCTGTTAGATTAGATCATCTTTTTTTATTTGATTGTCTTTGTTGGCTTCTTTGTTTCGGAATCAATAGTTATCAGTGACGACCTACAGAGGTAACACGTTGTTATTTACTGGTGATTATGATCTTAATTAATTTAGGACGGCTGTGATGAGGTAATGTAGTGCTTTGAGAGTGGGAGCGTGGTGCAATGAATCAAGGGGTTCTATAAGCCTATTGTAGGGTCACAATTTGTAGCGTATATCCTAAACACATGAGATATACGCCTAATAAGCTTAGAACAATAAATTTGTAGAGAGCGAGTGAAAGAACTAGACTTTTTGTGAATTTGACCACGGCTAATATGGATTTAAAAGATGAACAAGCAAGATAGATATGTAGCACTGAATGAAATTGTTGTCCGATGAGATAGATTATAGAACAAATCATTAGAACTGGGTGCTAATACAGTTTTGAGCGCTACAGTAATTCTTTTCTCTATTTTGTCTTTCCTTCTCTTCTCATGGAAGATCCTTCACATTATATAGTTTCTTTCAGACCATCTTGATCATATGCTTGTTAATCATCTAAGTCTTTACTTGAGTGCATGTTCTATCAGACATCTTCTTTGACTCTCTGCGAATTGTGGTAGCTGAAACTGCACTGTTCAAGGTCTTCTCTACATAAATGCGGCCAGAAAAGTTGCTGCAGTGTATTTAATGCAATATTAGCAGTTTTTCCTTTAGATATTTCTGAATTACTATCGCTTTTGTATGTGCATGAGACTCATCTTTATTGTTGAAACTTCCTGGAAAGTCACCTAGATTGCCTAAATACGGATTTGATCAGTATTCATTGTATCCGAGAAGGAGTTCATCCTCAGACTATATTTTTCTATTTCTTCCTTATGTGACCCTCAACTTGAGGCCCTTCTCAATTGTTTAACCCTCCTCGGACATCCCATGTCCCTAAATAAGGCCCAAGGCTCAATATACAAATTTGGGCTCTTACTCCCACACCTATATGTCAAAATCTAAGCAAAAAAAAAAAACACACACACACACACACACATTTTTTCCAGACGGACTCAGGTGGGGCCTAAGGGAGCCCGGTCCCTAGTCCAATTTTTAAAATTTTTTTTTACATATATAGTTATTATATATATATATATATATATATATATATATATATTTCATTTTAGTAGTTGGGCCTTCAAAAATCTTAGACCTCTTTCTTCCCAAATCAGCCTAACTAACTTAACCCAAATAGTAACTATCTAACTTAAAAACTTGATAGAAACAATAAAAACATTCACAATGGTAATTATATTTAAAAAAAAAAAAAAAACTATTTTACCACAAAGGAACCAAAAAAATCATGTGTTATTGGAGAAGTTAAAACTAATTTTTTTGCAATTACAGTAAACTAGTATAAATACCAGTTGAGTATAGTAAGTTTTTAAAAATAAAATAAAATATTTTATTAAGATTATATCTATTCTTTCAATTAAAAAATTCAAATTTTCTCTCTTCCTTTATTATTTTACCATGAAAGAGCCAAAAAATCATGTGTTATTAGAGAAATTAAAACTAATTTTTTTGCAACTACAATAAACTATTATAAATACCAATTGATTATAGCAAGTTTTTAAAAATAAAATACAATATTTTATTAAGATTATATCTATTCCTTCAATTAAAAAACTCAAATTCTCTCTCTTCCTTTATTATTTTAATGAGTTGTTTGTATTATCTATACCATATATAAGAGGATTTCCCTCTTTCAATTGGACTTTTGTGTAGTTTAAAAATACTCTCATTAATGAGGAGTCATAAATGTCAAATAAAAAATTTTATTTTGAATTTAAAAAGAGAATTCCTAAAATTTAGAATTTTTTTCCCTTCACGTTCAAAAAAGAAATTACAGCTACCACTTATCTCTAAATTTTATCATTTTTATTTGTTTGAAAAATAAAAAATATATATTTCTAAATCATAATAGAAGCAAATTATTAACCTTTACTTAAAAAAAAAGAAAAAATGGAAGAGCATCTGAGCACGCGCGTGAGCATATGCTCAGAGGCTACTTTTAAATGAAGTGATAACAAAATAGAACATTTATATTGAGTATATTGTAAAGTGAGGTGGTAAAATAGATAAAATAGATTTTTGAAGTGTTAAAAGTTAAAAATTTTAGCACCACTACTGTAAATACTTTAAGTTCAACCAAAAAAAAAAAAAAAAAAATCTTAGCTAGCCTAGTATTTAGAAAACATTATTTTGTTAGTACATAATTGCATCTTAATGTATTTAGAAACAACAATTTTATATAATTTTTTAATATTATATGGCTGCTTAAAGTTTTTTTTTTTTTTTTTTTTCTCTTTATACTCTAGTCTTCTAAAAAAAAAAAAAAAAAAAAAAAAAAAAATCTTAGCTAGCCTAGTATTTAAAAAACATTATTTTGTTAGTAGATAATTGCATCTTAATATATTTAGAAACAACAATTTTATATAATTTTTTAATATTATATGGCTGATTAAAGTTTTTTTTTTTTCTTCTCTTTATACTCTAGTCTTCGCTAGTTTAAAATCGTAAGTCTATCCTTGATTTTTTCCTTAACTCTCTCACATGAAAGAATGTGATTAGTTAAAAAAGAAAAGAAAAAAAGTAGCAACTTTATACGAAGAGACAAACAATTAATTACAATACGTGATGAAAAATAATTATAATGAAATTTGTGAATTATTTTATTAGCTGAAGGACTCCCATCATTTTGGTTCCGTCGCATAAACGGGCAACTAAAAGGGAGTGCCACATGGGATGTAGAGGGGGCAGGGTAGAGACCGGTGTTTGAAGAGAGTGAGAGAGAGGTAAAGGATTAGGATTTAAAGAGAGTAAAAGATGGCTATGGGCACATTTAGTATGTAAGTTCAAACTCATGTTTTTAATTTTTAAACAATATTACATTTTTTTTTATACAATTTTTTTGCTTATATATATTCTTAAAAAAATTAAAAATTATTGTTTAAATATATGTACCAAATGGACCTAATTGTTTGAAATCCCAATATGCTGGTGCGTTGGCAGAAAACGAGCTGGCTCCAGTGGATATTATATTGATATTTGATAGTATTCTATTATATTCAGAGTATGTTTATGAAAACTGGTTGCATGACATCAATGTCCATGTCGATTCGTACCTCTCCTGTCTACAAAAAGATTAGGATCACCCTCACATGAGCTCATAGGTAATATTACCTTTTTTGATAGTTCACAGTTCCCAATTCAGTCCCCACTCCCAACTATCAGATTGGGGTAGCCCAGCCAATTTATGGATGATATTTCATTTTTTAAACACTACGAAACTATTTTTGCCATTACTCCCAAAAAAAAAAAAAATCATTTCTTTGTACACAAAATTACTATGAAGTGATCAATTGTCAATGGTGTTGCCACGTTGAAGACTGATATGAAGAAAAATAATATATATATATATATATATAAATTTTAATTTTTTGTTTTGTTTTGACCATCTAAAATAAAATTTTGAACGCCTTAACTCTAAAAACCGATGAAAAAAAGATAAGAAGATCCAACAAGAAAATAAGAACGCAAAGCTGCTCTGTAAGGCAGAAAAAAAAGACAAAAAAGATGAGGAGAGAATACACGGTGAGGACTAGGGGGCAAACTTTTCAGATTCGGACCATTTATTGAACCATAAAAGGGAGAGATTCAAGGTTTTAAAGTCAAATTGGGGTCAAACCGTGATGACGTCATAATTAATTTAATAATTAATTAAAGCCTAAATATAGATATTAAATTTATAAAATTAGCAAAATTGACTAATATATCTATATAAGTGAGGGAAATTTAATGATTTTCAAGTATACATTTAATAATTAAATAAGAAAGTTAATAAAATAAAATAATAACCATGAAAATATTAAAATTTATGATTAATTTTTGAAGTAAAGTTGAATATCTTTGAAGGATTTTAATTATAATTTTTTTTATTCCTTGTAAGAGATGGGTAATTTAATTAAGTAGAATAAAATTATGTTAAGTTATTTTTATTAAAAAAAAAAATTGCTAAGGGGTTGGACCTCACGATTCTTGCCACCACTTCATGCGGTCCAACCCCAGTTTTAGGAGTTCATGGTATTGCCACATATGCTTGGTTTTCTATGCTTGAAAAACCAGATTTCAATCCGGTTCTTGGTTTTCACGATCCGACCTCTCGGTCTGGTCCAAACCTTGCTGAGGAGTAAAAAGAAGCTAAAAATGAGATTTGAAATTAGATGAGAAAGGAAAATATTGACACTAGAGAAGTCAGATTAGAAATACACGTTCATGAGAGGGAGAAGAACATGCTTGAAAGATTCCTACTTTTCCAATATTGAACCCCAAATAAACCAGATTTGAGTTTTTCTTTTAAAAAAATCTAATTTTAGTTGGAATTTTATTTTAAAATGCTATATAAGTCCATAAAAAAGCCATTAAGTTTACTATTTAGCTTAATAATAATAATTTTTTTTTTTTTTTTGAGAAAGGTAAACATATTTTAAACTTTTTTTTTTTGATGGGATATTTTTAAACTACTTAATTGCTTATAATTTGTTATTTATAAGTGGGGCGTGGGCCACTTAGTGGGCACCAATTTACTCTTTATTTATTACACTATATGAGGCAATGGTTGTGGGTCATGGAGAATATGGAGTTAAGACAAATTATTTTTGATTGAATTGTTGTGTTGAATTCTATAGTTTAATGCTTCAGACATGATAGAAATAATAAAGTTAAAAAAATTACAAAGACCAATAAGTTGTCAAAGTTGACCCCCTAAAATAATTTGCTTAAGCCACCATTGTCGACCATGAGTGAGATGGTTAGGTCTTAATTAAAAGCCACCACCCGAAGTGGTGGTGGCGATCTTGAGTCTGCCATAGTGACTGATCAATGAGTTTGAGAGAGTGGTTGATTGTGGGTTTAAAGAGAGAAGTTGCTAAGAGAACCTTTGGTTTGGCTTTTGAGACCACCGCGGGAATTGTTGTTCATGGGTTCACTGTCGGTATCATTTTTCATTAGTCCGCAACCAGTATTGAATTTTTTTCTTCTCTTCCTCTTAATCGGTTTGGAGTCTTTGGACATTGTTTGTTTTATTTAAATGAATTGCATGTGAGTTCCATTAGTATCTTAATAGGCACATTGACAGATGGCTCTATTTTGCACGTGTGTAGGTCAATGAGCAAATCAATCAATATAAAAGTTTAAGGGGGTGTAATAGCCACTATGCCAAAATTTAGGGACTTTCTTAGCATTTTTCCTAATATAATTTAATCTATAGTGAATTATCTAAATAATTTGCGAGTCATACTCTAAAAGTTTATTATAGAAGGTGTATTAAATTCCTAAATCAATTCCAATCAGACCACAATACCAAAACCTAAATCATATTTTCGATTTTTTATTTTTATTTTTTATTTTTATAAAAAAAGTAGAAACAAAAGTAGTTCTTATTAGTTGTTTGACAGTGGTAGGGATTTTGGTAGGAGGCCTAATGGTGGTGGTGGCCCTCAATCAGAACTCTCTCTCTCCCCCTCCCTCTGTGCCAATGACACAATGGTCTAATAGTGGGGGTGGATCGAAAGTTGTTGAAGGATCGCCAGGTGGAATGAAGGATTGGGGGAAACGATGGATAGGAATTGGGGTTGGAAGGTTGAGAAAAGAAGGAGAAGGAGCTACGTTTGACTAAGAGAGTAAAAGAAGAAGAAGGAGATGAGAGTTGAGTCTATGTTTGAAAGAGAAAGCGAGTTTAATTGGGTTGAGTCTGTGTTTAGAAGAAAAAGAGAGCTGATCGGATTTTGTTTTGGGAAGAAAGAGATTTAAAAAATATATATATATATTGCTGATGTGAAAAATTGTGAGTGTTTCAAAAAATATGTGGCAAGCTCTCACAAAGTAAAAAAAAAAAAAAAAAGCCAACCCTTAGATTTTGTAGTATATAATAAAGAAAATATATATATATATATATATATTTTAATATTATATAAATTTTAATTAATTTACTAATTAATTAAATTTAGATTACCAATTTCATCATATTTTATTTTCGGATGAAAAGGTAGTGGAGACAGAGAATACAAACTAATTATAATAAAAATGATAATAAAGAATAATTGTTGGTTCTGAAAAGTTGGACTACGAGTGACGGAGGGATCTCTTTATTTGTTGGTGCGACTTGCTATGATCCATCTGTCTCTACTATGTGGATGTGCCGTGCGTCTTCAACTAGATGTTTATAAATGATTACAACGTTAAGTGTTTTTTTTTGTTTTTAGGAGAAAACCACCTAAAGTTATCCGCAACGTATATGATGGGATAAGTTAGAACAATCTCTTACGCGGCGTAAGAAAAGGAAAAGAGGATCAGAGTTGTCCACATAATTTTGTAAATGGCAAAATTTTAACGAAGAAAAAAAAGGAATGTAGAATATAATTTAAAAATAATATAATAAGGGTAAATTATAAAGTTGATCATTATCATTTACACCATATTTTAATTTGGTCTCTCACATTTCAATTGTGTTAATTTGGTCCCTAAAATTTTCAGTATCGTATCGTTTTAGTTCCTATCTTTATCTCTTGGTTGGAAATTACTAGTGTGGCTAATAGTCTGTATAAAAAATTAGTTTATTACCACACTAATTGCCAACTATACCACCACATCAGATTATAAATAAAACATAGAAAATAAAAACCCAAATTAAAAGAGATTTGTATCACACCAAAAGAGAAAATCATCTCCATCTCTTTACCCAAAAGAGAAAATCAACTTGCAATAGTTTTTGTTTTTTGTTTGTTTGTTTGTTTTTTTGTTTTTGTTTTTTGTTTTTTTTTTTTTCTTTCTCTCTCTCTTTCAATTTCTTGGCTGCCAAACACAACGTAAAACCACTTATAATTGCTAGCCACCATGATTTACTTATAAAACTACCCATCTAAAACCCAAATCAAAACACCATTGACCAAACCCATGGATCTACAATCAACCCAAAACCACATTTTCCAAACCCAGCCATTGTGATCTCTCTCTCTCTCTCTGCCACCGTGATCGAACAAGCCGACCTCTAAAGATCATGCCACCACCACCACCACCGACATTGGCTCCAAAGCATGAAATGAAACAAACCTACATCGGTGATGATGAACCTGAAAAGCAGATTGACATCAATCTCAAGAAAAACCTTTGCAGCTCAGTCTCATCTGCATTAGCCTCAACCTTAACTCTCATGTATAAACTAAAATTTTCATTTTTTATGTTTTGAGTTTGAGAGATTTGAAAATTTTGCAGATTTGAGCAAAAAGTTTGATTTGACAATGGTTGATTTCTTTATATATTTTTATTTCTCTACTTTTTTTTTCTAGATTAAATCTTTTTGATAGTGTTTGGTTGTCAAAAAATTGTTGTAAAATTAAAGCAAAGATGGGGATTTTCTCCATGTTTCTTGTAGTAATTGAGATTTTCTTTTGTTTATTGTTGTGTTTGGTTTGTTCAAAAATGAAAGAAAACAAAAAGATTTTATATTTTTTTTTACTGAAGGGAACTTTGGTCAATACCACGCAGTGACTTTTTAAGTTCCAGAAAGAATACTTGAGTTGAGTTACAAAAACAACAAAATTGACATGGCAATAAACGTTTTTAATTTTGGTTATTTATTTATTTATTTATTTTATAATACGATGTGGTGGTATAGTTGGCAGTTGACATGGCAATAAACTAATTTTCTATTTTGGCTGTTAGCCATATTAGCAATTTTCATCAAAAAGATGACGGTAGGACTAAATTGACATGACACTGAAAGGTTAGTGACCAAATTGACACACTTGAAAGACTAGGGACTAAATTGAAATATTATGTAAAAATAGGGACTAAATATGTAATTTTCCCAACTGAAATATTGTGTAAAAGATAAGGACCAAATACAATTAAATCTTATATTGTTTTAATCTGTAATTTAGGCTAATTTGGCCATAGCTTTTTTTTTTTTTTTTTTTTGGGGGGGAGAAACAAACAAACACACAAGGGAGAGGGAAATGGATTCTAACACAAAAGCACATCACAACTCCACTAAAAATCATTGTAAACTTTTAAGAGAGGGTGGAGTAAGTTATACAATACATAACACACGCTCTTAAACAATGTGGGACAATTACCATTCTTTTTTTTTAGAAACAAACATACACACGTATAAGGGAGAGGAAAAGAGATTCTAACACAAAGACACATTACAACTCCACTCAAAAGTCATAGCTTAATACAATTTTTGATCTTTTTCTCATTAAAAAAAATCGCATAAATTAATCCTTCAAATTCGGCGTAGAGATCTACTAATATGTGATAACAATTTGAAGTTATGTGATGTGGTTCAAAGAAATGCGTTCATCTAGAGAGTAGAAATATTGGAATCCAATATTTTAAGAAAATGGAATTAAAAATATATATATTTTTAATTTTTTTTTTGTATTTTTTATTCACATTATAATTGAAAATGAAGGATTTTAATATTTGAACCCAACTTTTATGGAAGAACTACTAGACAATGTTGCCAAACTACAAATTAGAGTAATAAAGTAGGCAACTATATTCACAATAAGAAGTAAGAACATCAAAGTTTAGTACTATAAAAATATTTTCATATAATAATAAAAAAAAAATAAATAAAGAAGTAAGTAATTATATTGAAAAAATTTGGTTCTAGACATGTTTGACCCTCTTCCAACTTATTCCCTAACGAATTTTAAGATTATTCATGTATATTATTTAATGAAGCCACTGTCTTCTTTCCTTTTTTGCAATAAGTAATATGATTGCATGAGTTTAACTTAGATTTGAAAAGTCAACCTAAGTAACAAATTGGTTAATTAATTATGTTAAACGAATTTGATTTATAGGGGTCTAAATGAACTAACAACAACAATAAATGTTACGCTTCATCTTATATATATATATATATATATATTCATGTGATTAAAACTACACATAGACAATCTTATAATTCGTTATGGGATGTGTTGGAAAAGATAATTCTAAACATATTTGGAGCCAAACTTTTTCCTAATACAAAAAACATATTATACTTTCAAACGTAAAAACATTTAATTTTCAAAGAATTTGTGTTATATGTGATAAATAACAATTGTTTTTTTTTTTTGTTGTTGTTAAATACATGCGCATGTGTATGATTAATGGAACATATATATGTCATACGCTATGCAATACAAATAGGAGGATTAGTGTTTATGTTCTCTTAATTAATAGAAAGCGGAAATGCTGACAGCCCCTTCTGGTGGTGTGGACTTATGTTGTTGGACAGTAGGACAAAAGAGTAAAGATTAATCGGATCGACGGTCGACAATCCAACATGCATGAACAAAACGTTCCATCTTTTGTGGCTGACATGCATAAAGATTAATCGGATCGACGGTCGACAATCCAACATGCATGAACAAAACGTTCCATCTTTTGTGGCTGACATGCAAACCTCACAGCACACTTTGTTCCTCACCTTCTTCTTCTTTTTCTTGAGGTTCATGCATAACAAAATCCGCCAGTTGTTAAGAGCATCTAAATTGTCTGATGCATTAGTTTAACAAACCATTTTTTGTAGCTTTGCATACCACAATCTCTTTTCTTTTCCTTTTTTTTTTTCCCTAATAAATCATTGGTTCCGTAAAAAAAAAAAAAAAAAAATCTATCTCATCATGGACTGTAGTGTGAGACCCACACATTCTTGTAAGACATTTCTCCGATCTATGAGATAATTATTGATGAAGTCTGAAAAATCACCAATGAATTACACGTCACTCACACGCTTAAAAAAGTCACCTACACAGCAAGAAAGAGGAAACCTGCAGAGAGCACCGGTGTGGTGCCGGCCAAATACCCTCCGAAAATCAAGTTAGAATCTTTTACAACTCCAGAGTGCTAGAGAGGGTCGATTATGCGTACCTTGACTTGTGTGGGTATTAGAGTTTTTATAGTAGTCGAAAGTTGACCTCTTTTACTTGGAGTCGAAATCCTTTCCTTGTAGAAGTCATCTTTTAAAGTCCAAAACGTGGTGGACAAGTCTTTTCCTTATAGAGAAGATCTTCATCAATGTACGTAATCTCTAGAATCCTCATTGCATTAGGATTCTGTTTAAGATCTTACGATAGTGGGCCGCAAGTATTCCTATCAAGAGTTTCTAGCCGGCCCATGGCCAATCAGTTCGTCCATAGTTCATCCGTTCACTCTGGATCCGTCCTTAACAGGTCTTGCACACAATAGGCTCGTCTACTTTTCAGCCCATAAACAGCAAACAGCCCGGTCCGTTATACTAGGTTTCGTAGCCGTACATTTTTCCTCTTTCAATTATTATAACTGTATGGACTACGAACAAAAGCCCAGTCCAAAATTATGACTAGTTCCTTAAAACTGGCCCAGCTCATCATAACACCGAACCAAACAACACAGAGAATAAACGAAGCACCTAGTGAGTTGTGGACGAGAGATACTGAGCATTACCCAACGTCTAGTGCAAGTTTCAATGATGTCATCTAGGAGTATGCAGTGGGTCTCATCTAATTGGGAATATGGCGCAGAGCGGGACCCACTTGCTTGGGGAAGACCACCCTTTATCATGGCGAACCCACTAAAGGAATGTGATAAAAGGGGGAAGGAGGGTGTGAAAGAGGTGTTGGAAAAAATTGGGAAGGAGACATGAGTGGAGTAAGGAAAAACATATCACCAGGAATCTTGAAATTCTGCTCGGATTTCAGGGAAGAAAGCTTGGCGGAGGAAGAACTTTCTCAATTGAGGGGAGGGGGAAGAGAGTTTGGGATGAGATTAATACATAAAAACTTCATCGATAACGAGCAGAGCTATCTTTTGGACCTTCTATTATAGAATAAGCCAAACCCAAAATACAAGTAAATTGGAGGCCTGGGCCTAAAATCCTCACATCATTGGGCCCAGCCACCACAATAACTATATTAGAAAAATACCTAATAATTTTTGTCATACAATATAGGAAAATGTTTGCCATTTAGTTCAAGTCTGATGACCGTCCATCTCAAAAAACCAAAAAAGAAATGCATAAAGTATACAATTCGGGAAAAACAGAACAGATAAGAATGTACTAAAAAAAATCCCAGGGGAGCTCGTTCGTTATTGGCCATATTCATATTGACAATTAATATACATTGCATTTGCATCTACATATCCTTGAGTTTTGGACAAGTTTGGTACATAAACAAACAAGCTTGTACGAACGAAACACATAACGTGGTGTATATCATACATGAGGCAACAAAACCAAGTTTGCAACTTCGACGAAAGGCCACAGATTTCTAACATGTGGTGTGGGTATACCTGAAGGCATTTGGTCTTATTCATGTGTTATTTCTATGGTCAATTTCAACGAAGATGTCTATAGACAGGTGATCATGTGTGTTGGTCTGTCTTATGCTAATGCTATTATCTTTAATTTATAATTGATATTTCTGTGACGAGGATGATTATGCCCAAGATACGATCCTATAATACCAGCAACCATGTGGTATTCTCGTGATTAATTTGTTCTTCATTATAAATAATTGGTCTTCATTGTCTCGTTGTTTATATATCTTTTTTAGTGGACCAAAGACGGATAGAAAAAATGGTGTCACTCTTCTTTCCAGGCGAAATATGGGACTCGTATTCCAACATATTGGCCGGCATATGGATTCTGGAAGCCACACAATGACTTCTCATTTTTTTTTTTTAATATTTTTATAAATGGTTAATATAACAAATTTTTACTGGTTCTTATTTGAGCTTAATACTAATATTACATTTTTACTTATTAATAACCTCCCATCACATCATTCATTTGTAAAAAAGTTTGTAGTTTTATGTATCATGCCCAATACATTAAAGAGAAATGTTATATCCATAATATTTTCATAACAAATCCTAAGTGGGAGGTTGTTATTGATTGTTACTAGTGGACAAGTAAAAAATAATTTCATATGATGGATTTAAATTAGAATTTGTAACAACTTACTACTTAAATATTTTTTGAGAAAATGTTATGAAAATGCTGTGAATATAACACCTTCCATACTGTAAAACACTGCACCCAAGCCAAATATTGTCTCTTTTTTTTTTTTTCCACATTTTCATGTTTAGTCTATGGATGCTTCTTTTAATTTTAGCGATCTTAGAATTAAATGAGTATGCAATTCATAGAATTAGGAGTTATTTTCTCGTTTGGGCAAGAAGAAGGTTCAAACTAACTAGTTTAAAAAAATTCAGCTTCCAATGGTTTTTTACAAATATTTTGTAATAATTTCAGTAGTGTGAAGTGAAGGAACATCATCAATGACATATGAAAATTCAATCTATCGCAGATTCACACTATAGGATAGGATCGAATTCTTCAACACGATGTGGTCAATCCGTGTTGCATTATATAAACTAGCACAAAACCAGCAAACCTGTATTTGAATTTTGACATAGAAGATCTACTTAATTTGTAACAACTTACTACCTAAATATTTTTTGAGAAAGTATTGTGAAAATATTGTAAATATAACACTTTTTATACCGTAAAACACAACACCCAAGCCAAATATTGTCCCTCTTTTTTCCACACTTTCATGTTTAGTCTATAGATGCTTCTTTTAATTTTAGCGATCTTAGAATTAAATGAGTGCAATTCATAGAATTAGGAGTTATTTTCTCGTTTGGGCAAGAAGAAGGTTCAAACTAACTAGTTTAAAAAAATTCAGCTTCCAATGGTTTTTTACAAATATTTTGTAATAATTTCAGAAGTGTGAAGTGAAGGAACATCATCAATGACATATGAAAATTCAATCTATCGCAGATTCACACTATAGGATAGGATCGAATTCTTCAACACGATATGGTCAATCCGTGTTGCATTATATAAACTAGCACAAAACCAGCAAACCTGTATTTGAATTTTGAGATGGTCAGAAGATCTACTTAATTTGTTTCATGTGTAGGTGAAGCTGATGTGGGTTCCGAACGAAATGCAAATTCAAAGTTGAACACGTCAAAAACACTTTGGAGTTTGGACTGCACCTGAAAGGAAGTTTCTGTCCTTTGGCCATTCCTTCACTAATGAGATGTGAAAGGAGAGAATATTTATCATATACTTAATAATTTTTCTTTCATTATAAAAATTTACAATGAACCATATTTGTGATTCCTACAAAAGTGTACTTAACTTTATCATATCTATTAGGGCATGGACTTCCAGCCCATTCACTTCCCATGCTTTCGCATTGAATAAACTATAAGATTACTCAACAACAACTAAAATTGAAACAACTGGATTTTTGGTATTTAACCATTTGTCACATCATTTCAAGTGTATCAAGATTTTTACAAAAATCATCAAATGACTTTTTTCCCCCTTTAGTTAATGATCCACATAAGTCAACTCACTTGACTAATCTAGTCTAACCTGAAGGGTCACATATATTTTTGATCAGGGGTAAACTTGGGTAACAAGTCTGATAATTAGGGAAATTTAGGACTTAAATTTGGATCTTGGGGTTGGGGGAAAAAAATTATCTGAAAACCCCAACCCCACATGTGTATACACACATCGCATTCTATCGTTCAAGATTGTGTCACGCTTAGGAATGGCAACAAGTCGAGTTTGGAGCGGATTTTTTTATGCCCAAACATGCCCTGTGGGCCTGCCCTCGTTACATGAACCTGCCCCATTTACTAAATGGTTTTTTTTAACCCACAAACACCCCCCCCCGGTCCCATCATGCCTGGCCCAAAATCACAAACACAAACACAAAAATCACAAACACAAATTTCAGATTTATGATTTTTCCTTTCAAAATCACAAACACAAACAAAGAAATTACAAACACAAAAATTTCAGATTTGTGATTTTCCCTTTCAAAATCACAAACAAAGAAACCACAAAATCAAAGATTTCAAATTTATGATTTTCCCTTTCAAAATCTGTTGATGCCCAATTTTGTGAATACATATCCAAAAAGCCCATGAAGAAGAAAGCCCAGTAAGTTGCAAAACGCAAATCTGCCACAGAATACAAGTCTGCTGCAGAATACAGATCTGCCGTAGGATACAGTTCTCTGGCAGGATGGCTTCGGCAAATGAAAATAAATTGGGCCCAAGACCCTTTTGATCCGGTCAACATCATTTGGCCCACAAAGGCTCAAATCCTTTTGCATAAAAAAGATAGGCGTGAAAGCTGAGAAGAAAAACACACGGTAGGCCTAAAAGGGCCCGGCAGGATTGAGATAAGCAGCAGGAATAACAAACTGGTATGGCAGGAAATGCTAAGCCACGAAGCAAACATCCAAACTAGAGGGAGGCCCAATGATCCAGCAAGGCCCAACCCTCCCAAGAAAGGGACATGTCATAAACGTTAGAAATGCAATCCACACCAGAAAAGGCCAAAAAGCGCACGGCAGGATGTGCGCACCCATTTTCAAACCTCGGCAAACGAATGAAACATCAAGAAGGTAAAGCATGCGTACGACCCAGGCATCACCAGCCTATACCCAGCCACTATGGGAAAGGATGAGGTCATGGGTGAAGGCACGGTCTGGTGGTGGGGAGAGGAGTGGAAACCCATTCTTGTGTTTCTTGCCCAGGCTCTTTCGGTGGGCACAGTCCTGCTGGGATGACATGCCACCCAAAAGAGGTAAGGCTGGGTAAGAACCACTGGGTGCATGCCATGAGAGACTAAGAGGGAGAGTGTACACACTGGACGAGTAGAAAAGGAACCTTCATTGTCTGAAAGCCACAGGTCAATGGTGGTAGTCAGAACCATTGACTCGGTAAGTTGTCGGCAAAAGGCTCCCATATCAGACAAAGGCCATTAAAGGGCTAGAACAGTAAAACCGGTCACGGCAGGCTCTATATAAGAGACCCGTAGTTGTGTACAGGAGAAAGGGAGGAAGGAATTGAAAGAAAAAAGAGAGAGAGGGGAATTCAAAGAAAAAACAAAGAGGAGAAAAGAAAGAAAAGAAAGAAAGAAAGCAAAAAAGAAAAGAAAGGCAAGAATTCTAAGAGAGAAAACAGAGAGAAAAGATAAGATAAGAAAAACAGAGGACAAAAGAAAGAAAGAAAACAGAGTGTTTTATGGCAGGCATAGACCCAAATAGGTTAACCCCCTCTCTCCCTCAGTAGCCTTGCTCTCTATTGGAGGAAAAAAACGACTCATACCCGGGCACATACTATTTGGGGCTGGCCTCTCAAAGCAATTAATTTCTCCCTTGAAGTTACTTGCGTTGAGGGAGCAGTTTTTCCTTCCCTGGTTAGAGTCCTGCGGTGACAGTTAGTGCGGCAGACTCATTCTTTTAACTCTACTAATCTCGCTCTAACCTTTTGTTTAAGTTTTATTCTTTAAAAGCGAGGCCTTTAAAGTTATTTATTTTGTTTATTGCGGCAGAAATAGTGACTGCATTTTCTTTACGTTTTCTATATTATGTCTGCCTGCCATAACCTCTTAATAATGACTTTGCTTGCTGTGAGCTTATAAACAGACTTTAGCAAACGTGGTGTGGCTTACGCACAAGCCAGGCGAAGGAAGTGGAGAAATATTTCTGCAGTAAAAATGAAGAGTAGTCATTCATATGGCAGAAATCTTTAAAGCACAGTAAAAAGCTTTAATGTACAGCAGACAGCTCTATTGCATAGCAGGAGGCTTTACGGTAGGAAGCTTTACTGCAAAACAAAAAGCGTTATTGCACAGCAGATAGCTTCATTGCATAGCAGAAAGTATTGCTGCACAGCAGAAAAGTCAAACCTGTGGCAGAAATCGGAGAAAAGTTCCTTCTGCGGCAGAAACGTTAATCCTGCGGCAGAAACTGGAGAAAAGTCTTCTGCGGCAGAAACAGAGGATAACTTGGACTCAACGTTTGCGCACAAGCCGGGCCAAGGTGTGCTTCAATTGGGCCGGTCCCGACTCCTCACCCAGAAACAACTCGGGCCTAGTGCGGCAAGAATTTGTCCAATACCCCAATCCAGGCCCACCCCCTTACAAAATCAAACACAAACACAAACACAAACACAAAAATTTCAGATTTATGATTTTTCCTTTCAAAATCACAAACACAAACACAAACACAAATCTTAACACAAACGCAAACACAGAAATCACAAACACAAACTCACATGATTGAGACAAACTGAACCCCAAAACAAAAGAAAAAGAAAAAAGGATGGAGAATGAGGTGGAGACACATGGAGGAGGGAGGCGAGGCCGTGAAAGAGTACCTGAGCAAGGTAGTGAGGGGGGGGGGGGGTTTTTTTTTTTTTTTTTTTTTTTTTTTTTTTTTTTTTTTTTTTTTTTTTTTGTAATTACGGTATATGTGAGTGGGTATCACTAAAACCCGCACCCAACCTGAACCTGCTTTGGGTTTTATTTTTAAAACCTAAACCCGACCCTATTGTTTTGCGGGTTAGGTCAAATTGGGTACTTGTGGGTCGGGGTTTTATTGCCAACCTTAGTCGTGCTCCCTGCCATTCTTGTCTTGGTTTAGATTGTTCCAAACTCTAGATCATGTTATGCCTACACCATCCAAAGTGCGTTGTCTCTTTGTTGCCGTCACCATCCACCACTTGATTGAAGCATGGTCACTCACCTGAGAATGAGTTGTGAATGGATTTGATCGAGTGCTTGATTAACAATGGCTAAGAGAGCTTCCATTCGGTATGATCAGGTTGAGTTGCGAGTTGAGGCTAAACTCAAACCTGGTTGACCTGTGATCATCCTTAGGATTGAGGGGGTGCAGATGGCCTTGAATTCACTGTGCTTGTGCTTAAGTAGAATATATAAAGTTTGTTTCAGTTAACTCAACTGGTAAAGTCTCTAATGGTTGAATAAAAGACCTGGGGTTCGACCTCCGCCTACACTAAAAATCGATTGGTGTCTTAGTCTGATAATAAAGAGCTATTATCAAGAACGGATGCCATAGGTTATGAAACTCTCTCAAAAAAAAAAAGAAAAAAAAAAAAGAGTAAACCAAATTATGAATGGTAGCGAGCTAGTAATTCAATTTAACCCATCATTGGCTAGATATCTTAGTCAAGGCCAACCTTGGAATATCTAGGATTAAGGGGTGCGGATGGCCCTGAATTCAATGTTCTTGAGATTTTAAGTAGAATAAATAAAACTAAACCGAATTATGAACAATAGTGAACTAGCAATTCCGTTGAACCCATCATTGGCTGGATATGTTAGTCTAGGCCAACCTTGGAACATCTTGTCAAGGAATACTTCAACGATTACATACCGGAACTCTGGAAATAGCCATGAATTGGGTTAAAATATTGAAGAACAACTGTTTTAACTTTTTAAGAGACTAACATGGCTAACAAAGAATATAGAGGAGGTAAATTTGAAGTGATAGATTTATAATCTTAATATAATGATGAACCACTTCACAAGTTTACTGCAAGTCTGAAAGGCAGTCTAGGAGTAAGATCAATCTAGCAATTCCGTTGAACCCATCATTGGCTGGATATGTTAGTCTAGGCCAACCTTGGAACATCTTGTCAAGGAATACTTCAACGATTACATACCGGAACTCTGGAAATAGCCATGAATTGGGTTAAAATATTGAAGAACAACTGTTTTAACTTTTTAAGAGACTAACATGGCTAACAAAGAATATAGAGGAGGTAAATTTGAAGTGATAGATTTATAATCTTAATATAATGATGAACCACTTCACAAGTTTACTGCAAGTCTGAAAGGCAGTCTAGGAGTAAGATCAAGAACCTATCAGTGAGCCTACAACATTCAATTAGTGGGATACAAGCATGTTGGGATAACAATGAAGTGCACAAAGAAAAGGAAAAAATGCCTGCAAGTACTTGACAATCAAATAGCTAGGGCTACCATTGAGAGCATGATAACCGAGCAAGATGTTCCTCAGAGTTAGCACCAAGTATTTCCTGGTTTGAAAATGAGTATTCAATTCTATTTAGCACCAAGGTTTGAAAATGTGTATCACTGTATAATAAATTGTAGGAGTTAATAACAGAAATTACTCATGGCTGGTACAGGTAGGTAGGTAGTGCAGCTGTGAAATAGATCATAGCCAACAGAATGTAGAAGAGAATGTATGCAGAAATTTAGTGAAAATTATTGTGGAGAATAAACTTAAAGGGATGAAGGTTATTTAAATTAAATGAATAAATACAATAATACAAGTACCTGACTGTTTAAACTCTTTTCTTCAGCTCTAATTGTAAAATAAAATCTCCTAAATATGTCAAATATCTCCAATAAATTGGGCTACTCTAAATAATCAAATATCCACCACCACCACCCCCACTATCTCCATTGTGAACAAACCACGTATGACAGTACAAAGAATGAATTGTAATCAGGGGAGGGCACAAAGCCAAATTCCCTCAACCTATAATGTTAGTTTAATTTCCTACTCTGTAATGACAGGAATGTTAAATATATCGCCCCAATTGAATTAGCATCACGCTTATATCATCAGAAGACCCTCGTGAAGCAGAAAGATCCGCAAGCATTTTACAGGCAGTCAATGGTTGTGGCGTATCTATGCACAAAGGACGAGCAATATCTACTGCTTCCTGATTACTAACCTGAAAAAAACAAAGGAATTAATCTGATTAATAATCTTGTACTAATATCTTTCAAAGGCTTCAAGATTGAAATTATTTCAGAAAACAGAAAGGCATAGGAAACCACACCTTATCCCATAATCCATCAGATGCTAAGATTAAGAACTCATATTCTGGTATGATTCTAAGAACTTTTGTATCTGGCTCTGCTATTACCCATTGCTTAAGGTGTCGATCTCCAATCCCTCTAGATACAGCCAGAGATCCCTGAATTCTCCATACTCCATGGCAGAAATCAACATAGCCACCCTACAAAATAAAATTCAAAACAATTCATTAGTCATTACTCAGCTTGAGTGCATGAAAAATTGACAGAAGCAATTCACACCAGATTGAGGGCAACATAATAACACTCACCAGGGTCTCAATTCTTTCCTTTTCGTCTTTCCTCGAAGGACGATGATCAGAAGTAAGTGCCTCAGCAACACCACCTCTGCTCAAAACAGCACGACAGTCACCAACATTGGATACAACAAGGTTCCCTTTCCTAATCAATGCTGTCACACAGCACGAGCCACCTCGCATATCCTCCTTCAAGAAATCGGAGTCCGTGTTCAGGTAACCTTGCTTAACGGCTTCATCAATTTCATTTTCACCCCTTGTCATCACTTCATCTATTATGTTTCTATCCAAGTTTTCTGCCGCAAACTCAGCAGCTTTTGCACCTCCATGGCCATCAAATATACCAAAGAAAGCCTGCAAAGATGAAGTAACATCATATTAGATTCAAATCCATTGCCTTACCTCTACAACTATATACTATCACAAAAGCCTTCTCATATTTTCAGCATATCGTATGCTTGTTTGTATCAAAACAAAAACCTTTCTAAATGTATACAATTGAAGACTCCATTTATCTCACTGAAATTTATAGCTGTATAAAAGCTTCTCATTGTCTAAATAGTGGCTACACCTCCCATTTTAACAGAAAGAACCACAATAGACTTTATACATGCAAGTACTCCAAAATGGCTTTTATTTATTCATTCATTTTTTTAGTTCTCCATAATTTTTATCTATCTTAGTAAAATTCGACCATAAAAACCCAATTCATTTTAATTGCACAAGCTAACTCCACAAACGGCATCTAAATTCAACATAAAATGACGTACACGGACAACTTGATCATCAAAACTAAAAAATTTCGCTATGAAAACCCATTAGATAATATGAATATCCAGCCTAAAACCCCAAATTGAAACAAAAAAAAAAAAAAAAAATCCCAATAAAGGCTCCTACTTTTTCAATGTTTCAGCTCAAGGAGAACTTAATCACTAAAAAACATTAATCTCACAGAGCACATCTTATTGTTAGACCCAAAACCAAAAAAGAAAAAGAAGTGAATACCTGTTTAGAATCTCCTTGAAGATTAAGTAGAGCCGAGTAGCGATCCTCCATAGCTTCTCTCCTCCCTCTCTTACAATATACAGAATACCCATTTGCTTCTTCCTCCACCACCTCCCTTGCCGCCATCGATGGCGTAGCCGGTGCCCCAAAACACATCGAAGACACCGGAATATCAAGCCTCGCCGGCCTCTTCCTCTTCAGCACCGTATTAGGCGATGAAGACCCAGAAGTCGAAACCGAAACAGAAGATGAAGAAGAAGAAAGCCCAGTTGGTGGTTTCGGTAACCGAAGCCTAAAAGGTGAAGAAGGCGAAGAGGGAGCAGACGAAGATGAAGAACATGGCGAAGGCTTTAGATGGCTTAACGGTAGTGTTAACGCTTCTGGGGAAGCTGTGATTATCGAGGTCATGTTGCAGAACAAAGACGATGAGGGTGAGAACACAGGCGAGTTCGAAACAGCTACAGACATTTTTATTCTTGCCTTTACTTTCTTTCTTTTTTCTTTTCCAAAAACCAATAACAACGCTCTCTCTATTACGAGTATAAATTTACAGCAGCAACAACAACAACAACAACGTTCGACTTGTTTTGCTCTCTTTTGTCTCCGATTTCGCTTTTTTCTGTTTTGCTATAATGCTTTCTTTGATTCTCTCTGTCTTTCGTTTGTGTATGCAAAATATACAATGTTTCTGAGATTTTTTTTGTTCCGAAAGACAGGAGAGAGAAAGGTATTTAAAGGAAGGGTTTTTGTGGAGAGAGAAATTTTGCCTTTACTTTCTTTCTTTTTTCTTTTCCAAAAACCAATAACAACGCTCTCTCTATTACGAGTATAAATTTACAGCAGCAACAACAACAACAACAACGTTCGACTTGTTTTGCTCTCTTTTGTCTCCGATTTCGCTTTTTTCTGTTTTGCTATAATGCTTTCTTTGATTCTCTCTGTCTTTCGTTTGTGTATGCAAAATATACAATGTTTCTGAGATTTTTTTTGTTCCGAAAGACAGGAGAGAGAAAGGTATTTAAAGGAAGGGTTTTTGTGGAGAGAGAAATAGTGGGGTCGTCTTAATTCCGTGTTTTTTAAGCGCTGAGCGCTGAGCGCTCTTAACGTCTTTTGACTAGTGATTCGTGGGCCCCTTCTAGAATGTACAAAGTCTTTTTTGCCCCTTCCCACGTTTTCTGTTTTTTTGAAAGGTTCATACTTCATAGCTCATATACAGCTGGGGTCTACAATTTTTTTTCCCCCAAAACGGGAGACGAGTTTTTAGGAAGTAGGTTGGCAGCTGATGTTCACAACTAAATTCCGTGTGATTACAGGTTTGGTTTCAGAACCACTTGTTTTGTTAAAAATAATTTTTTTTTTTTTTACTGAAAGTATTTAGAAAAAAAAAGGTTGACTTTTGGGACAATAGGGGCCTGTTTGGTTTGTGTTTTCAAACAACATTTTTTAGTTTTTAAACAGCATTTCACGCATTTCAACACACTTTTTCACCCACACGTATTTCAAAAAACTACAAACAACAATTTTCAAACTATTCTACCAAACACCCCCTAAGATTCGCTTTAGGAATAAAAATAAGTTAAAAAGTAAAAGAAACTATTTTTATTTTTTCAAATCTCAAACGCAACTTAAATATTTTTATAGTTTTAAAGTTAAAAAAAAAGTGTTTATAAACTTTTTTTTTTTTCAAAGCATATCTCTTTTTCTTAATTTAATGTGCATTTTATCTTTTTATTTTTTTTTAAAATTATTTTTTAAGTATGATGGGCTCGTGCTTCAACACATGTAGGAGTTTATAATGTTTTTTTCCGAAATGAAAGACGGGTTTTTAGAGAGCAAGGTGGCGACTGATGTTCATAATCCAATTTCTTGTGCTTTTAAAGTTTTCAAGTAAAAAAAAAATGCTTCTAGATCTTTTTTTAAAGTATATATTTTCTCCATAACTTAATTTGTGCTTATCTTCTTTAAAGTATGAAGGGTTCATACTTATATATAGCTAAGGGGCTAGAATGTTTTTCTCCCAAAATGAAAGACTAGTTTTTAGAGTTTTTTATTTTTTATTTTATATATATATATATTTAAGCATATTTCTTTTCCATAACTTAATTTGTGTTTATCCTTTTAAAGTATGAAGGTTTCATACTTCACATACATCTAGGGATGTTTTTCTCCCAAAATAAAGGACGAGTTTTTAGGAGACAAGGTAGCAATTGATATTCATATTTCATAACTCTATTTATTGTGCTTTAGTGCTTTTAGACTTTTCAAGTTATACATATAAATAAATAAATAAATAAAACCAAAAAAACAGTTCTTCTATATATATATATATATATAAATTAAGTATATCTCTTTTCTACAACTTAATTTGTGTTTATCTTTTTAGGTATGAAGAGTTCATATAATTTTTTTTAAAAAGACACAATCTATATTAGAATTATAAATAATGAACAAAATTTAAACACAATTCTTTAAGCGTATGACTTAAGTTCTTCAACTAAATTAAAAAAATATAATTACATTGACTAATGAATCGTAGAATTGAATTTGAATGTCCAAGAAAATTATAACACTATTTTTAGTGCCCTTAAACAATAATAACATGGTCATATAATATAAAAGGGCAAAAGCGTCTATAGCACCGAAGGAACCGGTTCCCGTTTGTGAAAACGGCCATAGGGGGGGCAGCTGGCGTTCAATTAGCAATAATTCTAAAGGTCAAACACGTTAAAAATGGAGAGTCCAAAGAGTGTTTTGACTCCTCAGTAGCAATCCTATTGTTTTCTTCTTTACGAAGAAAATGATGGCTGCCACGTGGGTCCCACCGACCCCGGACTCTGAGTCGGAGGCAGGCAGCGTCTCAGAAGTTACCGTTGCCCATACACAACACAACACAACACACGTTCCAAATTTGTGACCGTTGTGCTTCCTCCTAATTCTGTGTTTCTGACGTCACCACCTATGATAGAGTACCACGTGGGATTTTATTTTTCTATTGGAAATTCATTTGGATAATGAAGAAACTTTTTTAGGGCCATAAACTTTGACTGCTCCTATGAAAAGATTTTGGGCCCTTTTCGTATGTGAATTTCGAAAGACTTGGCCCTGAAACTTTAAAGGGCTTTTACCTTTTTCAAATTATTATTATTATTTTTTTTGTCCTTTAAGGTCGGCTCTCCCGTCTGATAAATAGACACGTGTTAAAGAAAGAGTCTTGTTTGAAACTCAACCGGCAATTTTTTTGGTTTGTAGCGAAGAAAACAAGAAAACATTACCATGCATTAAGCACATTTGAGCGGCTGGACCAATTCTTCTTTGCTTTTTGTATAGGACTGGTATTATTTTTTATGTGAGGTGAATTTTGTTGATTAGAAAATTAGTACGAAATTGAGGTGCTTAATGGCGTAGGGGTGTTCATCGGTGCAAATAATTGGTTTTTTTTTTTGGGGGGGAGGGGGGGATTTCTCACCTCACCAATTCCATTGGTGTAGGGGAAACTCCATCATACTAAGGTCAACTCGTTGGCTTAGCAACTGGCAGTTTGGTGGCATCAATTGGTGAGCTGGTGAGCAAAGTGATGAGGAACGCAAATGACGGGATAGTGAAGTATCCAAAAGACATATTCGCACAATTTACTTTTTATTATTATTTTTATAATAATGATTAGATTACACAATTGACAAACCATTTTTGAAGTCTTGGAGAATGACACCTCACCATAAATATTAAGGAAAATGACACTTCCTCCTTGAGATTTAAGTTAATTAGGGTCTGTTTGGGATCTGCTTCTTTTACTAAAATTGAAAACTTTTTGTTAAAAGTACTGTAGATAAAGGTAAAAGTTAGCTGAAATAGTTTAGTGGGACCCATGAATAGTACCAAAAAATACAGTAAGGCTTTTGAATAGTAAAAAAAAAAAAGTTAAATAGTAAAATAAGTTAGCAAAATTAATCATACAAAACAGACACTTAATACATTAATCATTCCATTAATAATAATACAAAAATCTTCCAAGTTTTGGGGGAGGGGGGGATTTCTCATCTCATCAATTCCATTGGTGTAGGGGAAACTCGGTGAGAGACTGGCGGTTTGGTGGCATCAACTGGTGAGCTGGTGAACAAAGTGATGAGGAACGCAAATGACGGGGTAGTAAAGTATCCAAAAGACATATTCGCACAATTTACTTTTTATTATTATTTTATAATAACAATTAGATTGCACAATTGACAAACCATTTTTGAAGTCTTGGAGAATGACACCTCACCCTAAATATTAAGGAAAATGACACTCCTCCCTTGAGATTTAAGTTAATTAAGGTTTGTTTGGGATCCGCTTATTTTGCTAAAATTGAAAACTTTTTACTGAAAGTACTGTAGATAAAGGTAAAAGTTAGTTGAAATAGTATAATGGGACCCATGAATAATACAAAAAAATGCAGTGGGACCTATGAATAGTAACAAAAATAAGCTAAATAGTAAAATAAGTTGACAAATTAATCATGCCAAACAGACACTTAATACATTAATCATTCCATTAATAATAATACAAAAATCTTCCAAGTTCTGTACAGACTCACTTGACCAAACCCTTACCACAATTTGATGACGAAGAATAATATTTAAAAAGACTTGCACTAACCATGGTTAGGATTTGGTCAAGCAAAACATTTCAAATTTCGGAAAATTATATTTTCATTATTAATGAAAGGACCAATGTGTTGATTTCCCCGAACCTTCATAGATGGAAGTGTCATTTCGCTTAAAGTTTTGGGGTGGAGTTTTGTTCTCCCAAACCTTAAAGGAAGTTTGTGCAATTTACCCAATAATAATATAATAAGTCAAATATAAAAAGTGTATAGTATATAATATATGTTGTCAAAACATATCTCCCACTAGAAAAAGTCTAGAGACACAATAAAATCCTACAATATTTTTACAACTTTCTTGTTTTTAGTTGCGATGGATCCCATAATAATTTAATTTATTTTATTTTGATTATTGACACCTTCATTTATTGTAAAAATATTGTGAGATTTTGTGGTATTAACTCCACCCACTTTAAATAGTCAGCCTGCACACTGAAATAATTGCCACCAAACTTTCACCTTTGTTTTGTTATAGGTTCAGCCCGTGGAACTCAAACTTTACACAAAATATGGTGGTCATTGGCAGCTCTACATGCAAGCCAGTGTGGTTATAAGACTACTCTAACTTGCAAAAAAATGTATATATATACTAGCCAAAAAAACAATTATATGCTAAACTAACTTATTGTGATCACTCTAATAAAAATGTTAAACACCTTGACTTGATAATTACAAAAATTTGGGTTCAACAAAAATAATGCTACTACATTCACAACATTTTTATAATAATTTCACAACAAATCTAATGTGTACTGATTCTAATTTGGGCTCAATACTAATATTATTTTTTTACCCAGCTTTTTGCATAAAATTTATTGTAAAAATGTTATGGATGTAGCATTACTCCAAAATTAATTTAGCCCCCCAAACATAATCCTTGTTGATGCCTATTTTAGACAAAAAGAGCCCAATGACAGAAAAAGCCCAACAATATGAAAAAGATAGAAAAAGAGAATAGTAAGATAAAGATTATTAGGCCAGAATGGCAGGAATAATAGTCAACAGGCCCACTAAAATAATAAGTGACCTGAAAGAAAGTAAACGGGCCAAGAAAGCCCCAAGGAATGAAGTAATAGGCCCATAAGAATTGTAAGAGATGGAAAGAAAGTAAAAATGAGTCAGGAAAGCCCAAAGAAAGAAATTAGTAAATGAGGTTGGTTCAAAGGCCGACAAGCCCAAAGGTAAGGATGTGGTAATTGGGCCGGGGAAGCCTAAAGAATTTAGCCAAAGCTATGGGAATGAAAAAGGTAGGAAATGATGAAAGGGGCCAAGGATGCCCAAAGAACGAAACGGGTCGAGGAAGCCCAAGGTACAGAATGGATTGGCCCAGTAGGAATGCTGGGCAATAAAGACCAAAAGAAGGAATAAGGTAATAATTTGACATGGTGTAAGCCTAGAGGTAACAACAAGGCAAAAAGATAAGTAATATCACAATAGAAGTAGTACAGTGACATGGTAGGAACACCAGTCAACCCATGGACACAGGATGAAAAGGGACATAGGCTAAGTTAAAGAAGAGAAAGCCCATATCTAAGCAATGCCCAACCCGAAGAACGGATGAGATGTAAAGAATGAAAGGCCAGAGACTCATTCACGCCGTAAGAGTTATACAAGCACAGAGCGTTCAGTAGAATCAAAGAAACTTGGAGGCAATGGCAAACACGTGAGAGCCAGAAAAGTAATGGACTCATAGAAATGGAGCATGCACACAAGGCTCAAGCACCACCTACCTGTACCTAGCCAATACAGGGGGGGTAGGCCATGGGTCAGAGGTATGAGAGGGTGTGATCTGGCAATAGGGAGAAAAGGAAGCCTATTTTGGGATTCCAGCTTAAACTCTTTTGGGGGAAATATCTTATTGGGATGACATCTCATACAAAAAAGGTAAACATGAGCTGAAATCACTAAATACATGCTATAGAGGTTGGAAAGGGAGAGGTTTTACCCTTATCCGAATGTGAGTGTCAAGGGGAGTAAGAAACAAAACAAACCACTTTTGTCTGGGGATGAGGTGTGGCACAGCCAATACAGTGTAGTTTTGGTGGTTGGGCAGCCAACAGACCAATGGATAGTCTTCGAAGGACACTCACAAAAGGCCAAAAATGGTTGAGGGGTAAAAATAGCAAATCCTATCATGGCAAGCAGTATAAAAGGCCATAGACGTGCACAGTGGAAAGGAGGAAGAGAAAAGTGGTAAACAAAAGATATAGAAAAAACAAAGAGAAAAAAAAAGAAGAAGAAGAAGAAGAAGAAGAAGAATAGAGAAAACCCAAAGTAATGGAAAAGTATGAGTGATAGAAGTAAAAGCATGCATCAATAGACTACCCATTTCTCTCTCTCTTAATAGCCCATTCTCTAATGAATTAAGAATCCAAGATTAAGTTATCTAGGTCATTTTTCCAAAGTGTGTAACTTCTATGGCAAGATTCCCCTCTGAGGTTACCCACATTGGAGATAGGTTTCCTTTTGGACTCAAATCTGCTAAAGATCCAAGCCCATTCTTTTAGCAAACTGTTAATAGTCATTTTCGCGACAAATTTTATGGTTTGACAGAATGACTAAGCCTAATTTCTTAGCGGGTCCAACTAATGTATTTTATCAATGTATTTTGCTTTGTCACATGGCCTAAGCCCATGCAAATGGTTAGGGAATTGAGTAGGAATGGTTTCAATGGGTGTGGGTTAGTTCCCATTGGACTTTTTACATAGGCCCAGCCCGTGTGTGCCATGAAGTGGGCTAGGGACGCTGGGGGCATCCAGGGCCCATGAAGGAGGTCCAGTGTCAGAAATTTCTACCCCAGATTTGGCTCTATGCTCTGGGTGACTGTGCCCCTAATTTTCAACCCAACTCCATTTTCCACACCTAGGCATAGTTGACTCTAAGAAAACGGCTGGGCAACCTAGCCTACTCAGCCACCCAAATTTAGTTTTCCAAGGCCTACAAAGACCAAAGGCAATAGCTATGAAGAGGAAGCAACTTTGTTTCCAAAATCATGCAAAATGCAACCAAACCTTTCCCTAAGCATAAAGCATAATACACCATGTCATAGAAATAGCATCTGAAAGGTCCAAGGCCTTCCTCCCACCTAAAAACTGGTCACAAGTATCCCCTAAAACTTGATATAAATATGCATCACCAGCCCACAAGAGAACAAAACATTTTCCCTACCAAAAACCCAAAATTTTGATACAAAAGCCTAGTCAACTACCTAGTGTATGGGCGATTTGAAGGCTTGGAGGTGAAAATACTAATATAGGGGAACTCTCCCTCTCTTGCTTGGGACCTCCCTCCATTTCTTCCTCTCGGTGACTGCGGGTTGAAATTTCTGACTTATGAATATATAGTTTCTACACTTTCTTATGTTCTCATTTTTGTGTTGGTTTCTTTTTCCATAAAGTATCATTAGCCTTTGTGTACCTCACATTGCGAATTTTGGGCTTGGCTCTCCAAATAACTAACAAATTTAATGAACCCAAGGGAAGTTTTAGGCTCATTTCTGCAATCTCAGCCTTTGTCACAAAAACCTCCCTAACACAAACTATTCTTCTTTTTCTCTTGTCTTGGTTGATTTATGACTAAACTGACATCTTGCTATTAATATTTATTTGTTGTAATCACGTTGTGATATCTTTCTTTGTGAAGCAGTTCACGTATTAGTGTTCTTAGTAGAAAATGTTTTAGTTAAGAATATTTTAATTATCCTACTACATTGTTTTTCCTGCTATAACATTTTGTAATAGTCTCTCCTGCCATGAGCACATGACACATTCAAGACTCCTGCCAGGGCATGTTAGCACAAAAATGGCCTAACTTGCGCACAAACTGGCCTAAGGTGTGTTTCAGTTAGGTTAGTCTCAATTCTCCTACCCCAGAATCACAGGGCCGTTGTTAGGGCTATCTAAACAACCCGTAGATCTGACCCACCTAGCCAAACTGATTGGACCCAAATTGTTCGCCGCCCGATCCGACTACTCCAGCGGTTGGCGGCAGGTCCTTACTTTCCAAAACTGATTCTTGCGGATCTCTGCCTCTTCTCAGTCTTATGATCTTTGCTCTTTGCTGATGTTTACCCTTCGTTGATCTTGCTTGTCGTCAATCTCTGCCTCTCCATCATCTATCTCTGCCTCTTCGTCGTTGATCTGTGCTCTTCGTCATCGACCTTCGCTTTTCATCCGCAATGTCCCAGCTCGTCTTTGCCTCCATCTCTCAGATTCAATCTTTCTACTTGATCTTTTAGGTTTGGTTATCTGTGGAATTGCTGTCTATTGTTGTTTTTGTTCTTTGGAGTTGTGGATCTGTTCTTTTGGTTTGTAGATTTGTTGATTTTGTTCTTTAGGAATCAAACTTTAGTGTTTGATCTTTGTATTTTGATCGAAATCAAAGCTGACCGCTACCCACCCAAGCTCGATTCAACTCAACCGGTGGCTTTTCATGGTTGATGGTGGGTCTGGAACTTCTCCGCCCGATCTAATCGAGTCGGTTGTGGGTTGGGCACAAACCCGACCCAAACTGACCCATGGATAGCCCTAGCCATGGTATAGTAGGAGTAATCCAACCCAATACACAAAAAAAGGCTCACCACAATCCTTAATCCTTTTTTTTTTAATTAAAAAAAAAAAGCTTAAATAACAACAGCAAATATTAGCTCAAATAACAACAAACATAAACCAAACAAAAATAAGTCAAGACCAAACAATGACAAGTGAACAAACTATTCAACAAAAAGCCTATTATAAAACAAAGAGATAAAATTTGTTGCTCGTTCAACTTATTTAATAAAAATAATCTCTAATTTCATTTTTCCTTTAAAAATGGTACCAAAAAAGAAAATATTGTGGTTGCGAGTTCTCCTTGATGGTGACAACTATTATACTCTTTTTGCCTTTGCAATTACGAGAATTTTTCTCTCCTTAGCAACTCAACTCACAGTTGTAGCAAATATTCAAATTATCACTTTATTAGATTTTGTATAATTTAAATTTCTTAGTGAACACCCTAAAAAAAATTCCTAAAGCCGCCACTGATAGTGGTACTAATTGTTTTGTTTTTTAAGAGAGTTTCAACCTATGGTGTCTGTTTCTGATTATAACTCTTTATCATCAAACTAAGACACCAATTAGTTTTTAGGTATAGATGGGGATTGAACCCCAGAACTCTTATTCAACCACTAGAGACTTTACTAGTTGAGCTAACTAAAACCCATATGGTGGTACTAAATACGTAAAGCTTCCATTATTATTATTATTTTTTCTCCTCTATCTCTTACTTTTTCATAGGTTCAAAATTTGAGTTTTTACCATAAATCCAAAATTTAAATAATTAGAAGAATCAAGAAATAAAAGTTGAATTTTACTTTCTCAATATATTTTAAGATATTTAAAACCCTCTAAATTTTATGTATATAGATTAGGGGTGTCCACGGGTCAGGCTGGATTGGGTTTGTGCCCAACTCGGACTTGACCCGCTCAGATCGGGTGGAACAAAAACACACACTTGCAACCGATCGTCGACCACCATGGGTCGGGTCGGGTCGGCTAGGCTTAGGGGGGTGAATGATCGAGTCGGTTGAGTCCAATGATAAGCGACGGCAGGTGGAGGAGAAGTTCTATCTTTGCTGATCTGAGTTGAAGACTTCGTCTTCGCCGATCTTAGTAAGAATAGTCAGATTTAACCAAATATTTGAGTCTATCTTCACTGATCTGAGCCTATGTTCGCTAATCTGAGTAAAATCTAACCATATATTGTCGAATTTAAGCAAATCTGATGAAGGAGGAGAGTAGATCTTAGCCGGATTTGAGTGAATCTGAGCAAATACCATTAGATTTGGGCGAAGGAAGACCAAGGGTGGCCAGATTGGAGCTAAGGAACACCAAAAAGTCACCGGATCTAGGAAATTTTGGCATTTTTTTTAGCATTTGTTGGTCGAATTGGGTGGCTTTGGTTTTAGAGACCGAAACCCACCACTCAACTCGCCGAAGTCGGGTTTCAAAGAATAGGAACCATCACCGACCACCGGAGGTGTCGGATTTGGCCATGATAGGTCAGGTCCAGTCGGTTTGGCTAGGTCTCTAGGTTGCTTGGACAACCCTAATATAGATAAATCTCTTACTTCTTATATATATATATATAGGAAGATAAATATCTTATTTTGATGTTGGTAACTATGAATTGGTTGTATTACAATTGCTCATTTATTTTACAGCTATTTAAATTTTAATAGATTTTGTATGACAATTATTGTTATTTATAATTTTATTTTTATATTTTAGGTTTTTTTTTTTTTAATTGTCTTTTGTTCTTTGTATATAGTGGATCTATAATATTAATTAGTATCTACAATAATATTTGTGGGGCCTAAGAATCTGGCGATCCCAGCCCACTCTGTATCAAGCCCAAGGCCCACGTCGAGGATGAAGAATCGTCCGAGGATGATCGTTCTTAGACATCTGAGGACACAGAAAGGAAGGGTAGCACACCACCAAAGGCGGCCTCCCTAAGCACCCCAGGAAAAAGACAAGTATGATGAGCCATCCATGGAAGCATGGTGGAGGAGTAATTCAAGGAGGAACTGTCATCTCTATATTAAATGCGCACAACTAACGCTGAATGGTAAAATGATCTCTGAACAGTGCTGCCTTGGTTACTGCAACTCACAGGAGGCTTAGTGAGATGGTTGATGGGACAGGTAATCACAAACAGGCATGGATGATCAACGAGCAGAAGAAAGAGATCGTTGGGAGAGGACTATATATAATAGGGAGAAACAGATCAAAAGGGGGGGGGGGATGCTCATTCAAGAAAGGCCACAAAGCTCCTCGGACTGTGTCGAGGACAGACTTTCTTAGATAACCCTAGTTCACCTACGTATGATTGTTATGACCATCATATCAACTGTTGTAATCCTCACTAAGGCCTAGTTTTTAAACTCATTCTCTATAAATTCATTGTATTGGGCTAGTTGGATCTGAGTCCACTCGTCCAGCAGTAGAAGCGCTTAGATCCAATCCCTACAATATTAATGAGAAAAAAAATGTTAGAAGTTGCTTTACCTTTGGGATATTGTTGAATACCTCTTTGTACACTATATTTTCAGTGTATCCTTCTTTGTCATTGTTCTTTATTAAAAATTTTAGTCCTTCGTGCAATTGGCTGTGTCTGAATACTGGAGTTGGCAAGTAGTGGCCAACATTGTTTAGAGTTTGTCCTTGATTTTTGTTGATTGTCATAGCATAACAAATTATCTTCTTAACGGTAAAAAAACCTTTGTTTTGATTTCTAGAATTATCGAGGAATAAGATCCTTTGTTCCTATTTTTGAGCCTATAATAATTTTTGCTTCTATTATCCAACATGCTTCACATGCAGAAATATATCCACAATCTAAGTAACTCTTGATTTCATCAACATCAATGATTTGTTCTATCTGGAGATTTCATTTCTTGTTACATTTTCTTGTACTAACATTGTAGCCCTATTAGGGCCTTTGTTTATATACTTAAAGAGATATTTACCAATAGATTGATATTGTGAGGAACCATCTCCTTTTTGTACAAATATTTTATCATCTCTTCTTCTATAAATTGGATGTCCATTAGTGTCAATTGTCATCTCATTGTAAAAATTCTTCAAAATTTTTTTAGTGTAAGAGCCATTTACCATACTAGCTAAGTTTTATATGCATTAGGGTCTGTGTCTTTGTTTGGAATTTCTGTTGATATGACTCTATTAATGTCCACTAGCGAAGGATATTTGTTGTCATGGTGAAGCCAAATCAAAATATGTGCATCAGGCAATCCTCTTTTTTGGAATTCAATATGGTTTACAAAACTACATAGAACAAATAATGTATTTTTAATTTTTTTGTAAATAAGAATATTAATTGTGATAATTTTTTTATAACTACAATTAACATGTAATCATGCAAAGATTATCATTTTGAATGCATTTTATTTGATAAAATCATGTCCAACCATATTAATCATAAATATGTAACAACTTATCACCATTGAAACCCATGACATAATTTAATTTAATTAAGCCCAAATATTAGCCATTAAATAAAATAATTTTTTTATCAAACAAAAAATAAGAAAAAAAGAGAAAGAAATGCTAGGTTCATAATATTTTTACAACAAATTCTAAGTAGTAGGTTGTTATAGGCTGTTATTGATGACTAAAAAAAAAAAAATCAATGGCAGGTTCAAATTAGAACTAGTAATAACTTAACAACTAGGATTTGTTGTGAAAAATATTGTGAATGTAGCACTTCTAAAAAAAAAAATATACACAAAAAAAAATTCACAACATTTTTCACAATAATTGAGTTGACAAACTTTTATTAGTTCTCACATAGGTCCACCACTAACATTACACTTTTACTTATCACTATCAATCAATCACATTAACAGATGTGAAAAGTTTTGTCAATTTCTTGTGTCTATAGGCTTTCTAAAAAAAAATTCTATGTTGTTCATGTTAATTAGTAATAATATTGCATCTAAAACAAGATAATAGTGTTTAAGTAATATTTAATTTTTTTAAGTCATAATTATATATATATATATATAAGGCTTCAATTTCAATTTTCACCATAGGCCGAATTATTATCGAAGCGAACAAATGAGTACAAAAGTTTAATATTATCTTTCTAAAAAAAAGGGGTTTAATATTATGAATTTGAGTACGTGCACGAGAAGTTTTTATTATTATTATTATTTTATTTTATTTTTTGTAGATAAAAGAAAAATCGCTTAAACAAAATGAAAAATGAATACATACTATGTTTTCATGGTCATGGGATTGAGGGCATTCACATATGGAGTAAGCTTCACTCCAAAATGGATACATACATACATACATACATACATATATATATATATAGGTAGAATTTAAGTCCTATTGAAATTAAGATTTCCAATCAATGTGTTTGTTGTTATCCCATAAAAAAGTGGAATAAAAAAAGGTCTTATGAATGGAAAGAAAAAATGAAAATTTTTTTTATGGAAAAAAGAAAACATTGATATTCTTGTATGTGTGTGTGTGTGTACTCCATCATTATATATATAATTTTAAGATGGGTAGAAGTTGATAGATAAAAAAGAGGTGTTTACTTTAAACTCAAACACTTATAATGTTATTTACAATTTTTTTTTTTTTTTTACTTGGTATGAATAAATAACTTACTATCTTCTGTTTCTTATGGCCGTGTAGTAATAAAATATAAGTACAAATAATAATAAAAAGATTAAAAGAAGAATTTATATTGTAATTAAATTAATATTTTTATTAACTTCAAAATTATAGGAGAAGAAGATAAATCTAAAAAATATGAATAGATAAGTAATGTTGGTGTTTTTTTTTTCCTTATGACTGTGTAGTAATATAATCTAAGTAAAAATAAATTAATAATAAAATAGTTAGACGAAGAATTTGGATTGTAATTGAATTAATATTTTTATCAACTTATAAATTATAGGAGAAGAAGATAAGAACAAAAAAAATTATATCTATTTTTTTAAAAATTTCTAAAAAAATTTATGCAATTTAGTGTAGCCACGGCTTCTAAGCCCAACTTTTATTATATAATATATGATATGATTAAAAAAAAATTATAATAGATGATTAAATAATTAAAATAAATATTACATTTTGTTTTAATTTTCTTGAAAATTTTTATAATGAAATTTCAGTTAAGTATAATTTTTAAATTATTGAAACTTAGATAATACAGATTTACTTGAATCAAATTATTCTAACAAATTAGTAAGATAAAAAAAAATTTAGTTGAAATATAATTTTCATTTTTTTTTCAAAATTAGGGAAAAGCATTTAATTTTTTTTTTAGAATAAAAAAAGAGTTTAAGTTAAATTATGCTATCCTAATAGTTAATAAGATAACTAATTTAATAATTTATGAGAGTGTGTAATCACTTGTCACACCCAGAAGATAATCACTTGGCACAATCATGACTTTTGAACCCAACTTTTATTATTCTAACAACTAATAAGATAAATAATATTTTAATTGGAATATAATTTTCAATTTCTTGAAATTTAGATCATTCTAACAGGTAAAGATAAAATTAATTTAATAATTAATAAAAGTGTAACCATTTGGCATCACTATAGTTTCTAGGACTCAACTTTTATTATATAGTATATGATATATGATATTTCATCACCACCTTTATTCTATAACCACTATCAAAACACTCATATTTTGTCTCTCTAAAAGCATTTCTTGATGAGTAATGCTACAACCACAAACTATTTTATAACATTTTTACAAAATGATGATGTGGCCAATCTTTTATTGGTTTTCATTTAGACCTACCATTAATATCATTTTTTTATTCACTAATAATCGCTCACCACATCAGCAGTTTGTAAATTTTTTTGTAAAATAGTTTGTATCTCTAGCATTATTCTTTCTTGATAACTAATCATCATCAAGCCACTCTTTTTCTCTCTTGTCCCTAACCCTATTTGTAACATCCCAACCTAATTACATTATTAATTTTATGGGTTTATATACTTAGTATTATCTTAATTACTTTAAGTGCATAAAGCTTTAATATTTTGATGTTATAAAAGATTAAAATATGTTTTTAATGATGAAGAAAGAAGCTTTATAAAGGTAAGGGTTTATTTATAAAGTTATTTTTTTTATTTGGGCCTTTCTAGAATAAAGAACTACGGAGGGGTGGAAAGTAAATTATAAAAAGTTTAAAGGTGAGTCATTAGCTCACTTTTCCCCTCAGCATACGCATGCCCCACCCAAGTTATCTCCCTTGTCTTCCTTGCTACTCCAAAACAGTTTCTTAGTTCATCTTTCTTTGCTCTTTTTTGTTCATTTTTCCTTTGCTCTTACATGGCAGCACCATCTCACACACCAACAGCTCTCCCTCTCTCACTGAAACCATATATCTCTCTCCAAAGAAGAAACTAAAAGATTAACACTAAAGTTTTAGTTTCAAAGTTTGTGGGTAAGTAGATAAAAAACCTTATCTTATTTTGGGTATTTTGATTGTATAATTGTTTTATTTATTTTCCCTTCTTTATTCTCTAATCTGATTGTAGAAGCTGAAATTGTGATTCTGTGTTAGTAATTTGAAAGATTGACGATATTATGGTCAATTGGATGCTTATTAACGTATTTTAATATGTATGGTATAGGTATAAAAATACTCAAATGAAATGAAGGCCAATTGCATTTATTTGATGATTTTGTGAGAAAATATGTTAAAGCTGTCACTTTGACAGATTTGGTATTTACAACATGAAAAAAATTTATATTAAATCATTTTCTATGAATTAGGATCCTAGGAGTAGTTTTTATGAATTCTAAGACACACATGGTTGTAAAATTGCATGAAAATTGGATGTGTTTGGATAGCGTATTTGTATTTTACAAGTAAGGCATATGCTGCTGAAATGAGCAGTGAATAGTAAATGATAACTTTGACTTTGAAGATTTAATTCTAAAGTTAGGGTGAATGTTTTGAGCTATAATTTAATATGATTATCTTTTGGTATGTCTAGATCATAGATAAATTTTGTATGCCTTGATTTCTCTATGGTTTGGTACATAATGTGTTTGATGAATGTAATTTGTATTTGGAGAACCTTTAGAGATAGGAATTAAGATTTTATTGAGTTTGAGAGTTAAGTTGTGATTGACGTATAAGTTTATATATTTAGTAAGAGTTGTTAGTAATAAGTTTTGATCTTTCATTTAGGTGACGAGAACAAGAACGTGGACACTTGAGCTCCTCTTATACAAATCTCTCACGTCTTCTGTTTTCAAGTAAGAGATATATGATATGTGCGTTTGATAAGTATAAGGACTATTTAGAAAATTATTATGCATCAAAACCTTTTAACTAGGGATATTACATATAAGCATGATTTAAGTAAAGATTTATGTTTGTAACTTATTGAATCCTATATATATATATATATATATGATAATTTTAGCATATTGATGCTATTACTTATATCACGAACGTAATATTTAAAGAATGAAATGAATATGCTACTGTTATGAAATATTTATGTAAAAGCATAGTTATCTGAAAAATATAGTTTTCGGTTATTCCATTGCTATGATCTAAACTCAGCTAGTAGGGGTTATAATACCGGTATTTCCATGGAGATTTTGATTGGTCATTATAAGTGGTGAGGACTTTGTTGTACCTACCCTCGTTGGGAATAGCCAACTTGTGGAGGATGCCAACTGACCCCCATGGTTGATGATATGATCACACCAAAATGGGTGATACTTTCTGATATGATCTTAAGATTTCTTAGCATTGTGGGGAATGTTGGATACTTGGCACATTATGTTGGAAGCCTCCCAAAGTATGGCAGACTTACAATTGAACTAAATAATATGTATTATAAATGAGCTATTAAGCTATTTGAAAATTATAAAAAAAGTACGTTGAATGTGTTATAAGTTTGATGGAAAGTTTATGATAAAGTATTTTATAGTCTATTTAAAGATAAGGTTACTGAATTATGTTTAAGTTCCTTATTATGTCCTTTTAATATTATATGAAAGGAAAATGATGTATTTTCATATGAAAGTTTGTGGTGGGTCTTTTTGTAATGTTAGGCTGGGCTGCTTCCTACCGTGCTAGGCCCAAGTGTTTTGGAGCAGGGAGTTGGGACCGGTCCAATTGTAACCCACCTTGGTCAGGTTTATGCATAAACTATGCCCTGTTTGCCAAAACTTTGGTTACATGCCCATGATAGGTAGAGTTGCAATGGGAAAGTTATAGCAGGCAAATATAATAAAGATAACAAAAGAGATATGTTTGCTACTCAGACAGAAATAAATAAAGGACAGAAATAAGAAAGTGCCCTTTTCATGAAATAGCAGAAATAAATGAGGAAGAGATAGCAATAAGTTTATTGAATCAAAGAGAGAAATGTCAGTTTGCTGTGTCAAGTTATGTTACAGGGCTGGAGTCAAGAAGGTTACCATTTCCTTAATGCGAATAATCTCCCCAGAAAGAAATTAATTGCTTTAAGGGAGCGGGCCTAAATGACTTGTGCCTAAAAGAATCTTTTGCCTTTGACAGAGAGCATAGGCTTTAGAGGGAGAGAGGGGATCAACCTATTGGTGCATGCTTGCCATTCTATGCTCTCTATTTTCTTTCGTTATTTCTAATTCTTTTTCTTTTTCTCTCTTCTTTTCTCAGTGTTTGCTTCTTTATTGCAATTCTCTCCTAGATGTTACTATTACTGTGTTCGTGATGCCCCTTTGTGCACGGTAAGGTCCCTTTATATAATGCCTGCCATGAACAGATTTTATTATTTTAGCCTTTAACTACCTTTGTTTGGTATGGGTGTCAATGCCAACTACCATTGGTTTGTTAATCGTTTAGCAGCCACCACTTACTTGTGCTAGTTATGCCACCAAACAAAAAAGACTATTTTTTTTGTTTGTTTGCCATGGCACTCTTACCTGCTATGGTGTGGGTGCTCTCTTTCTTCCTGTTCCTCATGGCATGCACCTAGTGGTTCCAACTCATATTTGCTTCTTTTAGGCAGTATGTCATCCTATCAGGACATTTCCCCCAAAAGAGCCTAAGTAGAAATCCCAGAATAGGTTTTCCCCCTCTCCCCACCGCTAGATCATACCTTTTTACCTCTGGCCCATGACCTTACCACTTCCTGTATTGGCTAGGTACAAGCTGGTGATGTCTGGGTCTTGCGCGTGCTTCACTTCTATGTACGTCCAAAATTTTCTTGCTGCTCATGTGTTCACGGTGGTTTGGAGGCTCGTTTGCACATTTTGCCGTCCATCCTTAGCTTTTTATGGCGTGAGCCATTTTTTGACTTCTCATTCTTTAGGACCTGCTCCCTTTAGGGGCTGGGCTTAGCTTGACTGTGGGCTTTTCCCCCTTTAGCCCATTTTTTGCTCTTTTCTGCAGTCTTTGCATTTCTTGCTGTACCGCTTTGTTATTCCTGCTATGATGTTATTTGACCAAAGCCTGTTGGGCCTCTTTGGGCTTGCTGCTTATTCTTCTCTCAATGACTCAATATGGTTATTGGGCTTTTTGATTACATTGCTTGCGGGCTCTTGTGTCCAATTCGTTCCCTTTTAGGTATCCTTGGCCTTACTTTTCTTAGGCATCCTCGGCCCTTTCTAATTCTGTGTTCCCATAGGCTTCCCTGACCCAATTACTTTATCCTTCATCCTTGGGGCTCATGAACTTTCCATCAATCCAAGGAAGTCGATACCGTACCGGTACCGGTTCCATACCGGTATCGAAACATTAACGTTTCGTACCGGTTTAAATACCGGCCGTACCGGCCATGTACCGGCCATACCGGCCAATTTCGGGTAATACCGGCCGGTACATAAAAAAGTTTTTTTTTTTTTTTTTTTTTTTTTTTGTGCAGGATCCCCGGACGGGTCAAGTGCTTGGACAGGCCGTAAGGTTGGTCGCATGTTTGAGGTTCATGACTTGAAGATTCCTTCACAAGTTATTTCTGCAGCTACTACCACTGCCACATCCTCACCTGATTTATGGCATGCTCGTCTTGGTCATCCATCCTTATCTCGTCTTCAGTTGTTAGCTTCTCAAGGTCATTTAGATTCAGTTCAGTTTCAAAAATTTGATTGTACTTCCTGTAATTTTGGCAAACAAACAAAATTACCCTTTAATAATAGTGACTCATTTTCTTCTATACCTTTTGATCTTATACATTCTGATATTTGGGGTCCTGCACCTGTTCCTACTGAGGGGGATCTAGATATTTTGTCATATTTGTGGATGATTTTTCTCGTTATACTTGGATTTATCTGCTTCACCATAGGTCTGAACTTGTGTCTATTTACCAAACATTTCATAAAATGATTAAAACACAGTTCAATCGCACCATCAAAGTTTTTCGATCAGATAATGCTCAAGAATATAATGATAAATCTTTCCTATCCTTTTTAGACAATCATGGTACACTTACTCAGCGGTCTTGTCCTTATACCTCTCAACAAAATGGTCGTGCAGAACGAAAACATCGTCACATTCTTGATGTTGTCCGCACCCTTCTCATTTCTGCCTCTCTTCCTGAGCGCTTCTGGGGTGAAGCTGCACTCACTGCTGTATACACCATTAATCGTATCCCTTCACCAACTACACACAATAAATCACCATTTGAGCTTCTCTATGGTCAGACCCCCGACTACTCTTCTCTTCGGGTTTTTGGTTGTGCTTGCTTTGTCTCTCTTCCTCCTCATGAACGAACAAAGCTCCAACCTCGTGCTCGTCTCTGTTGTTTCCTTGGTTATGGTGTATCTCAAAAGGGGTTTCGCTGCTATGATCCCATTTCTCACGTCTTCGTGTCTCCCGTCATGTTGAGTTTTGGGAACATCGTCCTTTCACGAGTCTTCAGCAGTTTTCTACATCCTCTTCCTCTGAGTCTCCCATTTTTACTGATCTTTTCCTCCCTCTCTATCCTGAACTTGTGGAGGATTCTTCAACATCAGCTGCCTCTCCAGAGACTCATCCCGGTTCTGTCCCCAGCATATGACCCGCCTTCTTGGATCCTGTGGCACCACCCTCTCCTGAGTCTCCTGATGGTCCTGAACTTCTCGTTCCACTCGGGTAAGCATTCCTCCCCTTATCTCTCTGATTATCACTGCTCTTTTGCCCTTGCCACCCTCTATGAACCTCAACCTATCGTGAGGCCCATACTGACCCTCTTTGGCAGCAAGCTATGAATGATGAACTAGATGCCCTTCATAAAAATCACACTTGGGATATGGTTGATTTGCCTCCTGGTCAGTCTGTAGTAGGTTGTAGGTGGGTTACAAGATCAAGACCAAGGCTGATGGATCTGTTGAACGATACAAGGCTCGCCTAGTTGCCAAGGGCTTTACCCAAGAGTATGGCATTGATTATGAGGAAACATTTGCTCCTGTTGCTCGCCTTACATCTGTCAGATGTCTCATTGCTGTGGCTGCTGTTCGCCGTTGGCCTCTTTATCAAATGGATGTGAAGAATGCTTTCCTCAATGGAGACCTTCAAGAAGAAGTGTACATGCAACCACCCCCTGGCTATCCACACTCAGGCAGTCAAGTTTGTCGCCTTCGCGTGCTCTTTATGGCCTCAAGCAGGCTCCTCGAGCTTGGTTTGAGAAGTTCAGCTCAGTTGTTGCTCAGCAGGGTTTCACTTCAAGTCCTCATGACACTGCTCTCTTCGTCCGAAGATCCTCTGCTGGTATCACTCTTATTCTTCTCTATGTTGATGATATGATTATTACTGGAGATGATTCTGCAGGTATCCGCTCTCTTCAGCACTTCCTTAGTCAGCATTTTGAGATGAAAGATTTGGACACTCTTAGCTATTTTCTTGGGCTTGAGGTTACCTCATCCTCTGATGGATACTATCTTTCCCAAGCTAAATATGCTTCTGATCTTCTCTCCAAAGCAGGTATCACTGACAACAAGACTGTTTCCACTCCTTTGGAATACAATGCAAAGCTCACACCCTGGATGGTGAACCTATCTCTGATGCTACTCGCTATCGTCAGTTGGTTGGTAGTCTGATCTATCTCACTGTTACTCGTCCAGATATTTACATGCAGTGGGTATGGTTAGTAAATTCATGGATGCCCCTCTTCTATCCACTATGCTGCTGTTCTTCGGATTCTCCGATATGTCAAGGGTACACTTTATCATGGTCTTCACTACTCCTCTCGGTCTTCTCTTGAGCTTCATGCTTATTCAGATGCGGACTGGGAGGTGATCCACTGATCGATGCTCTATCACAGGTTTCTGTTTCCTGTTAGGTACTTCTCTTGTCTCATGGTGTAGCAAAAAGCAGGATGTTGTTTCCCGTTCTAGTACTGAGGCTGAGTATCGTGCCCTTGCCGACACCACCTGCGAGCTTGTCTGGCTTCGCTGGCTCTTGGCTGACATGGATGCTCCACAGCCCACTGCTACTCCTCTTTATTGTGACAATCGTAGTGCTATTACATTGCTCATAATGATGTCTTCCACGAACGCACCAAGCATATTGAGATCGACTGCCACATCACTCGCCAGCATCTCAAGAAAGGCAATCTCAAGTTGTTCTCCATCTCATCTGCTGACCAGCCTGCTGATATCTTCACCAAGTCTCACCCACCTGGTCGTCTTCGAGATCTTATATCCAAACTCCAGTTGGCTTCCTCCTTGCCACCTCGAGTTTGAGGGGGGATGTTAGTGTATAGATTAGCCCATTGGGCTTAGCCTAGTATATT
>NW_027069575.1:379623-487575 GCF_002906115.3 Quercus suber
CGGTACATAAAAAATTTTTTTTTTTTTTTTTTTTTTAAGTTTTGTAATTTTCGAATTTTTGTTAGGGTAGAATGGTAACTTATTTGCATTAATTTATTAGTATTATTTGTTTTCTTAGTATGTAATAGTAACTTTTAAGCTTTCTATTTTTTATATTGTGTGTGTTTGTTTTTTTTTTTTTTTCTTTTACTTGATACTAAAGTCTAAAACCATGAATAATTAGTTTTGAATTAAGGAAATGTTTTATGGTAAACTTTATATTTATTATAATATATACACACATACATACATGTATATATTTATTTTTAAATATAAAAAAATAGCGGTAAACCCGACGGTATATTATCTCATCTGCTGACCAGCCTGCTGATATCTTCACCAAGTCTCACCCACCTGGTCGTCTTCGAGATCTTATATCCAAACTCCAGTTGGCTTCCTCCTTGCCACCTCGAGTTTGAGGGGGGATGTTAGTGTATAGATTAGCCCATTGGGCTTAGCCTAGTATATTACTTGTACTATACTTCTATTACTTGTGCTGCACACATACCTAGCGTATATAAAGGCTCTCTTTTGTACATTGTTACACACATAATATTATACTGACTATTCAGTCATTCTCTCTCACCTTATATTGTTAACAATTATAAAATAATTTTATTTATTTTCCTTTATACTATTCCCAAATAAGATTACTTACCTTCCATTTTTTTTAATTTTATTTTAAAACATCAATTAAAATGACTTAATTCTATTCCATTTCATTACTTAGAAACATTCTCTTCTATTCTATTCTTTTATAGTTTACACATTTTATTTCATTACATTCTTTTATGAACTCCGAAACAAGCGTAATAGTTGAGTTGTAGGCCTTGAATGATGGGATTTATCTTTGTATTTAACATAGGATTCAAGCTGTAAAGATAAAGTTAAACGCAGGACTGGTTCAAACTACATTAACAGTGTCTATTTTTCAATTATGAGGGATTGTAGGAACAGTCATGCAGAGTCCTGCAAACGTAGATAAAGCATTGCTATACGGATTAGGGAGCCAAACCGCGAACATAGATGGTATGGCGAAGCTTACTGATAATTTAATAGAACCCAAAGCAACTAAAAAATATCTTAGGTAAAATTGAACTTTATACCCTTAAAATGGGGTGTGTGCGCGTGTATTGAATTGAGTGGAGATGATGCCTGTGTTGTTCCTATTTGGGTTTGGGTAGCAACACTGAATGGGTTTGTGGACAACCGTGACTGTTTGGTGTGACAGCTGATCGTTTTTGGTTTCTATAGGGGTTGGAGTAGCGACTTCGGGGTAGAGGATAATATTTTTTTTTTTATATAGATATGATGGGATTTTTTGCATGGTATTTTTGTTATATTAAATGATAGGATGCTAAATTGCTAATAGACACAATCTCATAATCAATTTAATTAGGATGTTTCTTTTTAAAAAAAAATAATTAAGACGTTGATGGTAAAATTTTAAAGTGTAATATATATGCTACAAATAGCTTTGGATGGTAATTTATATTTAACCCTGCTTTTAGACTTTAGTGACTAGTTAGCTCATGAGGATAAAATAGAATTGTGCTTAGTGCTCCTCCTGCTCTTCTTCTTCTTCTTCTTTTTTAGTATACCTTTAAATGTCCAACAATTTCTCTAAAATAGAAAGAAAAAAAAAATCTCATGAATAATGACTATCTATGTTTGAAAAGTCACCATTCATTAACAAAAGATTTTTTTTTAATTTAAAAAAAAGAAAAAGAAAAAGTAAAAAAAAAATGCATTTGAAAGAATAAGTAAAGAATCTTAAAAAGAGAATAAAAAAAATAATGAAGAAATGATATTTTATTGGATAGAAAATCTATTGAAAAATATATTTGAAAAACTATATAGGTAAAATGAATATTTAACTTTTACTCTTTAATTTAGGAGAAAAAATGAGATTAACCCCATTCTCTTATTCGATGATAAAATTTTTTACTAATTAAGTTAACTAAAACTCATGAACTTGTCTATTGAGTTAATTATACAAAAATAAGTGAATCTGTTAGTCCTCCTCAAGGTATTACATTGATATTCTGGCAACAAATGTGTGTTTGAATTTGGAAATTAGCAAAATTTAATGATTTTCTATCACTTGACTTATAAACATCAAGATGTTTCAAATTACCTTTAATTCTTTGAGATTTCCAAAGTTGAATAGCCGCAGCACTACATATCTAAACTCAATTGAAAGAAAACTGAGAAAGAGAATATTCAAAACAAATGCATAATTTGAAAAAGAAACTAAATTTTGATAATAAACACACATGAAGACAAACTTGCCCATGCAGTTATTTGAACAAATCAGATTTCAGCCCATCTGAGTAATTGGTAATAATAACTACACCCCACCCCCATATAACAAATTGAAAGAGAAAAAACAAGACAGAACTCCACTAAAGCCACCAAAATACACACAAGCCAACAGCAGCAAGACACCCCAACAGCTAAGGACACAGTGCAGAACAAATTGGCAACCCAGAGCCCTTATACTCTATTGACATTGGAAGCCAGCAGGAACTGTCTTTTGGCAAGCACTAAGAAGCAAACTAAGTGAAACAGGCACATTCAAGTTAATCCCAAGCACATTGGCCTTAATGGCTGTGCAAAGACATAGTGCAGCTTCAAGGTTAGTCAAGCCTGTAAGCAATGCACAACAGTTGCTGGTAGGAGGGGTTCCCAACTGAAGGTTAATGAGTCCAAGAAGGTCCACACAAACTCCAAGCTTCAATGTGTCTTTGGGACATGCGCCTGCAGTAGGAGCAGGAGCTATTGGAGTGGGGTTGGGGTTGCAAGAATTACAAGCACTAGAGAGTGTTGAGTAGAAAAGGAGAGAGATTACTAGAATGGCTGCTGAGAGCTTTTTGGAAGCCATTGCTAGCTAGCTTGCTTGAGTAGTTTAAGGGCTAATTGGATGCTTTTGTTGGAGGGAAGAAGGGTCTTTTTAAAGGAAATTGTGAGGCGGATGTTGTAAGTTTGATTGAGTGGAAGTGAGTGAAAACTTAAAAACGACGATATTGCACCAGTTGTAATTTTTTGTATGCTAGCATTCGGAAAGCTAGCTAGCTACATCTTACTTGTTTCCTAGTAGAACGTGCATTAAATTATTTGATAGTAATATCAACGTGCATTAAATTATTTGATAGTAATATCCTCGAAACTTTCTACACTGTATTACAGGTTATGGGCTGGGCTTGATCAGTCAAGGCCCTGTCCAGATGGTTAACCCCACGGGGTCAGAGCTGCATATTAGTGACTCACTCCCATTCAGGTCCTGCCTTTCCATATAATTTATATTATTTATATGGGATTTTTTTCTTTAGTTTAACTTTTTTATGGTTAATTAAATAAAAAATTTAAGAACAATTTGATAAAAATATATCTCAAACTCCACTTAAGCCTTCAAAATATGACACTCTCCTACTAAATTACTAATTCATGTTTTCAAGATAAATTTATTCAATTTTTTTTTTAAAGAAAAATTACGACACTGGACAAAAAAAAAAAAAATCATCTTCGTACATGCAAAGTTGTGTAATGAGGCTGGTATATATATACACATTTTCAAAAACTCAAGGTTAAAAGTAAAAACCATAAAATTAATTAATTTTATGTACTTTCAAAGTAAAGCTAACATGTCATTCCCTCCTCTTACCATAATTTTTATTCAGTAGAGCTATTATTATGTAAGGAGAATAACATTGTTGTATCATGCATCAACATACTTGATAATCACTCAAATTCAAGTATTAAAACTCAAAAGATTGATAGCTAAGAACAATAATACAACAACAACAACAAAAAGTTTTAATCTCAAAATTTTGGGGTCGGTTTTGGATCTTCAATAAATTAATTAATGTTGGCCACATTTATTCTTGCCCTCCATTCTAGTTTATTTGAAGTCATGCTCTTTGTTATTTCCTTAATTGATAAGTCATTTTTTTTCTTTTAAAAAATTGATAAGTCATTTTTTATTACTTCTACTAATATAATTTTAATTTTTTCTCAACTTTTTTAATTCTTTCAACTTAAATCAACTCACTCTTTTTTTATTGGTGCATTAATCGTTTTTCTCTAAATAATCAAACAATCTTAAGCGACTCTTTCTCTCATCTTTTCATCAATAAGAGCTACTCCTATCTTTAAGCAGATTTTCTCATTTTGGCTCTTATCTTTCTATGTATATTCATTTATTCACCTTAATATTTTCATTTCAACTACACTCATTTTATAATTATATTGCTCCTTAACAAATAGAATAATGTCCCACTACTTAAAAATTCATGATAGTTTCCACTGTTTATTAGAATATTACTACACTACAGAGTATTGTTTGATTCTCCAAGATGAACAACCGCACCACCTTGAAGGTTGGTTAGTGCCCAATAAGGTCCTAAGTACTCTTAACTCCTGAAAACTACTCCATATCACCGAAAATTATCGTATGCACAGGTGTATGGATCGCCCCCTCTCATTGAAATGCATGGAGGTCCACATTTCAGTGAAAGGGGCACCATAATCCTGGAAGATACCATCACTCACGAGTTTACTATGCCAGTACCCAAAGCATTGAGCGGAGCCCACGAATAATTTTTGCCCTATTTGCACAGTTCCCTTGGAATGTTTGGAGGAACTAAGAGGTTTTGCTAAATCAAGCAAGTTGCTGCTAAGACATGTTCACTAATGGCTTCCAGCTCTTTAAGTTGTGACATATGTGTGAACTTGTTCCCTTGTCTTATTTCTTGTCCAATATTCCGGTTTTTTTTTTTTTTAATATATATTCAATTATTGATAGCAATGAGGTCGAGAACGCGGTTAAGGATCACATGCAATGGATTCAATTGTCGCGTGTCCGTCCAGTATTTGATGGAACTGCAAATATCTTCTACGGTGATTGAAGTGAACGTTTTAACGTGTTGGATGGGAAAACAAATCTTAAACTTTTCTATAAAAGCAATAACTCTAGATGACTTTCAGATGAATTTCATTACGAGGGAAAATTGTTTTAGCTGAAGCTTTGAGTGTGAGTGCATGTATGTACAAATGGAAAACTTGAATAAGAGACGGAACTAGTCAGGGGCAGTTTGACAATTGAGCCCAAAATAATTATTTTTGGCCCCCCTCCTCCTAATAAGTTACAAATTGGCCCATGAAAATGATAAAATCTAACTGGCAAACAACTATACTACAACATCTATGTTACTGTGTTGGTTGTTTCTTACTCTTTCTTCTTAGATCCAAGCTATTTTTTTATGAGTGTTAAGATTGACTATTTGAATTTTCGTGAAAAAGATATGACTATTTTTGTTGAAAAAAAAAAATGAGCAAAAAAAAGAAGAAGAAAGATAGATGAATACAAATTACAAACCAAGTTAATGTACTTGTAGTGAGTGAGAGGGGAGTGCATGGGTGGCCATTAATCAGTGTGTGAGGTGGGATGGCAAGTGTGTTTGGCTATTAATTTTTAACTTAAAATATTTAATTTTTTTTTTAACTTACTACTTACTAGTTGGTTGTTTATTAGTAAATTAGTTTAATTTTATGTGGGGCATTCTAGAATTGAATAGTCGTGTTAATAAATTCGTGCTAATGTATAGTGTACAGTTATTAGTATTACAAATTTTATTATATAAATTTTATAAATTCATGTATCATTAATCTAAAGAAAATTAGGATTGAAAGCGAGATTGTTGCAAATTTTAGTACAAAATCAACTATAGATGATTTTTGTTATTTAAAAGAATGTTGAATTCTATTTTTAAATTATTAATTTAAAATGTATTAATAAACGGTTATTTTGTTTCTCCTCTCTTTTATTGATATTTTCTTAACATTAAATATATGCTCATTTGTATTTTAAAGAATTTTTTTATTATTAAGGTTTTAGCCCCCCTAAATTTTGATTCTAGTTCGTATTTACTATTTAAGGAGAATTCTTAAGAAGCAGCTGAAAATGTACAATTACTATTAAGAAAATCTCCTTTATTCTCGAAGGAAAATGTAATCCATGACATAATCTAATTTTTACCATTGGGCGAAGTTTCCACAGTCATTGTTTGTACTGGGGGAAAATGCCTAGCACATTGTCTTTTCCTATATGAAATTTCCAAATAGAATCTCTTTCATTGTGAGGATTAAAAGAAAGGAATATCAAGGAAATTTGGAATAACTTGAATTGACTTTAGGGAACTAAGAAATCACTCCTTTTTTTTTTTCTTTTCTTTTTTTTATATTGTCTGTTTTTAAGTGGTTGTAGGGAGTCAAATTGTGGCTTCTCAACAATTCCTCCTCCCAATGACACTTCCATTACTCGAATTCATGACCTTGGCTCTGATACTATTTGTTAGACCATGAGCTATGTCATTCTACCTCAAAATCAATTGATAATGAGAAAGATACACTCAAATTTTTTATGATATTCAAAATCATGACACATAAACTTATTTTTAGAGTGGTTATAGAAAATCAAACTGTGGTCCCCAAACAGATATGATAAGAGTTATACACTTGAATCATATTGGCACAAAGTAACCCTAACTCTAGTGCTCCACATGCGCATGACATTGACGACAGAGCCAGTTATGGACCACAGTGATCGACATGGAGCATCACCCAAAAAGTAAGTGGTATCTGTTTTTTGCTACGTACGGTGAAAGATCTTCAAGGACTTCATGCCAAGAGAATAGTAAGAATAAATAATTGCTTGGCAGCAATGTACTGCATGTGTCAATTAATATGGATATTTAATTCCTTAAGTTTCCCATTGATGTATTGCTTGGCACTTGGCAGCAATGTTTTGCATGTGTCAATTAATATGGATATTTAATTCCTCAAGTTTCTGCCACCGCACATTTTTAGTGCGCTAGTCACTCTATAAGTATAAGTACTTGTAGAGTGTGAGGAGTAAAAACCGGAATTCAAGTTTTCAGGAAAGCGTCACACACATATATATTTAAATTAGGCTATAATAAAAATCCTATCTTGTAAAAAAAAAAAATCCTCAAGTTTCCCATTGATGTCAAGGGTTAATATATAGTTGACAAATGAACAGTGAGAGTAAACGATGCATCTGAATTTAATTTCTCCGGTCTCCTTCCTATTGGTATGCTCATTAATACCGAAGTAAATTTTCCCCTTATTTTTCTACGAATACGTACACTTCAAATAAATACCTAGTTGGAGAGAAAAGAAGAATAAATGTACATATCTACCAATTGTACCATTATCTTCATGCAGACCTTTTTTTTTTTTTTTTTTCCTTGAGAAACAAACACACACACAAGAGAGAGAGAAAGAAGTTCTAACACAAAAGCACATCGCAACTTCATTCAAAAGTCATGGTAACTTTTAAGAGAGAGTGGGGTAAGTTATACAACACACAACACACTCTCTTAAGTAATGTGGAACAATTACCCATTTGATTGAGTTAACCATTTGATTTCAATCATATCTACTACTATTAGGAATCTCTTAAATGCTTTACCCTCCTTGATGTAGGAAAATATACACAAAAGAGGGAAAAAGCTTCCTAACTCTGCTGAAATAAAGGAAAAACAATAACTCAGTGTAGAAAAGGAAAACACAAAATAGGAAAAAAGCTTCCTACACAAGCGTAAAGGGAAAATTTTCCCTTTGGCACAATAACACACATCAAGAGTTTTTGTTTTTATTTTTAATGCAAGATAAAAATTCTACTTTAGCCTAATCTAAGTATATATATGTTTGAAACTCTCTTCTAGAAACTTAAACCCCAATCCTTACCCCCCACACTCCACAAGTACTTATATTTGTGGAGTGACCATTGCACCAAAGGTGTGCGGTGGTCACACACTAAGAGCTTTGACTCATCTTGGTTGTTAGCTTTTAATTATTCAGACACTTAAACTTAACAATATAATAATAATAATAATAATAATAATAATAATAATAATAATAATAATAATAATCAAGCATTTAAGTGTTTTTTTTTAATATTATTTCAATTGATAATCCTATATTTTACACAATTGATAGTCCTATATTTCAATTGATAGTCCTATATTTTTTTTCCCTTTTTCTCAATTTCTTGATATTTCAATTTTATATTGTGGGTTTATGTTATGAATCCAAATTTCAAAAAAAAAAAAAAAAACTTTGAAAATGGATAGAAAGTTGAATTTTACCTATATTTTTAAAAGCAATCAAGACAGTGAGATATATATATACAAATTTGCAAATAAATTGCTACGCTTTTAATATTTTCAAATTGATTTATTTTCGCAACTTACTTTATAGTATTAACTTAGATGTCTAACTATAGTTTACATTTATATTAGTTTTTGTATGACACTTATAGTCATTTATAATTGTTTATTTATTTTTTTGTTAATATAGATTAATAATTTTTTGGTTTTTTTTTTATTGTAGGGTCTGGCTTTGTAGCCCAAGCCCAAGAAGGATGGATTACGAGCCCAATGAACCCCAGACAATGAATTTGTAGAGAGTGGGCGAAAGAGCTGGACTGGTTGCGAATTAAACAGTGATTAGTTATGATGTTTAAGGATCCATTTGACACAAGATCACGCTCCTCTTGCTTAACAAATGTGTGTCCGAAGAGATGTGTTATTGGATGAAAGATGATTACAACTCTTGGAGCTACAGTAAAATTATCTCCTCCTCTCTTTTTTCTCCCCCTCTTTATTAGAGACCTCTTCTACTTATATAGCACCTTCTCACCTCATCTTCATCGTCCACTTGTTCTTTATCTAAGCATCCACTTGAGTGCATGTCCCATCAGGTATTCTCTTTACCTCTCCGTGAGTGGTAGTAGTTGAGACTACACTGTTCAGGGGTCTTCTCCACATTAATGCGGCCAGAAAAGCAGTTGCAGTGCATTTAATGCGATGGTGGCAACTTTTCCTTGAGATATTTTCTCGTCCTTATCATCCGCAGGTATGCCCAGAGCTTATCTTTGTCGTTGGGATTGCCAAAGAGTTCATTCGGACTTTCCATTTGTGGGCTTGGTCAAGACTATTCGCGTCCGAGAAGTATAACCTCTTCGGACAAAAGGTGACTTCTTCGGATGTTACTCTTCCTACACTTCTGGGTCGGTTGCGTTCAGATGGATTCTACCCCGACCCGCTATTCCTCTTCGGACGTAGAGTACTCCTCAAGACAGGGCCCCCGGCCCAATAGGTATGTCTGGGCTTTTGCCCCCCCCCCCCTTGCCTTTCAACCTAAGCCCAAACAATATAATTGTTTTAATGTTGAGATGGGAAGGTAATCACAACACAATTGTACATTAAGTTTCAGGCTAATGATGTAGGTCACAGTTAAGGAAAAACAAGAGTCAAATAAGTAAAAAAAAAAAAAAAAAAAAGCTATCCTCGATCCTTACCAAGGATGTGTTCTAATACAAGTCTTTCTTAGGTTTTCTTAGTTTGCACACTATTCTTTCTCTTTTTTCCTTACTTTCTTCCAAAAAAAAAAAAAGTCCCCCCATTTTAGAACTTCTTTCTTCTTATATAACCTACTTCTTTGCATCATGACCTTCCACGTGTACGTCCCAAAACTCTCCCTTTGATACTTGTCCCATCGAGGCTCTATTTAAGGTGATAGAAGGAGTTGTTAGCTGTAAAAACACTATTCAGGGATCACCTCTTCATTAATGCAACGGATAAGTTTGCTACAAAGCATTCAATGTGGGGGTGGTAGGTATACCCTTTCAGGTAACTTCCTACAACTCCATTGTTCCTTCGCTAGAGTGTTACCTCTTCTCTTCGGGTGCTCATAAGACCTCATGCCTCTTTCCCATCCTCTACTCTGGTAGACCACCTTCTTGGATCTGAGGCACTTTACAAATGGTTTGGTGAGGAACGTCATGCTCTTTGTCCTTCTCGGTCCTCGGACACCGTATATATATATATATGAGCTGAGTTCAAGTTATACCTAGTATAACTTTTAGCAATGTTACACCATCCAATAACTTGTTACAAAATTTATATTTTTAAAATCTCACCATTGAATTACATGTTTTATATGTTTTTAACATTCTTGCCAATTTTCATGTCAATTGGATGTTATTTGTCATTCGATCCATAAATTCATTTTTTATGCATTATTTTAAATCACAAAAATTTGAATTTAAACAATTGATTGATGACATGACTATTAATCTTTGATTACCATGAAAATTTGCAAGCATGGAGAATATACGAAGATAATATAATCTAGCAGTGGATTTGTCAAAATTCGCATCCAATTAAAAAATATTGAGTGGTGTAACATTACTTATAATTACACCGGGTGTAACTTAAACTCAACCCTCTATATATATATATATATATATTTGGGGGGTGGGGTAATTTATGTCTAGAGAGCACCCTTGAACATCATGTGAATTGAGGCTTCCGGCTTTGCTGTCTTTTATCTGTGGCTTTTCACTGCGTGTGGCCTATGACTATTCATATTCATATAGATATTAACCCCTCGCAGATGCAGACAAACAAGTGAACAACTACAGGCGAGATAAAGTGCTAAACCAGTAGTAAAGAAAGAAGTAACTAGCAAAAGTATGAACAATTTTCACTAATTTGCAATTAGTGCAATACTATTTTTATATAGGGCTACTATCGATATCATTCTTATTATACTCACTACAAAACGCGGGGCCTTTGGGCCGCGTTTTCTTGGGCCGCGTTTTAAAAAACGCGGCCATAGATGTGCTACAGACCGGACCTGAAGCCCCGGTTTATAAACGAGGCCATAGCCTATCCTCCAGCCTCAGTCCTTTTGGAATTGGGCCGCATTTTCAACGCGACCAGCTATGGCCCCGTTTTAAAACTGCGGCCCAAAATCTGATGTAAAGCCGCGTGTTTAAACCGCGGCTTCAGCTAAGGATGAGGCCGCGTTTTCTAAACGGGGCTTCAGGCCCAACCCTATAGCCGCATGTTAAAACCGCAGCTCTAGGGTTTGTATAAAAACAAAAAACAAAAATCAGACAGCCCTCATCTTCGAAATCACTCAGCCTATTTCGAAAACCCTATTTCGAAATCACTCATCCCAACCGACTCAAAAACCCCTATTTCGAAATCACTCTGCTCTCATCTCTCAAAAACCCGATTCCATTCATCCTCAACCTCACTCGCCATCGCCGACCCACGCACCATTGCCGACCCACGCACCATCGCCGTACCACTTTCTGAGATCGATCTTCAAAAAACTCCGGCGACTTGTCAAGCACCTAGTCTGCGAAGGCAAGTTTCCCCCCTTTTATCAGTCGTTCCTTCATATTTCTATTGTGTGCATTTTTCAATTTCACGATCTGGGTGTTCGGGTTGCAACTTTTAACTTCTCTTGTTTATGCTTCGATTTCTAGGGTTTTGAATGTCACCCCTACTTCGGTAATCCGAGGTATTTTCGAGCTGAATAGGAGGACTCCATACAAGGTATGCAAGTATTCCCTTCTTAAATGCTTAATTATAATTTTAAATTACAATGTTTTACTAACTATGGTTCGGGTAGATTGCACACACCAAAACAACTTGCATAAATTGTTTCAGTTTTTACTTGTTTGATAGGATTTGGTGCTTCTGTAGGAAAACTTCTGTCTGATTAAGGAATTGCATGAAAATGTGTATTTGAGGCTGTATAGGTTAACGGAAGTGTATGTGAGGGCCAGATTAGTTGAGTAAGGGTTGGCATTTGGTAATTGACCAAATTTAGGTCACGCATCTTTTACACTATGCTTGGTTGGGGGATGGAAAATGGGGGAGAGAAAAGTGGGGAGAAAAGAGTTTTTTTTGTTGTTTTGTTGAGAGAGGGAAGGGAGGTGGATTTTGGTGGGGCTTGGATGTTTTATCCTTGGGCCCACCAAAAAAAATCCCCCAAATTGGGCAGAAAAAAGGGAGAAAGAGGAGTGGTAGTGTTGTCTTAATTTTTTATTCTCATTGTTTGTCTTATTAGTTTTTGCTGCCACTTGCTTGAATGTATAAGTAAAAATAACACAGTTTCTTACTTTTTTTTTTTTTTTTGGTAGATTTTTTAATTAAAAAAAAAAGAAGGCAGAAAATATTTTGCTATTTATCTTTTATAATTGATAACATTCAGCTATTCAACTCAAAGCTTTGTTGATCTGGGTAAAAAGTGACTTAGAGTAATTAATAATATGTACAATTCCCCTACTACATAGCTAATTTGTCTTTAACTTGTGCATGCTTAAATATCTAAAGCAATGTAGATGTTTGTGGTACTAAACTCTTAACTTCCAAGGATCTGTTCACAAATGATGGACATATTATACCTGAGCACTTATTATCTCTAACTAATGCATAAATCAATATGAACTTTGTAATTCTCATGCCTATACTGGTTTTTTTTTTTAAGAGAACCATCTATAGCTCACAATATGAATGGAATAAGAATAACAAATTCTTAAAAAAAATATAAATTATGCAGTAAACAAAGAAGCCACTGAATTACCAATTAGAGTAAGTACTGGCTTTGCAATGCCCCAATTTATACTATCTTCCCTTTGCCCTGCTCTTCATCATTTATTGGCCAACAATCTCTTCTTTTTTTCTTTCTCTTTTTCTCTATATCAATTAAAACATGTTAGCACAAAGAAAAAACAACAAAATTAAACTTTATGTGATATACCAGAACATTAATAGTGAAACTAAAACAAATCCAAATATTTAATTAATAGTGAAACCAAAACAAATCCAAATATTTAATTAGACTGTAAAAAGGGGAAACTCAATACAGATCAAACCAAAAAAAGAATCAAACAAAACCCATAAAAATAATTAAATAAAAATAAATAAATAACCCATCTGAGTTTCTCATAAAAGACCTTAAAACACAACAAATATTTCCAACATACTCAAAATAGGTCTTTAAGTGCACATCACAGGGTCCAATTTTGATGACTAATGCCTCCCTAAAATCCAAAAAAACCCAATTTTAATTTCTTCACAATTAAACCTGAATAGCTTTGTGACAAAGTGTACTTGTAACATGTATGTGACGGAAAACCTGTAAAATAGAATTCATATTAGAAAATATTGAAATGATCATATAAAATGAGTCAAGAATAATGAGAGGACTATGGTTGGAGAGGTAGTTGGGGCGACCTTGGAGGTAGAATGCTTGACATGTTTGGTGGAATAAAAAATTTCAAAGTGAATGGGAGCAAAAGAAATAGAGCCAGCAACTTAGAATTCTCCAAAAGAAACTTAGAATCTACCAAGATGGATGCGTATCTCACTGCCACTATCTCACTGCCACTTGCATAACTATGATATTTCTTTATAGGAAAAAATGTAAAAACTACTATAAATTTTACGTATTTTTTTTATGTTAAGAGTACACTTAACTTTATACAGCTTACTTAGTAAAAAGACAATGAGGCCAAGGACAATGGGATGTCCTTTTGCTCCGAAGAGACGTGCTAAGTGGTGAGCTCCACACCCTAGAGCACCAGCGGATAATGTTGCACACGCTCTATTCAAACCTTTGCTGAGGGTAGCACCTAGAAAGGAACAAAAATAAATATGTACATTAATTGTTGCTTAGATATTTAACCATGTAAATGATGGTTTGGTTAATCTTGCTAGTGACTTAAATAGCTTATCAACAATGAATTGAAAGACAACTACCACTGTTAGCACAGCCCACACTCCTGAAACCCCAAAACCATTATAGAGAGGTCTCCAGTAGTATAACAAGGACAGCAGTGTGAGAGTCAGTCCTACTTTTAGTGAGTGCATGACTCGTCTTGGGTCGTCTTGTCCTAGCTTCTTTGTTGGCCGTACAAGGTTTACAGCGATGTTCTTGAAATTCAAAGGCAGAGCCTTAACCCAGTCCCAAGCAAGGGCTAAAGGCCCAGCCTTCTCTTGTGTTGCTGACTTTGCATTAACTGATGCAAAGGTTAATTACCAAGTCAAAAACCCCAAAGCTAAACTTTTTGAGGTGGTTTTGTATTGTAAGTACGTAAAGCGAGGGTGAAGAGAAAGCTAGATGCTTGGAAGAAAATGGCTTTTGGTCAATAACTTTTCAAAATAGTTAATCACTAAAGAGATAGGGCGAAGATATATAGAAAAGTTTCCATTAACATAGTTTTATTTATTTGTGGAGTGGAATTTTTTTGTTTTTTTTTTTTATATGTCTAACATTTAATAGTGGAAAACATTGTATTTATTTATTGGACTTAGTTTCCACTTCCCATCCACTTCATTAATTGTATTTCTTAATCCTTTGGATTCAAACTCTTTTATTCTAGTTTTCCATTAAATTTCATGTCTTTTTGTTTACTAATTGTCAACGTTACTCTACCTATGAAATTTGTTGTGTGATTGTGTGTCATAATTAAATGATGAGCGAAAGCATAAAAGAGAACACACATGTTTAAGTGATTCGGCCAGAATGGCTACATATTATTATAAGTACTTGTGTTACAATGAGTTTATTTATTACAGAATACTTGACTATCCCTAACCTAAGGTTAATATGCTTGTTCTACAAGTATATGAGTCTACAAAATTGGTTTGGGCCACTTGGGTCATAAATATCTAACACTATCACTTGGTTCTTTTGTAGTCCATTCTTATTCCCCTTGTTTAGGATTTGGAATTGAATCATAGCAGTCTAATTAGCAAAAGACATGTACAGTACTGATTGCCAAAAAAAGCAAAAAAAAAATGACAAATTTAAAATTAAATATAAGAGAAAAGAACTCAAAAACCCCTAATTTTCCACATCTTTTCAGCAACCAAACAGTGATTAAAAATTACATCAAACTAAAAACCAACCTCATAGCAAGAATTGCAACTTGGGGTACTTGCCAGTTTTGAGGAACCTATATGGAATTAGATGCCTTAGGCCTATTAAACACTTTTATAATTACATTAGTCCCCTATAGTTTAAGATGCTTTTTTTATCTGAGAATTGTATTCTGGATTATCTGTTTGATTGCAAGGATCTAACAAATTGCAATTTGGCCATCAATGGATAGCAAAATGAATATGGAAACCAATAAGATTAATTGAAGTCATTATCAGCCCCTTTACCATCACTCATACACATTCAGCACAACATGCTATCAATATAATTAGATTTTTATAAGATTGTGAAAAATGAAAATGAAAAAAGAAAATCCGTGAATCAAATAAAATGTGGAATTGGATTCAGCTCCAGGGCCGGCTCAAGACATTGTTGGGCTTAAGGCAAAAAATGTTATATGGGGCCTCATCTCATATTATAATATTTAATTGATAAATTTTTATTTAACTTTTTATATTAATTTATAAATATATATTTTTCTTGTTTTTTAAGATGCAAAGTTATTGACAAAAATTTTGTATTCAAGTTTCTTTAATATTATTTTCAATATAAGTAATCAATTTTTTTTTCTTTTTTTTTTGTGTCATAATTGATTAGTTATACATTTTTCTATTCGCAAAATTAACTTTTTTGTTAACAAATAGAATATTATAATAAGAAAACTGAAAAAATATATATAAATATATACATAAAAACGGAAGAAGAAGTTGCACATATAATTTTATTTAAAAAATAAAAACCTTTTTTTATTTAAAATAATAAAAACCTAAGAGATAAGTCTGTAATGTTGAGTGGTAGGAGACTACTATGCTACCACATGTCCCCAGGACCCCAGCCCAACCCAATTTGTAAATCTAAACTGAAAAAATATATATAAATATATACATAAAAACGGAAGAAGAAGTTGCACATATAATTTTATTTAAAAAATAAAAACCTTTTTTTATTTAAAATAAAAAAAACCTAAGAGATAAGTCTATAATGTTGAGTGGTAGGAGAATACTATGCTACCACATGTCCCCAGGACCCCAGCCCAACCCAATTTTTTCCTAAATATAAAAAATTAGTAGTACTTTCTATTTTTTGGTTAATATTTGGCGCTTAATTGATACTTTCAACGGTAAATAAATATCTCTATTACTTAAATTTGGAGCTCTCTTTTACTTTTATTGGTTAACATTTGAGGTGTAATTAATCTCTCAATGGGAAAGAAGTTAATCTCTCATTTTACTTAGCATAAAATAATTTTAAAGTGAAAAACATTAATGCTGGATTATTAATCAGAGTAACTGTGCTTGTGTTCAAACTTTGTTAGATTGGTTTGATCTTATAAATTGATGTGCATAGCACTTTGTGTTCGATTAGTCCTATGGCCGCGATTTAAGCGCGGCCTAAGGAGAAATCTTAGGCCGCGTTTAAAACGCAGCCAAATTTCCCCCCTTTAGGCCGCGTGTAAACCGCGGCCATAGGACTAATCCTGAGGCCGCGTTTAAATTGCGATCGTATGGGTCTTCCTACAGCCGCGTTTCAAACGCGGCCTAAGATTTATCCTTAGGCCGCGTTTAAAGCGCGGCCATAGGGAAAGTGCTTAAGCCGCGTCTAAAACGCGGCCATAGCACCAGTGCTTAGGCACCAGTGCTTAGGCCGCGGTCATAAAACGCGGCCAAAAGCCCTCTGAGGGCTATAGTCACGCATTTTAGGCTGCCTTAAAAAACGCGGCTTAAATAACCGCGGCTATAGCCCAGATTGGGCTATGGCCGCGTTTTTATGACCTGTGGCCGCGTTTTCAAACCGCGGCCATAGGCCTATTTTTTTGTAGTGACTACACCAATCACAACTTGTCACCAAAACATATATGAAAAAATTATTATAAAATTTGTGAGGATTTAGATTTATTGCAAAAATAGAGATATGTTGAAGAAAATTACACAAAGCTACGAAGACAAAAGCAAATACTAAATCAAAATAAATAGAATTGTTATCCAAAGGGCCAAATTAAGCATGGAGAATTTTTTAATGACCTTCAACTTATAGTAATTCTATATCATATTATATTATTATTATATACTGTGTAACAAAAGTTAGATTCAGTAGTTGTTCCAAGTTGTAAATTTTTCTTCCGTAAGTGGCTTCTTATTATTCTTATACCAAGTGGCTACTCTTAACTAAAAATTTGATTAATGTAGATTCTAAATGGGAAAGGATTCCCTCTAATTGAATCCTCCCATCTTTTTGCAGCACGTGCCATTTATTTATATTTAAATACAATGTATCTTACATCTATATAAAAATTAGAAGGAATTAGAGGATTCAATGAGAGGAGATCTCATCTTCAACAAAATTACCAATTTAAACTATAGACTATTTATTTTATGCTCAAAGTTCTCAAAATCTCTCTAACTTCAACTTCTACACAAATTATTTAAATCATATTCAAGCCCTATACGATACAACAATCTAACAAGATGGCTTCAAATTCTACACAAATTTTTTAAACTAGAATATAACACATCTCTTTGCTCAAAATATCTCTAATGCTCTCAAGTGTGTCTAAATGGCTTGTTGTGTTGTATGCTAGGACTCCATTCACCTTCCAATGTGAACATGTGTAACCCATTTCGCTTACATTACACTTAGTCCCAATAAATATCAATGTTTGATCAATCAGATGAAGCCAGTCTTGGAGTGGTCATTCACAATTCTGAAGGTGAAGTTATGGTTGCACTTTTAGAAAAAAATTCATAAACCGCCGTCCATTTTGACTTTGAATTTGTTGGCGGCAAGACAAGCGGTGTAATTTACCCTTGAAACGGGTTTTCACCATTCTTCTTGTTGGTGCAAATACAATGATAATAGAAACAACACAAAGAGAAACTGAATAATACTTCTGAATTTTATTACTTTAAAGAGAGAAATTACACAACACTATTTGCCAACTTATTATCCATTAATTTATTAAAATAATATAATATTAATATTAAAATGCTCTAACATTTTATTTTTGTTCTTCATTACTTAGTAACACAAGAATTATAGTGAAAAAATAGAGCTATTAAAAAAAATTGATTATATAGAGTAGTAAATAGTAATGGCTCAGAACTCCTAATCATTTATAAAATTATTAAAAGAAGTGCTGCTCAATTTTAGCTAAAAAAAAAAAACTGGCCGCCAAATGCCCAACCCAAATTGCCCGAGTGACTCAACCCAGCCCAAAGGCACACAGACGTTTTCATTTGTTATTCGGTTGACTGCAGATTAGCTATTTCTCATTTTCCTTTTAGAGAAATCGTTTGTTTTGAATTGTGGCGGTTGTTTGATTTTTTTATTTTTTTTTTTTGGACTTGTGGTGGGCTAACAACTTAGTTTATTGTGAAATATTATGAGATTTTTTTGGGGGAGGGGGGTGGAATTAGAAGAATTCTTAAAACAAAAATAAGGTACATTTTTTGCTCTTAAAGTTTGTGGTTGTTTTCATTTTGGCTCTTTACCTTTCAGATTATCATTTTGACATTAAATTTTAGCTTTGTTTTCATATAGGCCCTTTATGGTTCACAATTTTCATTTCAATGGTAAAATGAAAGATTAAAATGAAAATTTTGAATTGTAATGGGCCAAACAGAAAATTAAATCAAATATAAGGGTCAAATTAGTTATTTTGAAACGCAAAAGGACAAAATGAAAATAACCTCAAATTTCAGGGCCAAAAGTATAAGTGGCTTATCAAATGGTTTTTGCATAGGCTGCCAAGGAAAGTGATGTGATTTGTGTCCCCTGAATCTGTCAGCTAAGTTTCATTAGTCTGTGTACTGTTGGAAGGTGAGACCATTGCTGCAAGTTTGACTGGAGGATGCATTCCTTGGTAGGCAAAGTCCATCCAATGAAAACAATCAAGTTCCATGTGGCTTGCCTTGCCATAGATCTGACACACTAGCCTTGCATAATTGGTTTGCCGCTTATTCGATCTCATCTGGATGATTAACAAAAGAAGGTTGTGCAGACTAGACCTGTAGGTGAATGTTGCGGGTGATTGCCTCTGACTTTTCCTCTTTGATTGTTGTTGCTTCCGCAAGCTCTACCTAAGCCTTGATATAGGTGAGTTTGAAGTTATCATGGCCATTTTATATGGATCTTAATTTATAGCCATCTGAGTTGTTCCTCAAGGATTGCTCCTTTGTATTCAGCAAGGTATGCAGCTCTTCAAAGGTTAATCATTTATCCTTGTTTCAAATTGCTAATAAAAAAGGAGATCATTATCGTCTACATATGAATTGTAACAACTAACTAATTATCCTTCACTTTGTTAATCTGTTGCAATTAAGCATCATCAATATAGTTATTTTCTTTTCTGTTATGGTCATATTTTCTATGTATTGGCTTATTCTTTGACAAAATGCATTTTACTTGTAATTTGGTTAATCTATGTTGGGTTTAATATATCAAAAAGTAGGTAAAGTTGACATCCTAAGTGGTTTCATTAAAAACATGAAGATTAATTCAAGAAACAAGTGAAGAAAAGCAGTTTAAGTAATTCTCAACACTAGTTTCTGTGTCAAGAATTCTTTATTAAGTCTCGACAGATGTTAGTGTCAAGAAAACAGTTGTTGCGTTTCTTGTACGCCTTTGGTTTCTATAACCCAGCTAAGTCTCTAGCACTAACATTGAAAATCTTATTGGTATTTCTATGTTAAATTGCTGCAAATCAACTACAACAATTAAAGAGTTGCTGTGGAGTTAGTCACGTACTAGAATTCATGCAATGGAGTTAGTAACGTATTGAAATCCGTGCAAAAGAAAAAGTCTCTACAAAATCAAGTTTAATTGGGGATGAGAGTAAAGGTTCAATTGTAAGTTGGTATTTTGGGATAGTTTAGCTAGGGTAGTGGTAAGGTTTGTTATACTTGTAATCGCTTGTTCTTGATTAATGGATTCTTGGAAGTGGTGACCTGAAATTCACCTGGGGGAGTTTTTTCCTTGTGAAAGATTTTTCTCATTCGTCAACAAATCACTGTGTCTATTTATTTTCCATTGCACTTAGTTTATTTGGAGATTTGTTAGTGTCTCCACAATTTGCGTGTAATTTGATTTAATTAATCAACTTAGATAATTTAATTAATTAACCGGGTCAATCTATAACCCAACATTTTTTTTACGCTATGTGACTCAATCTTGAAATTTTTATGATATAGGCTCTAGACATTGATGTAAATCTGTTTTCCAGGGCCTTCCACACACTTTGAGCTAAATTTTAACTTACAACTAGGGAAAGCATAGAAGGATTCATAGTCAATGTGGCATTGATGAGTTTAACCAAGGCTTGGTTACTGGTCATCCAGTTCTTATACTCAAGATTTGGCTCAGATGTCCAATTTCTTGTCCTGTCCATGAGAAATTGATCTGGATAGTCCAAAGTACCATCAGTGAATTCAAGCACGAAATAAGCTTTGAGAATCGAGGAAAGCGAGTGCCAACATATATTTAGTTTGTGTTATCTAGCTTTACAAACATTAGGAGAGTCATAATTGCATGCAAACAATAAAAGAGGTGTTAAAGGAAAGGAATTGGTGTGAGGTTAGTGTAGGAACATGAATTTGAGGATGAGGAATCCATTGAAAGCTTTGAAAACATGTGGGAAATTGTGAATAAATGCAAAGAAAATAAGAAAGGAAATAAAGAAGTTTCAAGAGACTAAAATTAGTCAATCTTTTGGAATATTAGTTCCGATTCTACTATTGTACATTATTTGCCATTTATACAAGTATTGGATCTTAACAATTGTACTTAGTTATAACAAAAACATAAGAGCTCTAAAATTGGCTGTTTTATGCCAAATGTTAATAGAACACACAAAAACCTAGTTGCAACGCAACTCACCACCCACAGCCCAACCCAGCCCTGTTAACAACCAAAGCCACCCACCACCAAGTCAAAGAAAAAGTGAGAGAGAAGAGAGACCAGAACCCACCACTAGATCAAAACCCACTGAATCCGCAAACCCACCACCCAAAATCAACCTAACCACCACCGGTCAAAACCACCCCCCCCCCCCAAAATAAAAAAAAAAAAAAAAAAACCCAAAATCAGCAATGATGTCTGTCGGGGTGTGTACCAGAGAAAGGAGTGAGAGTAAGAGTGAGTGAGAGAGTGAAGAGACAGAAATGAGAAAATCTAATAGGAGATGGAAAACTTGTATTAAAAAAAAAAAAAAAAAAGGTATAAGAAACATGCTATAGTACACTTCTACTGTGGCATGTTGTAAAAAAAGGGATTTTGACACATCTCATGAAGTATTCTTTTTGATAAACTTCAATGCATTAATAAGAAGGAAAAGAACAGCATGAAGTATGTTGTTTTAAACTTCAATGCATTAATAAGAAGGATAAGAAGGGAAGAAAAAAAAGGGATTTTGACACATCTCATGAAGTATGTTACTACTTTTTGGTGTTTGGTTGGTGTGCTAAATGCTAATGCTCTAACATAATTCAAATTGATGCTTACAACTATGTAATAGAGAAACAATAAAGGACAATGAGGAATAAGAGGACGGAGAAGGTGGCAATGGATGCTATGAGAGGCGGGGAGGAGTTTTGATGGGAGTGATTTCGTTGCGGTGGTGGTTGAGGGGTTGAGGATGCTGTTTGGGTTTGGGATTGGGATTTGGAAGGGGAGATTTGGCGAGTTGGCATGGTTGAAGAGTTTGGGAGATGGGAAAATGTTTTTAGTACATTTTTTAAAAAAATTTTGAAATAATAATTTTGGTTATTACTTATTTAGAAAATATTGTATTTTATATGGAGTAATGTAACAAAAGCTAACGGGAGGTTTTAATTGAATAATTTTAGAACTTAGAGTACTATACTGAATAAAAGTAAAGTTAGAGATTTGAAATGAATTAACGTCAATCTTAGAGGATGCGTTTTGCATCTTTGCCTTATATTAACTACTTAATTGGAGTCTCCTATGCCTAACTTGTTCTCTTCCTAACAAGTGGTATCAAAGCCGAGTTTGAGGACAAGTGTTCTAACAAGAATTAGTTTCTAAGAGACTTAGATAGAATTGGCCAGTCTTTTGCATTCTTTTTTTTTTTTTTTTTTGGCTAGGACAACATTTCTCTTAAACTAACAGGTAGCCAAATCCAACTTCATGCACCCAAAACAAAGGGGGGCAAGGAAGAAATATTACAACAGACCCTTGGGTTGGAGGGAGAGATAGCGTTGCAACATAATTTAACTTTCTTTTAACCCAAGAGAAAGAGTAGTCGAGGAAGGAACTCTTAAGTTGTGTTTGAAAACTTGAATTTTAATTTTAATTTTAATTAATAGATTTGAAATGTCTTGATTTTAAATCCAATGATTTTAGGTGTTATTTCATATTTAAGAACAGTTTTAAAAAGGTCATAGATTTGGATTTGACATTTTTTAAACTGTCCAAACAAGATATTTAGATTTTAATTACCCAAATCCAAATGCTCAAATCATTCCATGCAAATGCACCATTAAGATACAATACATTTTCTAGTACTGTTCTAATGTTCCAGCAACTATTCTCACTGCTATATACTTATTTGGTATTTATCCAAGTACGTTCTTTTGCATTATTGATTCCAATTCTACTACTGAACATTATTTGGTATTTATACAAGTATTGGATCCTAACTTTATCTTCTTTTTTTGATACAAGATAGAAATTCTACTCGCCAAAGGCCTTGTAACTAAATTAGCACCTCCTCATGCACAAAGTGTTTTGGAGGTTTATGGGAGCAGCATGTTGTAATCATTTCTCAAAAAAAAAAATAGAAATTATACTCTAGTTTAATATAAGTGTATATACATAGGCATTAACTAAACTTAATAGTTATAACAAAAACATAACAGAATTCAAAACAACTTCTAATTAAAACGTAACAGATAAACAATAGCTACATCGGCAGCAGCTACAAGTCTGTGACAAAGAGTAATTGAAGAACGACAAAACCCTTTGGCTTATTACTATGAACGACAGATCGTAGGCAGCACTGGACCTTTATCAGTAGTTAAACGACGCGTAAGCCAGCTTACGTACGTACGACCTGTCGTTTAGTGTAAAACGAGAAAGACACATACACGTGCACTCCACTACATTCTCGAGCACAGAGAAAAAAAAAAGTAGTACTAAATAGAGGAAACATCCCATCTCTGGACTCTTCAATTTTGACCGTATCGGTTTACCAAATTTTCAATTCCCCCTTCCGCCAAATCCAACGCGAATTTTAATTTTACGTAAGAGAGAGAAAATAATAATAAAAAAAGATCGGAGTTTTATTTTTATTTTTTTTACTTCTCCCAGTTAAAATAAAAAAGGAATCAACCTTTTTGCCTGTCCCATCTGGAGAGAGAGAAAGAATGTTTGAAAATTGAAACTCAAAAGAAGAGAAAAAAAAGGTTGAGCTGTGCTGAATGAGTTAGGGACCCCAAATTCTGAAAAGAGAAAAATTAAAATTAAAATTATTATTATTATAGATAGCTGTAGTTGATCTATAGGGTTGTAGGTAGCCGCATCAAGTAATTGGCGATGGCGATACTGTACGCGCTGGTGGCTCGGGGATCGGTGGTACTGGCGGAGTTCAGCGCCACGTCGACAAACGCGAGTGCGATCGCGAGGCAGATATTGGAGAAGATACCGGGAAACAACGATACACACGTGTCCTACTCTCAGGACCGTTACATCTTCCACGTCAAGCGCACCGATGCCCTCACCGTCCTCTGTATGGCCGACGAAACCGCCGGAAGTTAGTCTCTCTCTCTCTCTCTCTAATCAATTTTTCTGTATTTCTCAATTTTTGTTAGGGTTTTTTTGTCCATGAGATCTCAATTTCTTTTTAATTTTGTCAATTGCGGCATTAGGAGATTATAATTTGGTTTGTGTTTTTTATTCGATTGCTATTTTGATGGTATCGAGTAATTGTAGATGATCAGTAGATCTTATGAATGTTTGTTGTGCAGGAAGAATTCCGTTTGCGTTTCTCGAAGACATTCACCAGAGATTTGCTAGGAATTATGGCCGCGCGGTTATTTCAGCCCGCGCTTATGCGATGAATGACGAGTTTTCGAGGGTTTTGAGTCAGCAAATGGAATACTACTCGAGTGACCCAAATGCTGATAGGATAAATCGGTTAAAAGGTGAAATGAGTCAGGTATGTTGTGAATGCATTCCCATTCTGGTTTAATGCTTTTTGATCCTTTTTAAGTATTGGAAATGTATGAAGTCATTGTGTTTGAGAGTCTCTCTGCTTTAGCAAAATATAGTTTTTGTGCTGCTCGATGTGGTTTATTAATAACTAAATTTGTGGGGTTCTGAATTGCTTAATCAGATGTTTCCTTTAATTAACCCCAACCATTTTGCTCAAATGTGATGTTTATATTATGATGTGAGGACCATAAAATGAAGATGATTATATGATCTTGAAATTGTGAAATTGTGTTTGAATAGGTGCGGAACGTCATGATAGAGAATATTGACAAAGTTTTAGAAAGAGGCGATCGCCTTGAATTGTTGGTTGACAAAACTGCTAACATGCAAGGAAATACCTTCCGCTTCAGAAAGCAAGCTCGCCGCTTCAGAAACACTGTGTGGTGGCGAAACGTCAAGCTTACGTATGTTCTTGAACTAAAACTTGCATTAGATAGAAGATGGATGGAGCATTGTTTGTTTATGCATCTATAAAGCATTGTGTCAGTTGACATATCAGTGTGGAACTCAGTATACTTTGAATCTAACAAAGGGGTCATCAGGATTAACTATTTTATATTCCTAAGTTTGTGATTTGAATGGGAAGAACTTTCATCATTATTTAGTTTGGTAATATAGGACGGAAATCCAATATATTCTTAGGATTTGTTTGACCTCTAGTTAATTCAATGATATCCCATAATATTAAATCATTTTAAAAGAGCAGCGTACACTTTCTTTCAATAGGAATCAACCTTCTGCTTTGAATCAACCCATTTTTTGATTCTCTCTCATTACTTTCTCATAGTTTCCTGAATACATTCTGATGTTTTGGAAATTTAAACAATTATAAAGCCACAAAATTTTATCATTAATTCAGCCTTCAGCCCTAAGGTCTGGGGAGGTGGCATTTCTTGTGTGTTAACATTATCTACCTGTGGACATGAATACTCTATTGATCACTGATGAAATCGCTTTGAATTTTGCAGTGCTGGACTTGTACTCTTGCTGCTAGTGATTGTTTATGTTGTGCTGGCTTTTGTTTGCCATGGTCTTACACTACCCACCTGCCTGAAGTGAAGAGTGATATCAAGCCTGATTTGCATTTGATTTCCTGTTTTCAACTTTTTTTCCCCTTCTTGGTGTGGGTATATGGGGTTCTTTTATTTGAGCTTCCACTGTTGTAAGTTGTCTCCAATTCTTATTTATGCAGTTTGAAATACTCAAACGGCACACGTAGTGACATTGAGTATTTGAAGTGTTACTCATCGACCATAGTATTACTCAATGTCACTACGTGTGCCGTTTGAGTATTACTCATCTACCATAGTACTGATAGTAGATTTGAAGTGGTTCAGGTTCTTTGTCGTTTCAAGCCATGGCTTGATTTTCTTATTCTTATTTTTATTATTATTTTTTTTTTCTTTTGGGGAAGAAGGCTTGGTGAGTTGACGTGTATTAAAAACCATCTAGTTTTTTTGTTACAGATGAATGAAATTTATTGGAGTTCTATTACTACGTGGATTTGAATTGTCAAGGATATAAGATAAAAATCTCAAAACTCACAACATCATTTATTGTTAAATTTATATCAAACAATTTATTATATCAATTGTTCTTCAAATCCTAAAATACAAATGTAATCATGATGAATTTCACATAAATCTGCCTTAGGTTTCTTTTGGTTGAAGTTTGATCAGAAACATTAAAGATTTTCTCCCCTCGACCAGTTCTCCTAATTCTAAAGACCCTTCAGGGGCACCAGAATGTCTTTTTTTTTTTTCTTTTTTTCTTTTTTTTTTATTCATCCATTAGAAATCAGAACGCTTGACATACAAGAATAAGATGCAGGAATTAGGGAAAATGGGGTAAAAAAAAAAAAAATTCCTCCAGCATCTTCAAATATTATTTCAGGTGCCACACACGGGGTGTGTGTGGTGGGGTTGGGGAATGAAGAATAAATGGGCACTGGTTTATAATAAAGACTTTGGTATTTCTTAAATCCTGCACCTTAGCGTTCTGTCATACAAAGTCATTTGCTACATTATTAAACTTGTTTAACAATTCCTCCAATTCTTGCAACGCAATCTTATAATGTTCTTGAGATTGTGCCCCTTCTTCAACAATTGGAAGAGCACATTTATGCAGATGATTATACCAGTGCATTGGATTATACACATCAATATTACCGGACTTATTGTCTAGAAGATACCTGCATTTGAAGTCTTTACTCCAACGTTGCAGAATGTAGCGAGATGGGATTTCTTCGACACCATTATAATTAAGAACATTCAATGCATGCCGGCATAGATAACCTTTATAGTTGAACAAACTGCAAATACATCGTATATCCACCTGCGTTGTCTCATACAAAACCTCATAATATTTAACTTCCTTCTCATTTCCCTCAACCTCAACACGTTCTTTGACTATGTACGTTATTATAGGCCCATTAACATTCACCTGCCTTGTGTTGAAGCAGGAGTACATCCCCTCCACCTCAGATTGGAATCTCTTAAAAATTTCTTTTGTATACACCTTAGAGACTTGCAGCTCAAAATTACATCTTGTTTTCATTTCAAAGCTTGAATTTCTTGACTCCAGATCTGCCATGGCTTCTTTGAGGTGCTTCCTATGTAGAGCCAGGTCATACTTATCAACAAATTCTTTAAAAGATGTATGCTTATGTACATAACCTTCAAAAAAAGCATTCAAGCCCTCATTTTCTCGGATAGGAATCATTCCTGCAAAAAATGTGTCTTTCAGGTAAACTGGAACCCACATTTGCCTGTCTTCATACAATGTTTGAAGCCATTTATTATCCCCTAGTCTATGCTGCTTTATCATGTCAGCCCAAGAAGTTTCAAACTCAGCGATCTTCAATGAATCATACACAGCTTTGTTCAGTTGTCTTTTGATTGCTTCATATCCCTTCAATCCTCCCAACTTCTCTGGAACTCTCTGCATGATATACCACATACAATAACAATGATGAGCATTAGGGAAAACCTCACAGACTGCAGTTTGCAAGGGTTTACACTGATCAGTAATAATAACTTGCGGAGGGCATCCAAGCATGCATTTAAGCCATGACCTCAAAATCCAAACAAAATACTCTACTGACTCATGTCCAAGGAAGCCACAACCCAACAACACAGACTGCCCATGTTGATTCACACCAACAAAAGAAATCAGAGGGATCTCATATTTGTTGGCCAAGCATGTTGTGTCTATTGCAACTGTGTCACAAAAGTAACCATATGCAGCCCTGGACCTGGCATCAGCCCAAAACACATTTCTCAGGCGCCCATCATCATCAAGATCAAACAAGTAAAAGAAGTTTGGATTTGTTAACTTCATGCGACAAAAGTAGTTATAAACTGCATGAGCATCACCTTCTTTAAGTTCCAAATGTTTTGAGTTATCAACAGGATTAATACCTTCATTGAAATTTGAGTATCCGATATGGTCAGCTTCCAAAACAGCTGTTCGGTACAGCTTAATGGTATGTACTTCTGTAACAGGCTCTGGAGATGGTTGTGCCTTTTTGGCAGCAAGAATCATCTTTTTATGCGACTTATAAAACCGTTTGATTTGAGGACTCACTTGATGGTTGTGTTCAAGCTCAACTTCAACTATTCTCCACCTTTTGGAGTCCACCAGTCTGATGACTATCATTGCAGGACAACCTGTTCTTGTTTCCGGTCTTGGATTGTTGGCTTCACTCTTTTTCTTAAAACCAGCACTACTGCAGCTAAGTTTTGCTCTATACCGCTCTTTTTTCTTTGATCTAAACCATGAATTGCTCACTCTGATGCCAAAACCCTGTTGTTTAGCATACATATTGTAAAAATCATAAGCTTCATCAAAAGAATCGAACTCCAAACCCACAGTTGGCGATGGGGGTTCCTTCTTCGATTGTGTTTCCCCAGTTTCATCATCATGTTCCACCAGAGTGCAGTCTCCTTCAACGTCATACTCATCACCTTCATCGAATACTGGCTCACTATTGAGACAAACTTCTTCCATCCTGAAATGCAAGTTGAACATCACAGTTCAATTGCAGAATAATACACAGGCATTTATTTATATTTTACATAATTTTAGAACATCATTTTGAAACAAGATCCCAGATGACATGGACAACTTTAAGCATCAATTTTCATAATGAACTACAGGAAATTATCAAAACAGTGCTTCGCAGCCATTTTCACAGTTCTCAAAGAAGAACCGAATTTCAGTAATTTTCAGCAATTTTTGGAAGATAAGAGGGCAGATGTGGAACCTCCTTAAAAAGTGACAAAACCTTTAATCTCTGATATCTGGTCAATTGACAAGCTAATCTATAATAAGTACTGTTTCAAAAAAGTGTTTACATACGAGATCAGTGCGTTGGCTACTACTACACCGCCATTAGCAATTCGTCATATTCAAAAGGTAACCTTGAACTCCAAATCCTATTTTGGAATGCAATCAATGCACGACAGCAAATCTTCCAAAGTTGTTGGTTGTTAAGGATTTGCAGTAAAATCAGGTTGTATTTCGGAATATTGCTATTTTATCAATCAAGTAAAGTATTTGTAGATTCTTTATATCAAAGCTTTTTTGAGATTTAAGTTGGAGGACCAAACATTTTTTTTGTTGTTAATAATTTGATAATTACAACAGGGAGGGAGGATTTGAACCCTGGATGTCTTCGTTGGAGACACCAAGAGGTGCCAACCAGTTGAGCTACAAGGCTCTTGGCAATGACCAAACTTCAATTAATAGACATTCTTTCTAATAATTGACAGCAGTTTGCCAGTCATGGGGGAGTAAGAGTACAAAAACATTATGGCGATAGATACACACAAAGATTTCATGTCTTTTATTGGGTATATAAAAGGATATTTCTTAAATATCTTGGGTGTTTGATACATATACTTAAAAGAGAAACATAAACACTACTCATAAGACAGAGATTTAAACCATGCAACTAATACATTCAAGTTGAGGAATTCTACAACTTCCACAAGCTAGTATAAGAAGCTGCAAAAAAAAAATATCCAATGTCACTAGTAACAGTACCTTCAGATTAAACTATATCATTGCTGATCATGCTGTTGGTGCTCTTGGTGCTGAAGAAAATCACCTTCCTGGCTCCATCATCAAATCAAAAATAAAGTAAAGCTCTAAACCATCAAACCATCGAATGAAAATGCCAAATGAATTAAATTTAAGAACTGACTTTAAATAACACAAGCACACGCGCGCAACTCACAAAATATTCAAACACATGGTTGCATCGACCAATACCCCACAATTTGTAACATTTTTTCCAAGTAAAATTAAGTTCAATCCAGTTATCCATTTGAATTTAATTGGGGAATCTAAGGTATTGCATGTAAGAAATTGTACCTAAGTTTTGTCCTTTATATATATAATATACATAAAAGACATGCATACCTATATATAGAAATATGCACACACGTGTGCAGTGTGTGTAATTTAATGTGAGCTAATTTGTAACACATTTCCAAAAGTTTTGACCATACCAACTTTTACAAAAAAGAATCCATGTCAGTCTGTTATGTTCGGTTGCTACGAAAATTAATGAGAAAATGAAATGAAAACTCGTAGCTCATAACAAAAGTTCTACAACCTTCTTTTCTTTTTCTACCCAAAATATAAAATTGTCAGTATTTCCAAGCTTTTCTCAGCAGCCAAACAAGCACGAAAAAATTGAAGCCCTAAGTCAAAGCAGATCATGGTCTATCTAGATTCTACAGTGTTGAGCTCGAAAATTAGGAAAATAGAGTGAGAATTGAGACGATCTTACAGCGAATTCACCGAGTCGGACTCGGAGGAAAGCAAAATCGACGGTGGGATTTGGGGGTGAGTCAGTCCAACACTCCTCAGTCCGAGTTTGCTAGCCAAGGAGAAATTGTGAGTCACTGGGCCTTACAGAGGTTTGAGGGATCTTTCGACTTGGTAAGCTGACACGTGGGTTCAAATATGGGGGCACTGTTTTTTTCTACCTTTGGTTGCGGTCTTTTTTTCTTTTTCTTTTTCTTTTTTTTTAAATAGAAAAAATGTAAAAATACAAAACTAACTTTCTAACTTTCAGTTTTTTTTTTTTTTTAATTTCAATCTCTAACTTTCAGTTTTATCAATTCAGTCATCAATTGCAATTTTTATCAATGCAGATTTTTTTAAAAAGAAATTTCGAAATTAAAAAAAAATCTGAAAAAAAAAAAAAAAAAAAAAAAAACATTTAAGGGGAACGAATGTCCTCTTCCCCTAAAATCAAAACAAAGAAACATTGAGAGAGAGAATGAGAAATTTGTTTAATATTGATGAGGACGAAGATCTTGCTATGTTTGGAGTAAAGTGAAGCTGCATCGGCGACTACAGAGAGATCGGCAGTGATTCCTTTGAATGCAGTAAGTGCAGCGGCGGGGAGAGATTCAGGCCAAAACGACGTCATTTTGGCTCAATTAACTGCAGGAAATAACTAAGATTTAATGAAGTACCGAATTGACAGCAATTGAAAGTTAGAGAACTGAAATGATAAAACTGAAAGTCAGAGGACTGAAATGAAAAAGACTGAAAATTAGAGGGTCAGTTTTGCATTTTTGCCTAGAAAAAAGTTTTTTTTTTTTTTTAAAAGAGAGTTTCAACTTTCAACCTATATGCATCTGCTCATGATAATAACTTTTTATCATCAAACCAAAACACTAATCGATTTTTTGTGTAAGCGGGGATTGAACCCCGCATCTCTTATTCAATCATAAAAATTTTTACCAGTTAAGCTAATTGGAACTCTTTTGGTTATTTTGAATCTTGATTGCAAATTTATCGGATTTTCCCTTCAAAAAATTAAGAAATTTATGGAATTTTATGTCTACCTTTTTTTCCCAAGGCTGATACAATTTTTTTTCATAATGTGCTAAGATACACCATTTTTATTATGCATCAATTATAATAAATCACATTAACAGTTATGAAATAATTTGTCTTTAAACTTATTATATATCTTTTTTCTGGATGAGTCTACTCTACTAGCCATGTCAAACCATGGCAAAAGAACTGTTGAATCAGCAAAAACAATTTTTGGTAAAAAAAAATTGCTAAAATAATATGAAGTGACTAAAATAAATAGATCGATATTTTAAGCAAGACAGAATAGGGATTCATGTATCAATTTGGCAGCCAATTCGGAAAATTTTTGTCTATATCAATTAGTACAAAATAAAATTTCTATGGTGAAGATTCAACAACATATAAATTTCCCTAACCTAAGGGACTTGTATGATGTTACCACTTAAATTAATTTGATTTATATAGGAACAATTATGAGGGACAAATGTTAATAATACTTGAAATAAATTATAGAATATTTGGAATAAAAATGTTACATGACTTTATCTCCTAGATACAATCTAAAAGAAAATTAAATACAAAACTTATTATCATAGATACAATCTAATTAAGAAGATTACAAATATGATTTTTTACAAATAATACCTAATTTGCGTCATCTATACTAAGTTCAGAGGTAACGTTACGGGTTTTGGAAGATGTCAGGCATAAACTCACTTAGTATAAGAACCGCTATTTGATACAATGGCCAATATAAATGTTCTACTAAAGGGTGTTTGCAGTGCGATGCAGTGTGGTTTTGGATCATTTTTAGTACCACACTTTGCGGTACGGTTTAGTCAAAATCATAACTTCACTGCATCTTATTTTGCGGTTACATGTGCGGTGCGGTGTATAGTTTTGCCAAAACTATAATTGTACCACACTTTATTTTTGTGGTCATATGTGCGGTATAGTACAGTGCAATGTATAAAATGCGGTTTATAAAATGCGGTTTGAAGCCCAAAATACACTTGTTATATAAAAATTCAATATATATCACCCACAAAAATCAAACTTAAATATCTAACATAGGTGGTGACACATCACTTCCAAATGCCAATATACAACAACAACAATCAATAAAATAATAATATAATTAACAATTTTGTCATATCCAAGCTACTTTGTCCAAAGTGAATAGTGCAATCAACCAATAGATTAATTTTAACAAAGAGAAACTTGAGTTGAACGCATATAGAGAGGTAAATACCGTAATAGTAGATTGAACTGGTGCAACAACAGTGAGTAGTCTAGTGACAGTTTGAGTGGAAGTGCGGCGGCTAGGGTTTGAAGGATGAGAGAGTGATAAGATTTTTATTTATTATTATTATTTTTTAAGAAACTGATACAATGAGACACGGCTAAGGAGTTGCTACTAGGGTATTAAATTATTTTATGTGTAATGTATTTGATATTTTGTCCTTATTTTATATATATATATATATATATTCTCTCTCTCTCTCTCTCTCTCTCTCTCTCTCTGAGAGAGAGAGAGAGAGAGAGTGGGTGTGGTGTGATGAGGTGTTATGCGGTGTACTATTACTTACGGTGCAGTGCAATTATGCCATTTTGTGGGCAATTTTAGTGTGGTTTTTGCGGTTTATGTGGTTTGGTAGACACCCCTACTTCTACCCATCCATCATACAATTAATTAACAAACAATAAGAAATAACATCGTGTACATTTACCATTCACAATGAGTGAACTAGGAACAGAACCAAGAGAAAGGCAAAAACATAACTTCCATACCTCACCCACTAGTATAAAAGGGAGACAAGGCAAATAAGGAGAAAGGACCTAGAAAAAAAGAGCACATTAATTCTAGTATTCAACTTAGCAAAGTGTTTGTAATAGTTGAGATTTTCTCTTCAGTGCAAGAAAGAAAAAATATCCTGCCATAGGTAGATCACCACTCTAAAAAAAGGGGTTCCTCCAAGTGAACCAGCCAAGACTTTGAGACGCACTATTTCTTTTGTAAATAATTGATGATTATCATCACTAAATAAGAAACTAATGTATTAGTCAGTGCATATGTTGGTTCAGTACAGATTGTCTTTTTCCGCAAACGAACCAAGTCCATCGGCCAAAATAACTAAATACCACTATTGGTAGAAATATGTAGCGATCTTCCACTGTTTCGGAACTAATTGGCAATCTATCACTCTTTTGGAACTTGAGTTTCTCAAACTCGAGTTTGGCACGTTACTTGAGTTCCAGGAACTCGAATTCCATTAAAAATTGCCATCGTGGTAGTGATTGAGCTGGACTTTTTAAAATTAAAAATGCCACCTCGAACTTGAGCTTGTGGAGCTTGAGTTCCTTTTGGACTTGTACTCAACTGATGAAGTGCTTGATATGAGCAGAATTCTAACAAATTCCTTGCATAAGTCAGTCGTTCCTTGGCACTCTCTGGTAGCTCTGTGTCAAATTGATGCTGTAGTTCTTTAGTGGCAAGAATCAATTTATAGTTAGAATTCACTTACATTCCACTAGACCCACTTAGCAAATGAAAGCAAATAATAGTTGCAAAATCATTGAAATCGCCGATTGAACTCTGTACACGAAATCAAATCACAAATTGATCGATCTCTAAGACTGGGGTTTTTAGGTTTAGTTCAAAGAGATCAAACCAAGTTAAGGAGGGAGGAAGTGAGAGGGGAAGAGCTTCCCATATCCCCAGGTTTCTTTGGTGGAATGATTTTGACTTATGGGATGATCCTGTAAGCAACAGAAGCCTCTGGTTATGGTTCTTCTTATAATAGAGAAGATTTCGATTATGAATCCGCAGGGGCCATGGGTTGAGAAAACCTTTTCCTTTTGATGTTCAAAATTGGCAATTGGAAATTTGGAATGATATTTAGAAGAACCAAGATTCAATCTTTTTTGGTGGGCACCCCAAGTGGGTTTGAAATGATATTGAAGCCTTTTCTCTTCCAAAGCAATGTCATCGTTTTTTGTGTTTATGTTCTTATTTCGAGCTCATATTCTTCCATGTCTATTTTTCTACCATGTTTATTTTTCTAGGTTCATGTTTTTCTATTAGGTTCAAGGAATCTTACAAGGTAATCGAGTTTATAAAACTCGAGTAACACATTGCAAGGCACCTGAGTTTCACAAACTCGAGTTTCGCGTGGCATTTTTTTTATTAAAATAATCCACATCAGTAGCATTTTTTTTATGGAACTCGAGTTTTTGAAACATGAGTTCCATGTCAAACTTGATTTCCCAAACTTGAGTTTAAAAAAGATGGTAAATTGCTTAATATTTCTCAAATAGTGGTAAAACACTACATATTTCGGCCAACGGTGGTATTTGGCCATTTTGGCCCAAGTCCAACTCACCCATAGTTTTATTAAGGCCCTTTAAGGAAGCCCAATCCATGTAATCAGATTTGGGTTCGCCAAAACCTCAAAAAGGTCCCTCATCACACTTTGCTCCATGAGATTTTCACATTAACTGAACAAATTTTTACTACAATTAAACTTTCTAACATAGGTTGGGTTCAAAGTTACACATGGTGTAACTTTAAGTAATGATATACCACTCAATATCTTTTAAATAGAGACGAATTTTGTCAAATCTACCATTGAATTACATTATCTTCATATATTCTCTATGCTTGTAAAATTTCAAGACGATCAAAGATTAATAACCATGTCATCAATCAAATATTTAGAGTTCAAAGTTATGCATTGATGAAGGGTCTATGGATCAAATGGTTAGTAAAGTTCGATTGGCGTGAAATTTGGCATGCACGTTAAGAATATAGGGAAAATTGAATCCAACGGTGAGATTTTCAAACTATTTATCCAATAAAAAGATATTCGGTGATGTAACATTACTTAAAGTTACACTAGATGTAATTTAAACTCATTCCTTCTAACACATATACAAAAAAGAAAAAAAGAAAAAGAAAAAAACAAGCTATAATTTTTAAAATTTTCCATATTTTTGTGATGTCTTGTTGAATAACATGTGATTTTGGTGATCAACGATTCATTTTAAAGGAAATTAAAAACGCCTACAAGAGTTTTTTTTAATGGATTTTTTTTTATGGGTTTAATGGAATTATTTTTATCTTTTTGTTCAGTGTCAGTGCCACATAGTGTTCAAGTTCAAATGAACCCCTTGACTATGGGATTTTTTTTTTTGGCATATAATATTTTTAAAGTTTTTGTTTTGACCACCCTAAATTAAAAATTTAAACCCCTGAAAGAAACCCAATAACAAATCAATTCAATATCAACATTTATCTTGGCTTTTTTAAATAAAAAGAAAAAACCCAACAACATACCAATCTGATCTAAAATATGATAAAAATAGTAAACCCAACAACAAAATTTAGTAATTTGTTGATCTTAAATCTCAGGAAAAAAAAAAAAAAAAATTTAAGTGAGCAATAAAGTGCAAACAACTAACACTAAAGACAATTAAGTGTGAGGTAGTGGAAGTGAGACATGACACAATGGGAACTGGGAAGTGAAGAAAATTTCTATTTTTTTTTTAAATGATTATATTATTGTGTTAAATTCTTGATAGAGTAATGCAAAAGACACAAATGAATTTTTTTTTTTCTAATAAGTTGTCAAAGTTGAGTTGAATTGTTAAATAAAATAATTGAAAAGAGTAAAGACAAAAACTAATAAATAATAAATTAAAATATTCTAAGAAATAATAATTAAAGTTCATTTAACAATAATAATCAATAACTTTATTATAATAAGAGCCAATAGATGATTTCAAAGATTTAATTTTAGCAACACTAATGTTCAATATACTAAGAAACAATATGCTCAATAAACTTATAGTTTGTTTTCTTACTGTATTATGGATAATTTTTTTTTTTTTTTATAAAGAAATCACGTACACTGCGAGATTCATCTCCTACTTAAAATTTATTATTTAAAAGAACTCGTGTTGACTTGAAATATCTTCCTTCAAATCATAGGCTATGAAAGATCTCATCTTATCACCTTAATAATCGAGATGAAATAAAAAAAATATTATTTACAAAGAGGTCCTTGTCAACCTCTTCAATACAAATTTTAATGATCTTTCTAGAAAATATTTCTAGAGCCGCCACTGTTCTTATTTCAAAAAAATATCTACAAGTAGTGCAAGTGCAACATTCACTCTTATGGTTGGTCTTTTGATCAAACACTATCAAAGTTGACAAAACCTCGTACTTTTCGGTAAAACTTTTAAATTTGACCTAATTTAGCCAATTTTCTATAAGTCAGGGCTATTGACTATGGTTGGTGCATTCGATTGACTTTTTGACCTAAATTTGGTTCTCGTTTGTTTTTATGTCCAATCCAAGTTTTATTTTGGGGAGGGGGATGGGGTTTTAGTAATTGACTTTTCTTTTTCTAACCAAAAATAGCAACAGAAAAAAGAGACTCTACTACCTTATTTTAGGGGAGGGGGGGACCAGGAAAGAAAAAAAAAAAGTTACGAAATAAGTTTTAATTTTCTAAATATTTTTTTTTTAATTTTTACTTATTTTGGTCTTCATTTCTTGTATGGGACTTGCACCATTAATTGGGGAACTTATTGGTGGAAATTAGAAACCAATATAGTTAGGAGTAGGTTCAAAACAAACATGGCAGGTTCAATTTGAAAAATTAATCCAAAAGAGTAGAATGTTGATGAGTATTATATAATTGGACAACATTTTTTTTTTAAGAGTTTCAACTTATGACGTTCGTTTCTTATGGTAACTTTTTATTATTAGACATGGCGACATAATAAAACAAAAAAGTACAAATTTTGTTTGACTAAATACTTAATTACTTGCCTACTGAATAATACATGCAAAATGTGCAAAAAAAAGAAAAAAGAGAAAGTAATAATAAATTTTTTTTTTGATGGAAGTAATAATAAATTAATTATACATGCAAACAAACATAACATAACCGTACCAAAAACGGTGGAAATTCTTGGCATAGTCTTTTTTTTCTTTTTCCACAAAAATGTGGTAATAATCAAAGGGAAACCATCATTAGGACCATGCGATCCATCAAATTAGAGTACCAAAAAGTATTTTGAAAGGCTGACGTGGCCCTATTGGAGTGGGAAACCAGAACAAAAGAAGAAATAGAGGATCTTCCTCCAGCAATGGCCAGTAGCAGTAGGCGGTAGCAGTGGGGGCCCATCTCATCCACGTGATCAAACTTTACATCATCTTCATCACATCAAATCCAACAAATATTTCTCAAAAAAAAAAAAAAATCCAACAAACCATCGGCGAACACAAACCTACTTACGTAACTAAATCCACACCCGCTCGTACCCTATCCCCACCGATCCTCACAAAACGCACCAATAAAAAAAAAAAATTTGCTAAATTAATAATTATACCCTCTAATCTTGTAAATAATTCAATTTAATCCTTTTAAGTTATGATTTATTTATTTCAAATTTTCAATCATATTATAACTTCTATTTGCTTTTAATTTAGTTCTTCAACCCACTTCTTTTAGAGACTTCGTTAGGTGTCACAAAACAACATAATTTTGGTATTTTTTTAATTTCCAAAATGACATTGTTTTTTGAATATCTAATGACACAATGTGAAGGAATTATACGAAAGGACTACATAAAAAAAAAATGGAAGCGTGAGTATCATTGTTTGCAATAGCCAAGGTGAAGTCATAGCAACTTTTTATATAAAGACTGTTGGAATTACATATACAAAAGTGATTGAAGATATGGCAGTAAGGCATGAGGTACAATTTGCCATAGAGGTTGGTTTTTTGGAGTACTTTTGAGGAGGATTCGCTAATGGTTAACTAGGCATTAAGAGTCTTGTAGGGTCTGGATTTGTAATCTAAACCAAAAATAATAAATTTGTAGAGAGTAGGTGAAAGAACTGGGTTAGTTGTGAATTTAGTAACTGTTAACTATAGTAACCGAGAATGAACCAACGTAAAAACACACTTAAAAGCTAAACAAAATGATGTCCGAAGAGGAATATTATTGATTGAACAGTGAATACAGTTCTTAAAGCTACAGTAAAATCTTTCTTCCTCTTTTATTATCTTTTTTTTCGATCCTTTATTATCAAAGGCCTCTTTCCTTTATATAGCATCCTTTCCTATCATCTCCATCGTCCACTTGTTCTTCATCTACGTATCCATTTGAATATATGTCATGTCAAGTACCTTCTTTAGCTTTCCGTGAGCGGTGGTAGCTGAGATTACACTGTTCAGGGGTCTTCTCCACATAAATGCGGTCAGGAAAGTTGATATAGTGCATTAAACATGGCAGTAGCAGCTTTTTCTTTTAGATATTTCTCCGTTCTTATAATCTCCAGGCATGCCCAAAACTTATCATTCTCATTGAAGTCGTTAGGAAGATCACTCAAACTTTTCAAATATTTGCTTGATCGAGACTTTTTGTATCCAAGGAGAATGAACTCTTTGGACCACTGCTGGGTGCTCTTTTCGGACTATATTTCTCGTTCATTTCCAGGTGTATCTCTTCCACACAGATTCCTTCTTAACCACTTTCTTCTCTTCGAACACACAATAATCTTCAAGTAGAACCCTAGGCCCAATATATAAGGTTGGGCTTTTACCCCTCCACAAGTCTAATCAGAGAACCTTTTATTAGTTGAACCATTTATTGAAGATGCAAAAATTATAGTAGACAAGAATCAAATTAAATGGCTCACACTTTAGTACAACACGCACAATATTTAGAATCTTAGATTAAGAAGTAGTGTGGTCATAAGAGATTTCCAAGTGCATTAAGCAAGTCCTTTAAATTGACACGTTGTAATTATCTTTATGCTTACTATTTTAGTCCAAAAACTTTACCAAATTTTTTTTTACATCCTTAAATATAAAAAAATTTGTTTTCATTTCTAGACTATTAAAAATATTGTACTTTATATCCTCAAACTCTATCATAAGTCTTTAAAAAAAAAAAAAAAACGGATTGGATAACTAAAAAAAAAATCATCCCTATTTTTGTATTAAAAAAAAAAACTCTTTATAAAGTTTAAAGATGAAAAAATAATTTTTTAAAGTGTAGAGAAAAAAATTTTGTTTGGTCAAATTTAGAGTCCAAAATAGTATTTTATAAAAAAACACAAAAAATTATATTAAATAAAATTAAAAGCTAGAATAAGATTGAAATGATTAATAAGAACTTATAAGATTGATTAAATTTTGATAAAAAATTAAAGACTGTGATTTGTAATTTTAATTTTAAAATTTAAAAAAAAGTGAGGGGTGCATCAGTGCATGATAGTTAACATGCACTATTATTTTTATTTTTTATTTTTTATTTTTTGTTGAGAGCGGAGGCCCTTCAATGTCCAAAGCCTCCATCTCCTTACCCTCTCAAGCCTCACCACATATCAACCCCCCTCTCTCTCTCTCTATAAATAAAAATTGATCAAAAGGAAAAAAAAAAAGAAAAAAAGAAAAACCAGAGCGAGAGAAAGAGGAAAAAAATGAAGCAGAGTTCACCCGAGGCGGTCTCATCTTCATCCTCTGCACCCGTCCAATCATCAGAGCCATCACAACCATCGTCGTCGTCGTCGACATCAACGGCCGCAGCGGCGGAGGACCTAGCAGTAGCGATGAGGGACGGAGGCGGAGGAGGAAGCGGCGGAGGCGGAGGCGGCGGAGCGCAAGAGATGGTAGTTATAGACCGAAGAGGGGAGTACTCGGCGATATGCAAATGGACGGTCCAAAATTTCCCGAGAATAAAAGCTAGGGCTCTGTGGAGCAAGTACTTCGAGGTTGGCGGCTACGATTGCAGGCTCCTCGTGTATCCGAAAGGCGACTCGCAAGCTTTGCCAGGGTACATCTCAATCTACCTCCAAATCATGGACCCGAGAGGCACTTCTTCGTCGAAATGGGACTGCTTCGCCAGCTATCGCCTCGCAATCGCGAATGTCCACGACGATTCGAAGACTATTCACCGTGATTCCTGGCACAGATTCTCAACCAAGAAGAAATCTCACGGTTGGTGCGATTTCACACCTTCTTCTACAGTTTTTGATTCCAAATTGGGTTTCTTGTCTCAAAACGACTCCGTTTTGATCACCGCCGATATCTTAATCCTCAATGAATCCGTTAGTTTTACCCGCGATTATAATACTAATAATAATAATAATAGTAATGCTAATAGTAATAACAACAATAGCAATGCCAATAGTAGTAGTAATTCCAATGACTTGCAACAATCGGCGGCTTCGTCGTCGTCCTCGGCGGCGGCGTCCTCCGTGGTGGTCGCGCCCGTGTCGGACGTGTTGAGTGGGAAGTTCACTTGGAAAGTGCATAACTTTAGTCTTTTTAAGGAGATGATAAAGACACAGAAGATAATGAGCCCGGTTTTTCCAGCCGGAGAGTGTAATTTGAGGATTAGTGTCTACCAGAGTTCTGTCAATGGGGTGGATTATTTGTCCATGTGTTTGGAGAGTAAGGACACTGAGAAGACTGTTATTTTGGCCGATAGGAGTTGTTGGTGCTTGTTTCGAATGTCAGTGTTGAATCAAAAGCCCGGCTCCAATCATATGCATAGGGATTCTTATGGCAGGTTTGCGGCAGATAATAAGAGTGGGGATAATACTAGCTTGGGCTGGAATGATTATATGAAAATGTCGGATTTTATTGGGCAGGATTCGGGGTTTTTGGTTGATGATACTGCAGTGTTTAGTACTTCGTTTCATGTGATTAAGGAGTTCAGTAGCTTTTCGAAGAATGGAGGGTTGATTGGAGGGAGAAGTGGGAGTGGGGCTAGGAAGTTGGATGGCCATTTGGGGAAATTCACTTGGAAGATTGAGAATTTCACGCGGTTGAAGGATCTTTTGAAGAAGAGGAAGATTACGGGTCTTTGCATCAAGAGCAGGAGGTTTCAGATTGGGAATAGGGATTGCCGTCTCATTGTTTATCCACGAGGTATGCTACATTCTTGCTTTGAAGAATCCCATTTTTGTCTATTATGTAATACTCAATTGGTGTACATGCCAGTTTATGTTTTAACTATTGGGTAGCGATTGTTTCCATGAATTCAATTTGTTAGTCTTTATAGGTACTCTTTAAAACCATGTGATATGTCTCTCTTATATGGATAATTGGGGGAATCAGGACTGCTAGTACTTTTATGTTTCTAATTGATTAGGGATGTTACCTTATCTTTTACTTCAATACTTTACTTTGAGCTTATTTGAGTTATCCTGAAAGCTGCTTAGCATGGTGGTCTCGCAGCAATGTCCCTTATGGCTGAAGCTCAATGCAGTGTAAGTCACCATGCATTGTGGCACATTTATACTCAAAACCTGAATTCATTTGAACTTGTTGTTTCAGTTTGTCTGTAGGAAGTGGACTTATGATGTTTTATTTTATTTGCCTCTTTGTACTTAACGATATCAGGCAAGTTTTAGCCACCATGCGTTGTGGGTTATCATGTGTTTTCTGGTCCTTGCACTTGATATTATTTGAGCTTGACTGACAATTGGTTGGATTGTGCTTAAGAAGTGAACTGATGAAAATTTCATGTGTACTTGATGCTATCAGGGCAGTCTCAGCCACCATGCCATCTTTCAGTGTTTCTTGAAGTTACAGATTCACGAAATACTTCCAGTGATTGGAGTTGTTTTGTTAGTCACCGATTGTCCGTTGTGAACCAGAGGGCAGAAGACAAATCTGTCACAAAGGAATCTCAGAACCGCTACTCCAAAGCTGCAAAGGACTGGGGTTGGCGTGAATTTGTGACACTCACTAGTCTCTTTGATCAAGACTCGGGGTTTCTTGATAAGGATACAGTTGTATTCTCGGCAGAGGTTCTTATATTAAAAGAGACATCATTAATGCATGACTTTACTGACCAGGAAACTGAGTATGCCAATGCTGGTTCCCAGATGGACAAAGTTGGGAAGAGAAGTTCATTTACCTGGAAGGTGGAGAACTTCCTTTCCTTTAAGGAAATAATGGAGACTCGTAAAATTTTTAGCAAGTTTTTTCAAGCTGGGGGATGTGAGCTTCGGATTGGTAGGTATCTGTCTCTTTCCTATTTTTTTCTCCCCACTGTAAAGGTAGTTTCAGTTGTTTGTATTTCTTTATTTGATTGGCAGTTGATTTTTTTTTCCCTCCCCTACACAGGTGTGTATGAGTCCTTTGAAACCATTTGTATATATTTGGAGAGTGATCAGTCGGTTAATAGTGATCCGGATAAAAACTTTTGGGTTAGATACAGGATGGCTGTGGTAAATCAAAAGAACCAGGCCAAGACTGTGTGGAAGGAGTCTTCTATTTGTACAAAGACATGGAATAATTCTGTTTTACAATTCATGAAGGTTTCGGATATGTTGGAAGCGGATGCAGGGTTTCTTGTGCGTGACACCGTTGTTTTTGTTTGTGAGATATTAGATTGCTGCCCCTGGTTTGAGTTTTCAGACCTAGAGGTTAGTATTTTTTGGGTCGATTCCATCTATATGTTATATGCAAGTCATTTACAAAGAAATTATGTTCATGTGCTTCAAGTGAGTTAGAGCCTGTTACTATATGTTTATTGGTTTCTCTTTTGGATGGTTATGTAATGTCTCCATTGTAAATACTGAAAAAAGAAATCTTGACTATAGACATAAGACCAATATTTGTGAAACGTTATATGTGACCCTTTTAGTTTCTGTTCTATTTCTAACCTCTCTTTGGGTATATATACCGAAAAAAGAACTTAAGGTGTTTAATGATGATGCTTTATGGAATGGATGCCTCACTTGACGGTGCAGAAGATATATGAGAGAGGGTGAAGTATGAGATTGGGCTGGTAATGGTTGATCAGTCTTGATTAATTGACATTAATAGTCTTGAATATCTTGGTAAAGTATTACAATATCTTTAGGCTATAAACTAATCACATGAAGCATAGATTTGATTTATAGCATGTTAGTGTCATGAACTTGGACTTTAAATTAATTTTGTTACATATCTGAGTAAGTCCTTTTAAGAGGTAGAGTAGCATTATTATTTTTAACAAATAGGTTGCAGATGAAAAGTTGTTTCAACCAGGTTGCTCGACATGCTCAATGTTAACTTTTTTACATGGAATTTACAGTTGGTGTTAGTTCCAAGAATGGTTGTAGTAGTTTTTAGTTACTTCTTACCTTTTAAGAGGTAAAATAGTTTTTAATTGCATGGAACTTAAACAAATAGTTTTTAGTTACATGGAATTACAGTTGGTGTTAGTCCTTTTAAGAGGTAAAATAACTTTTTTTTTTCCTCACTATCCTTAAAAACCTTAATTTAATAGCTTATAAGTTTTTAACTCCTTTCCTCCTCCCACCTGATACCTTAATTGTTTTTGGAAGCCTATTGCATTATTTCTCCAATTGGTGAACACTATCTGATAGCTTTTGTTCTTTCTTTAAACACCTGATGCCAGATTGATTGCTTAATTCCTTCTCCAATGAGGGTCTTTGGAACCCGCACTATATCAGGAATTTAGGATTATTTGATTTCGGTTTAATGTGAAAGAGGTTCAGGAATGCTTTGGCCTTTAGTCAGTTAGGAATGTGTTTTTATAGGTTTTATCCCACAAGTTCCAGATTTGGTTTCCTACAGGCTGAAGATCATGTCTTCATTTGGGACTCAAAAATTAAAGGAAAATTTCTGGGAACTTTTGCATTCTACTAGGAGTAATAGACAGGTTGGTAAGTCTTCATATAGGTATGCTGGAACAATCTGACTGCCCTTGCCGAGCTACTCTTGAAAATCAGAAACATTCTTAACTTTTTGTAAACAGAAAGCAGCATTTAACTAAATAAAAGACAAAATGGGACTCTAAGACAACCATGTGCCAAAAACTCAACAATAAATCAGATTTTTCAATTATTTTGGTTTTTGAGCTTTTTGCTTATGGGCTTCTCTTGGTCTGCATCAACATATCTGTTATTTATTTATTTATTTATTATAAGTATCAACATACCTGTTATCTTATTAACCAAATTAGTTTCTAGCTATAACACTTGTACGGTTCAATCAAACTCTCTTTCTGAATTTCTAGTTGTTGACTAAAATCTAATGCAATGATCTACATATCATTATTAGAGGATTCAAAATTGTAAATGCAAGATGTTTTTATGGAAGAATTATTAATGGGGTCAAATGTTGAACAAAACTCTTTTTGATCCTGATTCTCTTACAGATGATATGTGATTTGGTTCAATGCATCTGCTTCATGTTCAATCTTTATGTGTCCATGGCTTTACTTGAATTTCCATGAAAATTTGTGTAGGATATGCTACGATTGAAATCTTGAATCTTGTCTACGTCTCAGACAAGCATTTGACTCATATAACTTGGTTTAAAATTCTTTTGATTGATTTATATTCTCCAAAGATTGTTTAGCTCACTGTTATTGGAATGTATATATGCTATACTATTTCTTTGTACAAATTTATTGACCAACTGATTTGTTCTATACCTTTTTTGGTGGTTGTAACTGTGTCTATGCTTGGCCTACCTCTTCATAGGTTTTGGCTTCAGAGGATGATCAGGATGCTTTGACAACTGATCCTGATGAACTCATTGATTCTGAAGACAGTGAAGGAATTAGTGGAGATGAAGAAGATATATTCAGAAATCTTCTGTCTAGAGCTGGTTTTCACCTCACATATGGAGATAATCCTTCACAGCCACAGGTCACATTACGAGAAAAGCTTCTAATGGATGCTGGTGCAATTGCTGGTTTTCTGACTGGACTCCGTGTTTACCTTGATGACCCTGCTAAAGTGAAGCGCTTGCTTCTTCCAACCAAACTCTCTGGTAGTAATGATGGAAAGAAGGCCACAAAGTCCGATGAATCTTCTCCCAGTTTGATGAACTTGCTGATGGGAGTTAAAGTTTTGCAGCAGGCAATCATTGATTTACTTTTGGATATCATGGTTGAGTGTTGCCAACCTTCGGAAGCAAGTTCTAATGGTGATTCTTCCGATGCAAACTCAAAACCTTCTCCAGGTGGCAGTGGAGAAGCAACTCCACTGGAATCTGATAGGGAGAGTGGAGCAACAGAATCTGTGCAATTTCCTGTATGTGAGAGATTAGATTCAGGCATTGATGAAGGTGGCAGTACATCTGCTGTACAGAGCTCTGACATGAATGGGCTCGGTATACCAGAAAAAGCCCTTCCTGGACAACCCATTTGTCCACCTGAAACATCTGCTGGGACTTCAGAACATGTGCCCCTTCGCTCGAAGGTACTATATTTTATTCACAAGTGGCAAACTGCTTTGTTTAATATTTTGATATTGACTACTAGAACACATTGAATTTTCAGACAAAGTGGCCAGAACAATCTGAGGAGCTCTTAGGATTGATTGTAAACTCACTGAGAGCCCTAGATGGAGCTGTTCCCCAGGGCTGTCCGGAGCCAAGGCGACGGCCTCAGTCTGCTCAAAAGATTGCCCTTGTATTGGATAAAGCTCCTAAGCATTTGCAAGCAGACCTAGTTTCCCTGGTACCCAAATTGGTTGAGCATTCTGAACATGCACTAGCTGCTTGTGCGCTTCTTGAGCGACTTCAAAAGCCAGATGCAGAACCCTCATTGAGGATACCTGTAAGATAATATCCACTGAGGCCAATATTTCTTTTTCTTAAGACCTACTAGGCTTGTTTTCATGTGCTTTCAGGGTCATACTTTGGGAAAACATAAGCATCTTTGGAGCATATATTCTCATTATCTGAATGTAGTCTATTGCTATATCATCATTCTTCTCCTAATTATGATATATTTATGTTTCCTAGGTTTTTGGTGCTCTTAGTCAACTGGAGTGTGACAGTGAATTGTGGGAACGTGTTCTATTTCAATCTTTTGACCTTTTGGCAGACTCAAATGATGAACCTCTTGTTGCAACCATAGATTTTATATTTAAAGCTGCATCCCAGTGCCAACATCTTCCTGAAGCAGTAAGCTTAAATGCATTCTGAAGTTTTGATTAGGTTCCTTTCTTGTGTTTTTCTAATTTTTTACGTGCGTTTCTTTAAACATGGTAACCTTCTTTCTTCTTGATTGTAGGTCAGATCTGTTCGTGTTAGGCTAAAAAATTTGGGTGTTGAGGTGTCTCCTTCTGTCCTCAGTTTTTTAAGTAAAACTGTAAATAGTTGGGGAGATGTTGCTGAAACCATACTTAGAGATATTGACTGTGATGATGATTTTGGTGAAAATTGCTCACAATTGCCTTGTGGGCTTTTCTTATTTGGTGAATATGGGCCTACATCTGAAAGGCTGCATCTGGCAGATGAGCAGGGTATCCGTGCTGGTCATCATTTTTCTGATATTTTTATCCTGATTGAGATGTTATCTATACCTTGCCTTGCTGTTGAAGCTTCTCAAACATTTGAGAGAGCTGTAGCTCGAGGTGCCATTGTAGCTCAATCAGTAGCCATGGTCTTGGAAAGGCGCCTTGCTCAAAGATTGAATCTTACTGCCAGTTTTGTTGCTGACAATTTTCAGCACACAGATGATGCAGTAGAGGGAGAGGTCAATGAGCAGCTGAGAATCCAACCGGATGATTTTACTTCAGTTCTTGGTCTTGCTGAGACATTGGCCCTCTCAAGAGACCCTTGTGTGAAGGAATTTGTGAAAATCCTGTACACAATTTTGTTTAAATGGTATGCTGATGAGTCTTACAGAGGAAGGATGCTGAAGAGACTTGTTGACCGGGCCACCAGCACCACAGATAATAGTCGTGAAGTAGACTTAGATTTGGATATATTGGTTACCTTGGTTTTTGAGGAACAAGAAATTATTAGACCAATTTTAAGCATGATGCGGGAGGTTGCTGAACTTGCAAATGTTGATCGAGCTGCTCTTTGGCACCAGCTATGTGCTAGTGAAGATGAAATTATTCGTATGCGAGAAGAACGAAAAGCGGAACTTTCCAATATGGTTAGAGAAAAAGCAACCATATCTCAAAAACTGAGTGAAGCCGAGGCCAACAACAATCGTCTCAAGGTATTTGATGTCTTAATTAAAATGATATGATTAGGGCTTTCACATCTTGCTAGTATTTGTGGAGAATATGAGAATTGATTCCTTCCATGAAATGGCAGTCTGAAATGAGGGCCGAGATGGATCGGTTTGCTCGGGAAAAGAAGGGGTTCTCTGAACAAATACAAGAAGTTGAGAGTCAGCTTGAGTGGCTTCGCTCAGAGCGGGATGATGAAATTACAAAGCTCACTTCAGAGAAGAAAGCTCTTCAGGATCGTCTTCATGATGCAGAGACACAACTCTCCCAATTGAAGTCCCGTAAACGTGATGAATTGAAGGTATCAGTTTCCTTTGGTCCCCCAACTCCCTACCTTTTATTCTGCTTCAGTTACTTATAGCAAAATGGGAAAAAAAGAAGATATTTGGCTGTCCTGTGATCTTTATGGTACGTGTCATCATAAATATTAGTTATTTTTGGATAAATACTCCTAAAACTATTATATAACAAAATTAATGTGAGCATCTTGTTTTTCCATCAGCTGCATTGTCAACACCTCCAACATGGTTGCATTGGGAGAGTATTTTTCTTAGTTAACATGTATCTGTAAATTTCTACTGTGACCAGCATATATTGATCTGTTGTAGACTTCTTGTGAATGTAATACTTGAAAGATCCTACTTATCCCCAAAAAAGGAAGAAGTAATATTTGAAAGATCTTGGTGTTTTGATTCTGGTGGCATATATGTTATTGCTTATATTACCTAATTTTCCAAATTACGCTCTGTGAAAATGAGTCATTTTCCAAGAATCATTTTCTGTAAAACTATCTCATTTTCCTATGTTTGGTAGTAGCTTTAAATGAGTTAAAATACAACCTCCTAACTTTCCTTATTTAGCTTGTTGTGAGATAGAGTTGTTTTTCAAAAAAATTTAGTGGAAAACAATTTCTAAAAATAAGTCATACTTTTTATGTTGACCAAAGATAGTTTTCCTTTGACTTATCTTTTTATATGCTACCAAACACTGGAAAACACGGAAAATTATCTTTACATGAGGTTTTCTATCGAAACAAATGGAGGGTTAATGCCATTATTATTGACATTGCAAAGGATCTTATTTCTTAGATTGCTAGATCTTTCTTAATTGGGTCCGGTTAACGGGTGCCCTTAGGACATTTGTTAATGAACTATTTTAAGAAAGTTTAATATTACTTTTATGGGAAATATAAAAAACTGTAAAAAAAAAAAAAAATCAGTTGTTTTATTCCATTCCCATAAAATATTTTTTAAAGTATTTCCTAAACAAATGCCCTTAGGGCATCTATTAACAAAATCCTTCTTAATTTTATCCTACTGGAATTAGGATCTTGGAAATGATTTTCCCAGTTTTAGCTGTAAAAGTATTTTGTCAGTGAAGGTTTAATGATTTTCTTTGTAAGCCTTTATAATCAGCCCCTGTTTCCCCAAAATTTTCTCTGACCCTCCAGGATCTCAGCATTTTTTTGGAGGAAATCAGAAACAGGTAGATGTGTAGTTCTAAGTTATTGCCAGATTCCTTCAGTCTGGCTTTCAACTAATTACTCTACTATCAAAATTGAGTAGAAAACATTAACCGCTTAAAGTCTTATAGCTAAAATATTATGTTGTGAACTATTGCTTGCATATATACATTATATCAATCATCCCACCTCTTGCCTTTTCATCTCTAATGTTTTCAGCCTTTTTATTTGGGGGGCGGGGGGTTCTGTGGAATATCCATATCCTGTCTATTATTTGTCTCTAGGACGTACTGATTGGGCAATGTTCAATGTAGCCCATATGCCTACGTATACAATCTTGCATAGAAGCTAATGAAACAATAGAGTTATATCTTGAAGTGGTTATATTTCAATTTTACTTTCTGCTAGTTGTTCTCTTCACAGGATTTGATATTCTATGTCAAACGTAATTTTCATGATATTAGCAGGGATCAATCGTCATTAAATAGGGTGAAGCCTTGGCGTTCTTGTAAATCCATTCTTTGAGTTATTTGTGTACCTATTTTTTTTTCCTCTAGATGATAGACAGTATGGTGTCTTTGATGAGATTTAACTGTTGAGAATCATTTTTGAGCCAGTCTGTTTTCAGCTCTGAAAGTGTTGTGCACTCTCTTTGTTCTCACTTCGCTAATACTGATGAACTCAAAGGCCCCCCCCCCCTCCCCCCTCCTCCTTCTTTTTTCCTTTTTTCCAACATATCATAATACTAGAGTGACTTTACGTTGGCCTTCAACCTATATAGTTATCTTAAATTCTTCCAGGCTTGTGACTGGCTGTGAGCTTTGTTTTCTGGGAAGTATATATTTTTATTAAATTCTTCTGAAGATGAAAGCGTTAAGTAGACCTATCCAGAAAAGCTTTAAGTAGCTTTCAGCTCATAAGGCCATATTCTCTTTCTTAGCATTTGCACCACTTCCTGTATGAATATAGCATCAGAAATACTACTATTAAGTGTGATTTGAGGGCTTGTTAGTTCCTCCAACTATCTTTGTCAGTATGCTCCCTAATTTGAGGCTGTTGAGAACTTTGAATGATATTACGTTTTTTATCTCACAATAAAGGATTTCTTTCCTTCTGGAGCATTCTGTTTGTAACAAGTTTGATGGGATAATAATTCTTATGAAATATGTAGTTGATATTGGAATGGTTTGAATTAATTCCAATGAAATTGCTATTTTATAACTAAAGGTTTGTAATGGTACATAATCTCACAATTGGTGAGTTAATATTGGTTTTTTTGGTCTGGCCTCCACCTGCTACAGTGAATGAGGATGGAGGGATTGTTTTTTTCATGCTTTAATATGGGTTTTGTTTGCCATTTCCTTTTGCTGACTTCAATGAATGTGACAGAAAGTTATGAAGGAGAAAAATGCTCTTGCTGAAAGGCTGAAGAGTGCTGAAGCTGCACGGAAAAGATTTGATGAAGAACTGAAACGGTATGCCACGGAGAATGTGACTCGAGAGGAAATCCGCCAGTCACTTGAGGATGAAGTTCGGCGATTGACACAAACAGTGGGCCAAACTGAAGGAGAGAAGCGGGAGAAGGAAGAGCAGGTTGCTCGGTGTGAAGCATATATTGATGGGATGGAATCAAAATTGCAGGCGTGCCAGGTTTTTGCTCTAAAATTGCTTATGCTTTTTACACCCTCCCTTACATATTTATCATGGGTATTATCATTTTGTTCTTCTATCACTTTGGTTAGAGTTTGTGCTGCTTGGTAATGGTATGTCCTCAATCTAGCTAACTACTGCATTGATGCCTTGTAAAATGAAAACAATAGCAGTGTAATTTGATCAACTAGCTAACCTGCCATAATTCTGCTAGATGAACTCAATATTGAATTGATGAGACCCATTGGGCAACACAAATAATACAAAATAAGATTTAAGTAGATGAATTCAAAATATGTTTGGATGAACCTACTTGTAATAATAATTGTGTGGAGTAGAACAGGAGTGTTATCAATGTGTGGGAGACTTCCTAATTAAGTCTCTGTTTGAAGCTCTTTAGCATAGAATGTTCAATTTGACTGTGATTCAGCTTTTAGTTAGTATAGTAGTTATTTTTAGTAGTATTCTTACAAAATTTTGTGAACTAATCTCTCTCTCTCTCTCACATGTTATTTATGACTCGAAAAATATTAGAATGTGATTGGATTAATAACTCACCCTTTCTTTTGCAGCAATATATTCACACCTTGGAGGCTTCCCTCCAGGAAGAAATGTCACGACATGCCCCTCTTTATGGTGCTGGCTTGGAAGCTCTTTCAATGAATGAATTGGATACATTGTCACGTATACATGAGGAAGGGCTCAGGCAGATCCATGCCCTTCAACAGCGGAAAGGGAGTCCATCCAGCACTCCTCATGTGAGCCCCCACGCCCTTCCACACAATCATGGGTTATACCCTGCTACACCACCTCAGATGGCCGTCGGATTGCCTTCTTCACTTATACCGAATGGGGTTGGGATCCACAGCAATGGCCATGTGAATGGTGCCGTTGGTCCCTGGTTCAACCACAATTAAATTCTGGGGGTCAGGAAGTGTCCTTTTTGCCAAATCTAGGCATTTTGTTCACTCAATGGAGCTGGGTGACATCAATATGAAGGGATTTTTATTTTTCTTTTCAGAGTTATTTTTTGGCATTTTGACTGGTAGAACTGTTGGAACACGTGGGGAAAAAAAGGAGTAACCGATCAAGGGTGGATGGGCAGGATTGGTTTTAGAATTGAAAGTGAGGGGTGAGTCCAATGGAACTAACAGTTTGCAAATGCCATTACTCATTTGCAGCTTTCTTAAAAGTTAATCATAGGCCTTCTGCAAAGTTTTGTTCATTGGGTTCCATTTATATCTATTATCGGGATTACATCTTTCTTTGCTTAATGGGGGGTGAAGGCTAATCTTGGTTTCGCATGGGTGCAATTGACTGGGTTTTTTCAGGTGGTATCCTCGTCATTGTCTACAAAGTAGTGCATAAGGCTAGGGTCACCTAGCATATCCGAAGTGTAATCAGCCCAATCCTTACACAAGATTGGGCTTTTAATGTTCACCAAAAAATATTGATACATTAACCCAAATAAATAATAAATAAATAAAAACCGGAATTTGCAATCGATTTTTTATAAAGACGATCATGATATTGATAGTGTTGGAAAATTAGTCCCAATCCCATGCCCTGGAATCAAAACTTTCATATAGATTATGACTTATGACTCAACCAGATAACGATTACCATCTGATAAAATAACAGTTGGATTTATCAAATCGAATCACCTTATCTCTGACTCTTTTGCTAGCGTATCGTAACAGGGTATACAACAAAACTAACACGTTTTAATTATAATAATGAAATAACGTGTTTTAATAGCTACAAAACAAAACAAAAAAAACCTTAAAATGTGTGAAAATGATTGTGCAATAATTTTCCGGAGTAGTCGTAGTCCCAGATATAGTAACTGAAAGGTACTTAGAATTGCAATTAAAATGCAATTTCTAAGCAGGTTCTTATTTTTGGATGAATAGACCATTGGAATTTCTAAGCAGGTGCATGTCTGCGTTGATCATTCTTGTTTGTTTTGTAGAAGCGTAGGCCTAGCACAACTTGTCATCTAAATCCAAGAGAGTATTAAGGCCGAAGATAGATACAAAAATCAAGAAAGTTCAATGCCTCACTGGGTCACGTAATTAATGTAAACCATCCCGTGTTTCCGAAATTTCAAAGCATGGGAGAGGGCTTGAGGTTCTATCCATTCCAAGGTAAGATGGCAGTGGACTAGTGAGTATACAATCTATGCACACCTTTAGCAAATGTCAAATGCAAATGCAATTCTTACATTTACATTCGTGTCTGTTTAAAAATTGATTATTTTTGATAGTTTGTTTGCATAATGTGAGACAAAAAGCTAAAAGTTATATTATTTGAAATAAAGTTGAAATAAAAAATAGCGTGAAACTCATACACACTAGATAATTTAAGAAAAAAACTAGATTTTAATCAGTTACCAAGTGCACAATGCTGCCATTATATAATAAGCTGAAAATTTTGATATGATCAGGAAAATACCCTATGATCTTATTAGTTATGGGATTCTACATGAAATTAATCCGTAGCAAATGCGAAAAGCTTTCCTAGAGCACTAGTATCTGAGGATGCAAAATAAAACTTATTTTACAACTCACCTTATATCATAGTTTTTATTTTTACACACAACCTAATAAAATAATATAAACTACCTAATAAAATAATAAAAAATATTTTTATCTCTCTCTTTCCTCCTGCTATCTTTTTCTTTTCACACACAATCACAAGATTAAATATTATTTATTTCTTTACAACCTATGAATAGTAAGATTGCACAATCTTATTATTCATAGGTTGCAAATTTTTTAGGTATACAAACTCTGATGAAATGAGTTTTTGCTATCTTGAGTTGTATTATAACAATTGAAAGATGTTTACACTCTTTAATACTAGTGCTCTTAAGTTTTTTTATTTATTATAATTTGATAATTAGAGAAAGGAAAGTTGAACATGAACATTTCTGTTGCAATCATTAAGGAATGTCGGTAAAATTATAAAGCTGATGGCAAAAAAGTCTTCATAGCCCTTATTTCCTTAGATGCAAATCCGCGCGCACGCAAATTGACGCACGTCACATGTTGTAGAAAGCTGGACCTTGTTAGCTAAGCTTTATTTTACAGGTCTTTGAAATTTTTTGATATATATATATATATATATTATTTATGGATAAGTATCATCAGCCAAATTTTTATCTAAATGCCAATTGAGATTTGCTTGTCCAAAATTAATTATTCGGAGAAAACATTGACTAAAGTGTTTTAAAACAAAATTAATACAATCACCCCACATTTTTGCTATACAAGGTATAGCCGAATAGCATGAACTTAGCCCACAAAATGGTAATTTGGGGAAATAGCACTTTTCGATTTTTCTAATGGAGGTTGGCAGGTCGGTGACGTAAGAGAGCTAAATTCCCGGTCTGCAATCATTATCAATAAGTCCATGGCCTGACAACAAATTTTACATGATATGACAAATTTTTAGTGGTATTACTGTCAGTGTTATTGGGTTTATGTAAAAATTAATGATAACCAGTCAACTTAAATTTGTTGCGAAAATTGTTGTATTTGTAACACTGCTTCATCATAATTTTCGGACATGTCTGCTACACATGGCATTACTATGAAGCTGTAGATTGTGTGCGTTTGAGAGAGAGAGAGAGAGAGAGAGAGAGAGAGAGAGAGAGCTTAGTCATCACTTATTTTGCATGGAATATGAATTTCCAACCATCAAGGGAGACCAAGAACATAGGGACAATTGTGGGAAGGAGATGTATGACTAAGAAAGAGCAGAATAATTCTGAAATGTCACGACATGCCCCTCTTTATGGTGCTGGCTTGGAAGCTCTTTCAATGAATGAATTGGATACATTGTCACGTATACATGAGGAAGGGCTCAGGCAGATCCATGCCCTTCAACAGCGGAAAGGGAGTCCATCCAGCACTCCTCATGTGAGCCCCCACGCCCTTCCACACAATCATGGGTTATACCCTGCTACACCACCTCAGATGGCCGTCGGATTGCCTTCTTCACTTATACCGAATGGGGTTGGGATCCACAGCAATGGCCATGTGAATGGTGCCGTTGGTCCCTGGTTCAACCACAATTAAATTCTGGGGGTCAGGAAGTGTCCTTTTTGCCAAATCTAGGCATTTTGTTCACTCAATGGAGCTGGGTGACATCAATATGAAGGGATTTTTATTTTTCTTTTCAGAGTTATTTTTTGGCATTTTGACTGGTAGAACTGTTGGAACACGTGGGGAAAAAAAAGGAGTAACCGATCAAGGGTGGATGGACAGGATTGGTTTTAGAATTGAAAGTGAGGGGTGAGTCCAATGGAACTAACAGTTTGCAAATGCCATTACTCATTTGCAGCTTTCTTAAAAGTTAATCATAGGCCTTCTGCAAAGTTTTGTTCATTGGGTTCCATTTATATCTATTATCGAGATTACATCTTTCTTTGCTTAATGGGGGTGAAGGCTAATCTTGGTTTCACATGGGTGCAATTGACTGGGTTTTTTCAGGTGGTATCCTCGTCATTGTCTACAAAGTAGTGCATAAGGCTAGGGCCACCTAGCATATCCGAAGTGTAATCAGCCCAATCCTTACACAAGATTGGGCTTTTAATGTTCACAAAAAAATATTGATACATGAACCGAAATAAATAATAAATAAATAAAAACCGGAATTTGCAATCGATTTTTTATAAAGACGATCATGATATTGATAGTGTTGGAAAATTAGTCCCAATCCCATGCCCTGGAATCAAAACTTTCATATAGATTATGACTTATGACTCAACCAGATAACGATTACCATCTGATAAAATAACAGTTGGATTTATCAAATCGAATCACCTTATCTCTGACTCTTTTGCTAGCGTATCGTAACAGGGTATACAACAAAACTAACACGTTTTAATTATAATAATGAAATAACGTGTTTTAATAGCTACAAAACAAAACAAAAAAAACCTTAAAATGTGTGAAAATGATTGTGCAATAATTTTCCGGAGTAGTCGTAGTCCCAGTTATAGTAACTGAAAGGTACTTAGAATTGCAATTAAAATGCAATTTCTAAGCAGGTTCTTATTTTTGGATGAATAGACTATTGAAATTTCTAAGCAGGTGCATGTCTGCGTTGATCATTCTTGTTTGTTTTGTAGAAGCGTAGGCCTAGCACAACTTGTCATCTAAATCCAAGAGAGTATTAAGGCCGAAGATAGATACAAAAATCAAGAAAGTTCAATGCCTCACTGGGTCACGTAATTAATGTAAACCATCCCGTGTTTCCGAAATTTCAAAGCATGGGAGAGGGCTTGAGGTTCTATCCATTCCAAGGTAAGATGGCAGTGGACTAGTGAGTATACAATCTATACACACCTTTAGCAAATGTCAAATGCAAATGCAGTTCTTACACTTACATTCGTGTCTGTTTAAAAATTGCTTATTTTTGATAGTTTGTTTGCATAATGTGAGACAAAAAACTAAAAGTTAAATTATTTAAAATAAAGTTGAAATAAAAAATAGTGTGAAACTCATACACACTAGATAATTTAAGAAAAAAACTAGTTTTTAATCAGTTGCCAAGTGCACAATGCTGCCATTATATAATAAGCTGAAAATTTTGATATGATCAGGAAAATACCCTATGATCTTATTAGTTATGGGGTTCTACATGAAATTAATCCGTAGCAAATGCGAAAAAGCTTTCCTAGAGCACTAGCATCTGAGGATGCAAAATAAAACTTATTTTACAACTCACCTTATATCCTAGTTTTTATTTTTACACACAACCTAATAAAATAATATAAACTACCTAATAAAATAATAAAATTTTTTTTTATCTCTTTCTTTCCTCCTACTATCTTTTTCTTTTCACACACAATCACAAGATTAAATATTATTTATTTCTTTACAACCTATGAATAGTAAGATTGCACAACCTTATTATTCATAGGTTGCAAATTTTTTAGGTATACAAACTCTGATGAAATGAGTTTTTGCTGTCTTGAGTTGTATTATAGCAATTGAAAGATGTTTACACTCTTTAATACTAGTGCTCTTAAGTTTTTTTTATTTATTATAATTTGATAATTAGAGAAAGGAAAGTTGAACATGAACAATTCTGTTGCAATCATTAAGGAATGTCGGTAAAATTATAAAGCTGATGGCAAAAAAGTCTTCATGGCCCATATTTCCTTGGATGCAAATCCGCGCGCACGCAAATTGACGCACGTCACATGTTGTAGAAAGCTGGACCTTGTTAGCTAAGCTTTATTTTACAGGTCTTTGAAATTTTTTGATATATATATATATATTATTTATGGATAAGTATCATCAGCCAAATTTTTATCTAAATGCAAATTGAGATTTGCTTGTCCAAAATTAATTATTCGGAGAAAACATTGACTAAAGTGTTTTAAAACAAAATTAATACAATCACCCCACATTTTTGCTATACAAGGTATGGCCGTATAGCATGAACTTAGCCCACAAAATGGTAATTTGGGGAAATAGCACTTTTCGATTTTTGTAATGGAAGTTGGCAGGTCGGTGACGTAAGAGAACTAAATTCCCGGTCTGCAATCATTATCAATAAGTCCATGGCCTGACAACAAATTTTACATGAGATGACAAATTTTTAGCGGTGAAGAATAAAGTAATGTAAGTGTTATTGAGTTCATGTAAAAATTAATGATAACCAGTCAACTTAAATTTGTTGCGAAAATTGTTGTATTTGTAACACTGCTTCATCATAATTTTCGGACATGTCTGCTACACATGGCATTACTATGAAGCTGTAGATTGTGTGCGTTTGAGAGAGAGAGAGAGAGAGAGAGAGAGAGAGCTTAGTCATCACTTATTTTGCATGGAATATGAATTTCCAACCATCAAGGGAGACCAAGAACATAGGGACAATTGTGGGAAGGAGATGTATGACTAAGAAAGAGCAGAATAATTCACTACAAGACGTGGCCTGATATATCCCATTTTGACTTTTAGTTTGTACGTGTCTCTCTCTCACACATCCTTCTCTGGTTTATCTCAATTCAATCTCTTCCATACAATTTCTCCTATTCTATTTAAGCCATTCATACTCCTCTCGAATATTCAAGAACCCCAACCGGTACATACATTTCTCTGGAGAGAAAAGCTGTCCTCAAGAAGGTAATTAATTAACCTATTTTATCTTTTTCAGGAGAGAGAACTGAGATCACCATGATTCTTCTCTCTCTCTTTTGGGCATTGCTGGGTTGGTTCTAAAAATGAGCTTGGCTTGCCCCACTTCTTCTTTTTAAGAGTAAGCCACTCTTGATTTACATCTCTAGCCTTTTCTTCTTTATATTACCATGTACATATAATTTTGTCAAGGCCTTCATATCAATATGCGTGTATGTACATTGCAGGTGTTTTTGACATATTCCAAGTTTAAGAAAGCACACAGTATTGTTGCATGGTGAAAACTGATACGTAATTATCATCCTTTTGCGCACAACATACATGTTATTGTTGCATGTGAAGAAAAATAAATTTAGAAAGGTGGAACAGAGAATTCTTGGTATAACGCAAGGTAGGCTAGTCTAATCATGCTCCTACATTTTAGGTTCAACGTTCAAATAAACCTATCGCCACTTAACGTTTTCTAATTTTTACCGCTCTCTTTTAATATGTGATGAGTTGGTTTTCCTAATTTTGTGATGAGCTATAATAGTATTCAAATTAAGCTTGTTATAGTCCTCAAGTCCTAAAGCTTTTGATGAATAGTTACACTTTTAATTTGGTTAGAACGTTTTTGAGTTTTGACAACCTCTCTCTCTCTCTCTCTCTGTGTGTGCAGTATGAATGAAGTTTATTTTCCTTACTTTGATCCTGACTTTGATAAGCTCCCGGAGAGGATAAATGGCCCCATGTAAGCAACAATTTAAGCCTTTAATCCTAATTCCTAAATCCACCATTGCACATCCTAATGATCACTAGATAGAAATTCCCAGCCATTGATTTACCCAATTATCATGTTTTGCCTTGCAGTTGCAGAGTTTGCATTGACAATGAAAGCATGGATGATTGCACAGTAGTAAAGGTACGTGAGTTTAAAAGAAAAAGAAGGGTCTCTCTCTACGATGCACGAAGCTAATTAACAAGGTCGCTTGTGTGATGTGGTGTAGGTTGATAGCGTGAACAAGCAGGGCCTCCTCCTAGAAGTGGTGCAGGTGTTGACAGACCTCAATCTTACAATCTCAAAGAGCTACATTTCTTCTGATGCAGTGTGGTTCATGGATGGTATATATGACCATTTTTATTAGTTCTGATTATATTCTTATAATTAATTGATTTTATAGACTTTTAACGGTTCCCAATAAAACCCATCACAATGATTTGTGATTCAACTTCTTGCTGATCGAATTAATGTATGTAAATTTGCAGTTTTTCATGTTAAAGACGAGCATGGCAACAAACTCACAGACCAGAAAGTCATTAACTATATCAAGCAGGTAATTTAATTAGTTCCTTCTTGTGATATTGTCATTATCATTTACATTTTTTTTTTTTTTTATAGAAATGAAATTGAAAATTATGGAAACAGTGAGAACTCGTGGTAGTCATGTAGTTTTGAATTGGTCACTACAGATTTTTAAAACAATTTATTTATATATATATATATATATTTGTTTTTTTAAAGAGGAATAACATAATTTAGATTCTAAGAAATTAAAGTTTAAAATAAACTCAATCATATTTTCAGTTATAACACAGTGTATAACAACCACCGTTCAACTCTAAAATACATATGGATAATACTTGTTACACATAAATTGTTATATGCATCCTATTTTTGAATTGATCAAGTCAAGATTTCAAAGTTCAAAATTATAATTTCAGTTCAAAAATAAGTTGTGTGTAAAGCTGTATGTAACCATTTGCGAGTATTTTGTAATAAACACAACTCAATGCATATATACCCCCACTCCAAGAACTGTTAGCATACAATACCAGAGGTAAATGTTACCACGCAGTTGATGATATTCACTTTCTCGGATAGGAATTTTTGTATTCATGAAAGCACTAACATATGTAGGAAACTTTGCAGGCCATAGGTACAACAAGGGAAACCCATAATTCGGCCAAGGCAAAGACCTATGCAAATATGGTATTCAGTCCTGAACCCAATAACAATAATGAGCACACAGTCATCGAAATGAGCGGAACAGATAGGCCTGGTTTATTTTCCGAGCTATCAGCTGCCTTAGCAGACCTCCATTGCAACGTTGTGGAAGCTCATGCATGGAGTCATAATGATCGCTTGGCTTGTGTTGCCTACATTTCAGATCAATCCACTCACACCCCAATTGAAGATCCCAATCGCCTTGCAAGTATTGAAGATCACCTCACTACAGTCCTTCGAGCCACAATAACCCCAACCCCTACTACGAACCAGCCCAACCAACAAGAAGCTAAGACCGCAGATTTTCTTGGAGGAGAAGGCGCCGTGACCAATGTCGAACGCCGCTTGCATCAGCTCATGCTCTCGGTTAGGGACTTCGAGGGGCCGCCATCTAGGACCGTGAGCTTGCCAACGACACCATCAGATTCGGAAAGTGATGAGGAGGCCGGGATGAAGACAACGGTGAAGATTGAGAGTTGTGACGAAAAGGGTTACTCCATTGTGAACATAAATTGCAAGGATCGACCAAGACTCATGTTTGATACAGTGTGCACGCTTACTGACATGCAGTACGTGATTTTCCATGCTTCAATAAATTCAGATGGAGGTTATGCCTTCCAGGTATGTATGGTTATACATAAGCTAAGCTAACTGCATACATGTAAAAGCTATCATGTTTATTACTGCAAAAGGTTCCAGGAATACTAGATTTTTGATTCAAGATTATATGTTACATGTGAAGTAGGCAATTGCTAGTTGCATGATGCTACAAACACAATAAATTTCGTAACTTTCTCACAAATTGTTGAGATGATAGATTATAATTAGTGCAATATCATTTTCATTGTATCTACTATTGATATCATGTTTATTGAATATTAATCTCAATCGTTACCCAAGTTGAGAGTCTTTTGACTCATTGTTGCGAGTGAGCATGCAATGTTTCTAAAACATAATTTAGATAAAATTCATGCTTTGGCTAAATTAGCACTACAATGTTTATGGAGACTGATACTGTTGATTGCAGGAGTATTTTATCCGACACTTAGATGGGTGTGCCATGAGTACAGAGTGTGAGAAACAACGAGTAATAAAATGCTTAGAGGCCGCCATAGAGCGCCGGGTTTGTGAGGTGAGCACTGCCTTAAACCATTAAATTAAACCAGTACTCAAATTCTATCCTTGTTGCCATAATCATAATTAGCTTTTTGGTTAATTTGCACAGGGAGTTCGGTTAGAATTGTGTGCAGACAATAGGGTAGGCTTGCTCTCTGATATAACTCGGGTTCTTCGAGAGAATGGTCTAAACGTTGTCCGAGCAGATGTAGAAACGCAGGGAGAGAAGGCCATAAATGCTTTCTATGTGAGGGACATGTCAGGGAATAAGATAGACATGGAGTTCATAGAGTCGATGAAGAAAGAGATGGGTCCAATAGCCCTTCAAGTCAAGAATGACACATTAAGAACAAGCTCGCCTGAAAGATCTCGTTTCTCTTTTTCACACATGTTAAAAGCGAGTGGTTCTCTAATAACTTTATTACTATCAAGTCATCCATGTAAATATAGCTAAATCCTAGCAAGGCCATTCTACAGATGGAATTTGCTTTTAGGGTTGTAAATAACTATGATTTAATTAAAAAAATGCAGTAGTGCAGATGCCAGTCGTTAGACTAAGAATTATGTGGAATGGACTGTATATTAATAAACATATATTTTGGAATATAACCACATTATATTTTCTCATTTCACATCAATAATAAATCTCACTATGAGTCTAATTATCGGGATCTACAATTATGTGAAACAATGGAGGAACACTTGATGAAATTATTTCAAGTTGTAAATAAAAGAAATTATGATCATGACTATACAATTTTGAATGTGTAGATCATGGCCATTCAATTTTGAATATGTCAAATTGCGAGAATATGCATGCATCTATGGATGCTAAGTGAACTATTCTAAAGTCAAAATTTCATTGTGATAGGTTAGTAGATCGTCCATCTATTTCAACTAGAAGTATTGTTTAGTAAATAAATGATCACAATAATGATAGTTTTTGAAAATTTTTCTAGGGCAATCATTAAGAAGCTTAAATTATAAAAATTTTATAAAAAGAGAATTAGATTATATTGACATTACAAAAAAACCATAGAAATACATGAAATTTAATAATTTTCTTCTACTAACAAAATGAAAAAAAAAATAAAAATAAAAGGAGACTAATGAGAGATAGGCAATAGAAAAGTGGTGAGAGAGAGAGAGAGAGAGAGAGAGATTACTTCGACCATAAGCTGAGTCATTAAGAAGGGTACAACTGTTAGTGCTATCAAGGATAACTCACGGTCACAATATCTCTTTTGATGTTTTTTTTAATAGAAAAAATGAAATAGGAGATTGTGTAGAACGAGTTACAAATTTGAATGGTTAGAAATTTTTATTTTTGAATGTGTTTATTTATTAAATATTTTGTTTATTTATTTTTGTTTAGCCCAATTTTTAAAATTGTGCTAAGGACACAACAAATTATTACAATAGTTGGGTTGTTAGTCCCTCAAGGGTCAAAATAAAATTATAGACTAGGGCCCACCACAGTCAAACACAATGGTAATGTGAAAATATTGAAAGATTTTGTTGTGTCCATAAAATTTCTCTAATTTTTAATATTGTTATTTGGGCTTCTATTTTCATTATTACTATTATTTGTTTAAGAGGTTAAAAATTATGTTTAGGGGGTTAAGATTAATTTTGTTGAACCAAAATTCTTGGGATTTTTAGGTTAAAGTTTTCAATATATATGTTTTTAGGGCATACAAATCATATTAGTTTTTAAAATAACTATGTATGTAAATTTTATTTTTTAACACCTTGGCTTACCTGTAAAGCCGCCGCTAGATCTCATCACCAATAGGCGATAACTCCGAAAACCACGGTATATCACTACAGTTACGAGCATCGACATATTTGTGATCCCCTCAGATGACGCCCATATATATTCCCTACACCAAAGCTAATCTTGCAAGTAATGTTGAACTTGAGCCTAGAAGATCAGAAAAATTACAGCTACTATATATATATATATAATCCTCCATTTATGGCAAGAATGAATGATAACATATAAAACACATGTATTCTAAAGGTGATATTGTTTTATGCATTAACAAAACTAGTTGCAGATTTCGCATGTTGTTCGTGATAATATTGTTAGGATGGTTTCAATAAATTTATTTTTTTGCAGTTTGGACTAATTTAATAAATAATAATGTATTTCATAATCATATTTTCATTTTTTATAAGGAAAATTATAAATGTAATATATATAATTTTTTTCAAACAAAAATGAAAATAGTATAATTTTTCTTTGGAATTCAAAAAAGAGAAAAAATATATTAATTTTTTTAATAAAAATTATTTATAACATTTTGTGTATCATTAAAAAGTAAATAAAATTTGGAAATTACTTTTTAAGTTTTAAACATCTTTGGAATTCAAAAAAGAGAAAAAATATATTAATTTTTTTAATAAAAATTATTTATAACATTTTGTGTATCATTAAAAAGTAAATAAAATTTGGAAATTATTTTTTTAGTTTTAAACAAACTTTTTCAAGCATAATTTTTTCCACCGTACAATAAAAAAACCGAGAAATGTATCAAAAAAATTATTAAAATTCAATCAAACTACAATTAAAAAAAAAAAAATAAAGGAAAAAATAAAACACATATTAAAGTCAAACTCATTCTCCCAAATATGTAAAACATTTCAAACGTAATGTGATCAAGCCAAATATCCAATACATAATCAAATTCAAATTTTTTTGTAAGGTTTTGAAGTAATGATATAGAAATATGTCACTATTCCCAGGAAAAAAAGTGTTGGTTATTGCTTTATACATAATGATTGTAACTCATTTTTCATAATTAAAAAAAAAAAAAAGAGTACAAAAGGGGAAAAGAGTAGAGAAATTTTTGAAAAAAGAAGAAGTATTGTCTTAATATTGTCATAATCTAATCTAATATCTAATCCAACATGTAAAAAATGAATAGATAAATAAATAATTTTAAACTCAAAATTGAATTTATTTTCTTAAAAATCTCAAAGAATACACTAACGAGATTAGGAAGTTGAGCAATACAAAATATTCATAAATGCTTAAAAACAATTACTCAAGCACCTAAATACGTCATATAATAAAGACATAACAATTTGGTACTAATTTATTAAACAAAATATTTATAAACAGTGAAAGGAAACTGCACAAAGACCATCTTCTTCAACTGTACTAATTGTTCTTCATCATATTGTCCAGACTATCTTGATATTTTCCAAATAAACTAAAACCTGACAACAATATTGATGATGTTACAAAAAAAACCCAACTGTTAAACTCGTCCATATAGCTCGTCCACAGGAAAGAGACTCCATTTACTGTAAGCTCGTCCATCCATTTGTCCAAATGGACGAGCTTGTCCGAGGATTCGCTCGTCCATCAATCTAGTAAGATGGACGAGTGTCCTGAGAATCTCCTTTTAAGTACTCCATTTTTTTATTAGACTATATCCGTTCCTTCTTTGAAAATGGTTATAATCAATATACCCCAAATAAAGTAACTTCCAAAGCAGTTATGAGAGTTATCTCAGAATTCTCCAAACTCCACAACGGTAGGAGAGATAACTGTCTCAGGAAAAAACTATATAAAGGTTCTTCTACAGGAAGGTGAAAGGTAATTCATAAATTTTCCATTAGAGAATTTTTCCCTTTACTGAGAATTACAAACTCACTGACTTCACCATCGGAGGGTTTTTGGCCGGCCTCCACTGGTCTCCTCTGACTTATTGTTTGTTATTTTCAGGATTATACTTGTAGATCGTTAACACTCAGAAATTTTAGCCCACTGATTCATTGGATTCATCAAATATAAAATATGGACATATTATAATATGATTTTTCTCCAAATTTGGTCTACAACATTAAAAATATTTAGTGTTGTAAATAATATGAAAAACAAATACTTGCATCAAGGAACACATATAGGTTAGTCAAAAATAAGAAAATGAGTGTACAAACTTCATAAAAAATCCAAAAAAAAAAATTTGAGAGAGAGAGAGAGAGAGAGAGAGAGAGAGAGATAGCCTTGTTGTGTAGGAAAATAAAATATGTATAAAATGGGAGAGACTGACAAATTTATAATAAGAGAATGAGAATGAGAATAATAAGAGTCAAAATAAAAGAAAATAAAGGGGCAAAGTTATATGTAAAGTTAAAACTGTTTAAGAGGAATATGTATAGACAATACTTAGTTATAATATTAAAATTAAAGTAGATGAATATGTAAAGTTAAAACTGCCTAATATGAATTTGTAAAGTCAATGTATCTATATATTTAATATTATCAAAAAAAAAAATTAAAGATAAAAAATAAATACAAAAAAAATAATGATGTGACAATGACGTAGATGATGAGGTAGCTTAAAGAAACGTAACAACAATAAATGCTATACTTCAGTTTTTAAATATATATAAATTTAGACTAGCCATATTAGGCCCCCCCCCCCCCCCCCCCCAAATTTTTTAAAATTTCTTTTTATTGTATAGAAATATTTAATATTTTAATAATTAGCCCCCCAAAAATGGGATTTGGCCCTCCTAAATATTTGTGTTGGTCCAATAATGTTCTTAAAAAAATTGTCCAATTTATTTAGTAGTTATAGAGAATGAATTGTTTCTCAAATTAATTTTTTATGGTAAAGTGTGTTCTCCTGTCTCTTAAAGTTTTGAATCATTCATGTCTTTGAATACTTCATTAATTTAATTGAAATTTTTTTACTCACAATGATAGGCAATTTGGTAACTTATATTAATTGAAAATGAAAATTGTTAGGTTTCATTATAGAAGATGGTGAAAGATTAATTTAATTCTATGAAACATTTAATTTTAAGGATTTCATTATGAAAGATACTAATTTCTGTGGATATGTATAGATGCATGTGTTTGTGTATATGTATGAAATTTTGTATAGACTAATAAATTAGTAATACAAATTAGCCCTCAAACAAAAATTTCTAACTCCACTCCTGTCAATAAGTTGTTTATCAATTATTCATAGGTGACCAAAGTCATGGACAACATATCGTCTACCTCCCTATTGAACATCAAACAGAGAGAAGGAAAATCTTTGAAGTCCTAGCTATTTGACCAATTTCAATAAGGAACTCCTACAAGTTGACGAAGCATATGAGAAGGTTGTTCTAGACTCTAGTAGCATTTATGGGCTACAATCTAGCTAAAAAGTTCCTTTTCTTGCTCTAACACAGAACACCATCCAGCATGATGTAGTTAATAACCAAAGCTCAAAAATATATCAATGGGAAGGATCCTTTAAATTCTAGAGAGGTTGGTAGCAATGGAGGAAAAAATGAGGAAGGAAAAAGGAGATGATCAAAGATCTGAATCTGAATCTAAATCAAAAGCCCTTGAGCATCAGAAAAACCTTCACATGAAGGGGAGAATTTTAGGGCCCTTGATAGCTAATTCTTGAACTAGACTCCTTTCAACACACCTTTTTGTTCAAGTTTTCATGTAAATCAAGGACAAACCCAGACTTGAATGGGAAAACTCAAAACGCATTTGGATAAGAGATCAGAAAACTATTATCGCTTCCACTGTATAGTGATCATGGTCATAACTTCGAAGATTGTTTTGACCTAAAAGAGAATATGGAAACTCTGGTTAGGCAAGGACAAATCTAGAAGTTTGTTGGTCAAAGGCAAGAAGGTCGGTCAAAGCAAGATTCAGACTGGGGTGAAACACAAATCAGTGAAGACCGAAGATGCATCTTGATGAGAACTTGAAGTTGATGCGTTGGAATTGCAACATCCACATGATGATGCCCTAGGATGTATGGACACTTTATTTAGAGTGCTGTACCATTGTCGTGTCCGTGTCATTCTAGTTTTGTACTTGCCGTTTTATATTATAATTTTTCAAAAATTGCTCGTGTTGTTGTGTCATAATTGTACCCATATTCATGCCTGTGTGTGCATCCTAAAATTGATGCTTTAGTTGTCACTTCCAATTTCTAAATATAAGACTTGCCAGGTCCTAGTGACAATGGTAGCTTAATTGATATTCTTTGTTGGCCAACTTTTTGGAAGTTACATGTCAATAAGGATAAGATGCAACCTTAACCTTATCCTTTGTAGTTTTCACTAGGAAATAAAATTCATCCTTAAAAGTTGGTCACTCTCTTGATCACAATCAAGACTTACCTTGGCAGATCACAAAAATGGTGGATTTCTTGGTCATTGACTAGCCATTAGTGATTATTGAACGACCTACTCTCAATCATCTTAGAGTCACCTGTTTTTTTTTTGGTAAACTGGATATTGCATTCAATTAAGAAGAAAAAGCATCAGAGGCAGGATAAAGCCTGATCTGAGATAATATATACAAGTCTGCCATATAAGCATCTAGGATAAAGGAGGGGGGATAACTGAAATACATAAAAATAGAAGATAACGAACATCCTAATCTAGCAAGGCCATCTGCATAGCGGTTGCCTTCCCTAAAGCAATGAATCACCTTCACTTGAGGGATTTGGGATATCGACGCCTTACAATCAGCCACAATGGCATAGTTAGTAGCATTCGAACTTCTAGTATTGTTCATCAAATTAGAAATAATTTTAGCATCCAATTCAACTTCAAGAGCGTTAATATGCATATGCAGGCACATCTGTATTCCATCACTAAAAGCCCAAAGCTTAGTTGTTGATGCACTTACCAGTTGTTGATGCATATTCCGATTAAGAAAGAGAGCAGTGAAATAAGTTAACCAACCAAGAGCTAGTACGGGAAATTGGAAAAAATCTGTCTAGACAATTAATTTGTAGCTTGGGCAGAAAACTAGTTCAAAACTAGTTTAAATTCAAGCTGCCCCAAACCTTAGTTAGAGTATCCACAACCGAGAATCTCATCCTATCTTATTTTACCATCCCAAAAAGCTACTTTAACACTTATACCATACCATTTTTCAATACACCTAATATTCCAAAACTCTATTTTTTTTCCCATTTTATTTAAATATTCTTTTTTAATCTTTTTTTACTATTTCTCTTTTTCTCTTTCTTTTCCTTTCTCCCTCAACCTCTAGCAAACCCATACCCAGCAAAATCACAACAAAAAATCACCCAAATCAAACAAGCACTAGAAATCTACCTGCCACCCCAGCAAAATCACAGCAAAAAACCACAACAAATCTAAAAATCCATACCAAAATCACAACAAAAAATCACCACCTGCCACCCTAGCAAAATCACAACAAAAAATCCATACCAAAATCACCCAAATCAAACAAGCAAATCACAACAAATCTAAAACACAGAACCCAGATCGCAACCTAGATCACAACCCAGACCTCTTCCTTTAGTCGTTGATCAAAAAAAAAAAAAAAAAACACACACACACACACTTGCCACCCCAGCAAAATCACAGCAAAAAACCACAACAAATCTAAAAATCCATACCAAAATCACAACAAAAAATCACCACCTGCCACCCTAGCAAAATCACAACAAAAAATCCATACCAAAATCACCCAAATCAAACAAGCAAATCACAACAAATCTAAAACACAGAACCCAGATCGCAACCTAGATCACAACCCAGACCTCTTCCTTTAGTCGTTGATCAAAAAAAAAAAAAAACACACACACACACACACACACACACAACCCATATCGCAGCCTAGAAGATCGAACCGGCGGCGCAACCCAGATTGCAACCCACTCTCAACCCAGATCGCAACCACTTTGGGCAGCGCTTTTTGACCCGAATCGAGTTGGAGCTCTCCAACATCTACCACGAAATCCTCAAGCTCCTTAACGCCAAACTCATCCCCTCCACTGCCACCGGTGACTCCAACGTCTTCTACCTCAAGTACCAGCACAAAGAGAGAGAAACGAGAGAAGTCGAAAAGAGTGAGGGAGACGAAATACTCAGATGCTAAGAGAAATTTTGACACAAAGGAGAGAGAAAAATAAAGGAGTAAAATATATTATTCTGGTTTGGCATAGCGCTACAATGCCATCTTACATGTAAGATGGCATTGTAGTACTATGCCATAAAAACTTGGCATTTACCCGTTTAGCCATTCAATTGTTGAGCATATTTTGGGCCTTTACATTTAGCATTTGAGCAGCCCACTCTGGATGCTGTTATGGTTTTAAATTTTTGTTTCAAATTTTATAATTTATTAATATTTATAAGTCTAATATGCTAGAATGCAAAAAATGATATAGAAGATTTTTTTCTACACATTATATTAGTTGTTATTGGTTTTAATTTAAACCTACCATTGAAATTACTTCTCCACCTACCAATAACAACTGTAACAATTTGCTACATAGGATTTTTTGTGGACATAATATCTCTCTTTTTTATTAGAGAATTATAAAATTTTGGAAAATAGAAAAAAGAATCCTAAAATAGGGCCGGTACATTGTATCGTTACATTGGAACAACGGAAGACTGAGGCTATTTTGTGGAGTGCCGCTGATTGCGTTTTCCAAAAGGGGTTATGTAGACATTTGACAGTGTTGGGATTTTTCTATTTAGGAGAGAATTTGACAGAGATCCAATATTTTAGACGAGAGTAGGAGAAACTACAGATAGCACACAAAGAAACTGGAAAGTACTCAGATGAATGGCCGATAAGGGTGAAAAGTGAAATATACAAATTTACAATGGTAATGGGCCGGTGCCACCACGAGAGAGCTTCTATTTGTTATAATCATTAACCAATACCAGTGAAGGGGCCTCACAATTTTAGGCTTAACTGGCTTATGAGGCCCAATTTTTTTTTTAAGTCCATTATGTTGTGGATTCGATAAAATAGATAGAGGCATGGTAGAATTGATAGGATCATGTCTGTGCACTATTTCCAATTCAGCCGATCGGGCCTGGGCTTCGTCTACTTTTTTTTTGGGTGGTAATTTTGTCTACTGTTAGATTTCATGTGACATGAAGAATATATATTTCGGTTAAGATTAACAAAAAAAAAAAAAACATTTCTAATAACATATATAATATCACATTATTTAAATTTTAAAATAATGTTCAGATTTATAAAATTTAATTTTGGACAATTAAATGGAGAGTATATACCAAACCCTAAACAACAATCTAACCAATACTTCATCATATGAGCACTGCACCAGAAAATGACATTTTTCTTTCCCATTCATTAATTTTTTTTTAAGAAGTACTTATCCGCTATGGCATTTTCCAGCTATACGAGTCACAGGATTTCAGAGAGAGAGGGTGGAGAGAAAAAAGAACCAAAAAAAAAAAAAAAAAATCTAGTCAAGTTTTACATCTAATCTCCTAAGCCATACAGAGTGTAAAATCATATGAAAAACATCAAATCTTTTAGGTGGCTGGTTCAACATAAAATGCCTCCTCACAACCCTTAACCCCTCCTTAAGCCTCCTATACTTCTCTTCCGGAACTGCCCTCAACACATTCTTCAGTCTAGGGATATCCAACACATCAACCTGAATCGAAAATTCCTCCCACTTCAATACATCACTGAAGGGCAACACATAATTCTGTGACAAAATCACAGGCACACATTCAGCATAAATGGCTTCCACAATTCTTGGGCTGGCCACTTCATGCCCACTAGGGCATAGACAGAACTTAGACTGAAGCATAAAGGAGTCGTAGTCTAAGTCTTTGGAAAGGTACTCATAGACACGCAGAACATTATCACGGTTTTTCCAATGGTTTAGTAATATGGGTCGGATCGGGCCGTGGATTCCGCCGGCAAAGAAAGCAAGATAGGGACGTGAGGCATTTTCCGGTGGGGGAGTGAGTAGTTTGGGGGATACATTGCCACCATAGAGGTGTATTTCTGGGAGGCTAACGTCTTTTTGGGGGTTGAAACCTTCGGAGGTGTTGGCATTGCAAAGGACTCGGATGGATGTGTTGTAGAGGAAAGGGTTACCCTTTGATGCATGGGGACCCTGCAATTTTTGGAAATGGTTAGTTGCTTCATTTAATTTCTTTGTAAACCAAGAAGATACAACCTTCCAAGAAGTATTTTTGATTTCTATTTAAATTCAAATACTGTACATGCTTGTGTTAACCAATACAATAGAATTATCTTTCTTAAAGATAATTAAATTCAATCAAGCCATGTGTTTCAATTGTGAAATAGTACAAAGAATAGGAACTAAATTTAGGATCCTATTAGTGGGTGTTTTTATTTACTTTTTTGCATGAAGTCAAACAACTTTCAACTTAAAGTTATATTTTTATTAGTCTTTTTTTTCTTTCTGTTTCTTACTCAATATGACACGATCTTTTAAAAGTCTATTTTTATTAGTTATTTTTCTTCTATTTCTTACTCAATATGGCATCCTTTTAAAGCTTCCTTAAAATGCAAAAAAAGACACCATTAACAAAAGCCAAACTATATCTAAAAAGTTGGCCAAGCTTGGCATTCCACTTGTGAAAATCATGAAGACATTAGGGACAGACAGTGACATACACACAAAGCCGCAAACAGTACTATTAGTGGTGTCAGAAACAGCAGAATCCTAATTCCTAGGGACAAAATTGAAGGACCAAGAAAACGAAAAGGAGAGAAAGGCAAGGTAGAAAGGAACTTACCCAATCATGACAAGCAAGCATGAAGTGGTCAGCACCATGGGTTCTATTCCAAAAGGGGTACTTGGTAGAAACGAGTCTGACATAATCAGAGACAAACCGCCTTAGTGGGGCTATGTCGTTAGAGAGAGGTGTGTAAAGGTATCTGACCATCCAAGTCACGCTGAAGGGCATGAAGTGAACATGGGCCCTTTGTGGATCCTTGGTCCTGAACCTCTTAGCCACGGCTCCTTGCTCCATCTCATGGATGAACCTCCCTTCCACGCTATAGATGTCTTTGCATGGTCCATCGTGGGCTATCGGTGGCTCGCCTTCTGTGTACATGTGCACTTTGAATCTTCTCTCCATCTCCATGTAGCTCCTGTCATTTTTGAAATTCATCAAGGGTAAACATGTAAATCTCCGTATCTTTCAATTTTCTACATGATGATCATGCATGATGGGCGTTTGAGTGATTTGGCATTTGGCTACTGCGACACTACTCTTTTTTTTAGCTGAAATACTGCGACACTACTCTAGTAGCTAGAATTGAAGGTTGTGAAAAACCCCGAAAGTCATATAATAACCTTCTAGCTAGCTTGTGTTTCAGGGTTAATCATTATATGTTACATCAATGTAATCAATAGTCTCTCATAAAAAAAAAAAAGTGTAATCAATAGTCTGTATATATATATTTGTATATATATATATATATATATATTTTTTTTTTTGAGAAAGAATAGTCATTGTATATTAAATCATAGTTCTGTTCTGTTCTATTCCTATCAAAGAAAAAAGAAAATCATAGTTCAGCGTCTAAAACTTGTTAATCAACTGCATGCATGATAATAATAAATAATGGTTTAATGATAATGATAATAATGGCTACGACAAGTAAAAAACCGTTAAGAATTGTGATGGTTTAAAATGATTTTTTTTTTTTAATAAACAAAATATCCAAACAGTATTAATAATCAAGAGTTAGACAATATTTACAGAATAAGAAAATCATGCAGTGCATAAGGTGCATCATACCTTGCTCTTACATAAAATATGAATTTCATGTGCAGATTTATGTGTGGAGTAGTGATGTATACGAGTGCACTAAATAATTTCAGAGAGAAATTATGAGCTGAAACTTAATTTTATTATAGGGAATTAATTGACAAAAACTTTGTTGGTCCCGAACAAAGTGAGGTTGAGCACTTAATTTTCAAGTAAGAGAGTATCAGATGGGTCAAATTGAGTAAAAAGGTACACTATTGACTATTGTACTGTACTTAATTCATCTTATTTAGCACACTAGCTAGCCAGGTAATTAACAGTTAACAGATGGATTAATTGGTGATTTCAGTTTCACATATATCTTTGATGGTTCCAGCTCATCTATGCAAATTAATCAACTTGTACAAATGTGGAAGCATCAGATACTATTAAAATAAAATAATGCCATGATTAGATTTAGACACAATTAAAAACAATGCTAGCTTTCCCTCTACAGGCAGTTGCAAATCAAAATTTCAATTCAAATGCTTCTACAACTTTCAGATAAACTTGCAAAGTAAGGATTTGGTTACAACTGTTGTCTCATCCCTATATTTTATCCTAATTCCAATACCAATGATTAAGATTTTATTTCATTTATTAACCGTTTTATATTTATTTATTATGTTAAATTTTTTTGGGGCTTGCTTGCATGCGTGGTCCAATACCAACAGAGTAACCGTAAGAGAAGTGGGATATTAATTTGACTTTAGAGCATTGATAAAAGAGTAAAAGAAAAGGTATGGGCACATATGAAGTATCCATTACATTACAATAAGTAGAAAAGCCCCGCTTTTCCAATAACTATGATCTGTGAAACGGTGAAAGGAATTGATCGAGTGAGTGCGCACTTCACACACCTTAATTAGCTAGCTAGCGTTTATGTCAAGAAATTCTCTCATAATAAAAGCCCATACCCAAACCACTTATCAAAATAAATTAACGGTGACTTAGAAGCAAAGCAGTTTTTCAAAACTTTCGACGCTTTAAATTCTACCTTTTCATTATATACTATATAATTATACCATTAGATATATATATATTTTTAAAATTTTTAAATCTATGTTTGAAAAATTAAATAAAACAAAAGAAAGAAAGAAAGGCTTACTGGTAAAAAGCGGAGGGGTTGCGATAAACACGACCGGAGGGGACGAAATCGGTGGCGTTGAGGGACATTGCAGAGCGGTTGCGCCTTGAAGCTGCGGTGGCTCTTCGAATCGAAGCTCGTGCTCGCGCTAATCCTAGTTCAAGCTCTTTCTCTCTGCTCAGTTTCGCTTGCTTTCTAATTATTCTCTGTATTTATTCACTAGAGGTGTGACATGATCGTGAGTGGTGGTGAGCTTTTGCTGTAACTCAAGCAAAGGAACTGAGTACTCGGAGGACTTGGAGTTAGCGTCGAACGTTCTCATGAGCTCACAGAAATGGCTTGAGAGAATCATAACGACGAAGATTGAAGCCACGCACAGCGACGATAGTAAACGAAGTGAATATCCATGGCAACTTATTATTCTCATTTCTCACACTTCTCAAAGTGTAGTGTTACTGTTTGGTTGCTCTGATTTTGTTTTCCCGAGAAAAAAAATGGAAATGGAGGGAGAAAAAGAGAGAGATAGAAAACGAGATAAAACGGTTTGGAAAAGTGCAATGATCACAGCTCACTACTTTTTTTTTTTTTATTTGAGAAAGATCACAGCTCACTACTTGAAGACGAAAAGTGAGAAGCTACTGAGTAAGAAATTACGGATTTGACCCTCATGTGCTAACTAATAAGTTCGCAACTTAAACGCGTCGTGGCTAGAAGTTGTGTTTTGTTTGGGCTTTTCTCTAACTTCTTTTCCCGCCAGATAGCTGTTGCTATTTCCCCACTTTTTTTTTTGGGGCAAGTTCTATAAAAAGAGACAACAAAATAAGTCTATCAAAGAAAAGCAAAATTCAGGAGAGAGAGAGAGAGAGATTTGGCTCTTCTAAAGATCTATTTAGGTACCAATTACCATATCTCTTCATTTCCACCATAGGTGCTCTTTTGGTATCAAAGAATAAAATGATTATAAAAAGACTTACCATGTGTACAGGCCATAATAAATAAACATGATAAATGATATACAATCATTTCCAAGTTTTATACACTACAGCTTAGTATTAATGTGAAGGTTTCTTTTACTGCTCAAATAGGTCTCAAATGTAATTTATGCAGGTAGATTTTAATTAATTTTAAAAATCCATAGAAACTCGTAGATAGGGACGGACCCAGGTGTAGGGCAAAGGGGGCCCGGGCCCCCCCTGGGTCCAAAAAAAAAAATTTTTAGTATGTAAAATAAAAAAAAAACAGGTTTGGAGCTCTTGGTTTTTAGCTTGGGCCCCCCTTGATTTTTAGCTCAGGCCCCCCAGCCAGTTAGCTCAAGAGTTTTCAAAAGCCCATGAAAACCTTTAAAAAAAAATTGTATAAATCTATTTATAATAATAATAATAATAATATAATATATAATAATGTGGTTTATATTAGAATATTAGATTATCTATTTATATCTGATAATAGTAGGAGGACTAATAATTTTTTAATTGTTTGATTTGATCTAATTGCACTTAAATAGTAATTTGCACCTCATTGTTCACACTTTTTTTAACAAAAATTATTGTATAAATCTTCAAAATTTCATACCTATTAATCAATTTTTTATCCTAAATGCTGAAACATTAGATGTAACTTCTTAGAAAAGCTCTAAAATGTAAAAAGATAAGTTCAAACCTATTAACCTAAGCACAAATAATTTAGTACAGTGAAAAAAATGTAGGCACAAGTTTACTTAAAGTTAGTTTGTGAAATAAAGTAATTTAATTTTGGCCATAATTTGGGCCAAATTAACTTGAGTTTTTTGCATTTTGAGCCAATGTAGGCTTAACCTATTAACACAATGTAGGCATAACTAACTTGCTTCTCCTAAGAAAATTTCCTGGCTCCGCCAGTGACTATATGGATGTGTGTTTGATTTTTTTTTTTTTTTTCGCTTATCTCCGGCCCCCCCTAGCTTGAAATCCTGCGTCCGTCCCTGCTCGTAGAGGGTCTATATTATAAGAATTTTAAATTTAAAAAGGTGGACATTAATGAAATCCAAGATTTATTATATATGCATTTGTCCCTTTATTTTTAAAATTACTAACCTAAAATTTAAGTCAATCATTTTTTAATCTAAGTTTTAGTAAACTCTCTGAGACACATCAAGTCTTTAAATACGAGATTTGAGATTCAATCTCCACCTATACCAGCAAAATCAATTGGTATCTTGGTCTAATGATTAAAAACAATTATTAGGATTAGCCATATGTTGAAAATATCTCTTTAAAAAAAAAAAATCATCTCAAATAAATGTTACATGGTAGTCCTTAAAAGTGAAATTGGTTGAATTAAGTTAGTGGTGGTTACAAAAAATTACTGGGATAGTACTTTTCTTAAAAGAGAAAATAGTTTAAGATCAACATTAACTATATGCAAATGTTTGTGATTTCAATTTTCAAATTAAAAGTTCACCTCAATTGAATCCAAGCACTATGCTTTTTGTGCAGGCTGCAGTCATTACACTCCATGCATACATGTGAGATCGATGGAAGTGGAGGATCTATGGCCATTACACTGAATATGAGTGAGACGTATAATAGGGTGAAATAGGTTAATCATAAAGAAGTTGGGTTTTCAACATATCTAAATCGATTGAGCTATATTTTGTCTAACTTATCATATTCCTTATTGATCAAGGGAGTGTCGAAGAACTACATCATTCCGACAGCAGGACTTCGACAAGAAGATACATTGTCCTCATATTTGTTTCTACCTTGTTTTGAAGTGCTCACCTCTTTGATCCAAATGGCTAAAATGGATAGTCTTGTTAGAGGAGTAGAGTTAACTTCTTGTAGATGATAACTTGTTGTTTAGTAGAGTTAAGATAGCAGATTGTGAATGATTTTATATCCAAATTCAAGTTGGCTTCTTGTAACCCATCTTGATCGAGTTCAAAGGGGGTTGTTAAAGTGCAAGTTAGAATAGCCTATAAATAGGCTCAAGCTCATTACTTGTACAATTAATACTCATCTTACTTACATATTACTCATAATTACTTTTGAGTGTGAGTTGTGACTATAAAAATTCTTTTTACACAAACTTGTGACACAATTGAATAATATACAATTATTAACAAATTATGCCTAAAATACTGATAATTGTTTGGAAGAGCTACGGTTAGACATACAAGTGTCTTTTGCTGGTATTAATTGTTTGAAGATCTAAAGTTTTTTTTTTTGATAAATTCAATAGTTACTTACAATGAGGAGGGAGATTCTGGATGTCTTTGTAGGAAATATTTGAAGGCTCTTGGTGTTTAAGGATCAAAAGCTGAATTCAGTTTACAAATGACATGATTTATGTCAATACTTTAGTGTTAAAATGACTGCAAAATCTATTTTCCAATATGCAATATTATTATAGCTTATGTAAGATTGAACTGGAAAACCAAAAAATTGAATGGGTAACAGGGTATGCAGAGTATTTGAACTATTGATTATAGTAGTCTGATTTTAGCAGTTGGCTTATATTAATTTGTTTGTACGTATCCTTCGTATTAAAAAAATTGGTGTTATTTTACTAGTTATGTTTTGATAGACACTATAGCTGCATTTCTCTTTCTTTCTCTTAAGGTGTGTTATTTGGAGGTAAAATAGGGTGGATGAAAAACTTTAGAGAGAAAATGAGAAGGAAAATTTTTTGTAGTGTGTTTGGTTAAGTGGGGAGGAAGGAAAATAAATGGTGAGACCCATGTGTTTTCTTCCCGGATCCACTGAAAAGTTTTCTCCAAAAAATAAAGAGAAAACTGAAGGAAGAAATTAGACATCATTTTTAAACAAAAATGCCCTCTTCTTCACACTTTTTTTTTCTTCCTCCGGATGTTGCTTCTCCTACTTTTTTTTTACTTCCTCCTGCACGTTGCTTCTTCTGCTTCTTTTTTTTTTTTTAATTGGACAGGCTTGTCCAGTGCTCATATTCTTTTCTTTTTTTTTTTTTTTTTTTTTTTTTTTTTTTTTTTTGTCTTTTGTGTTTTCTTCTGCTTCTTTCTTTTTTTAATTGGGCAGGCTTGTCCAGTGCTCATGTTCTTTTTTTTTTTGGCTTTCTTTTGTGTTTTATTTTTTATTTTTTAGATGTGATTTTTTTTTTGGAAATACTTTATATTTTTTTAATAAGATTTTTTTTAGTTGTTTATCACTTTTTTGGTTTTAATTAGACATCATTTTTTAAGACTTTCTAAGTATTTGGATTTTGTTGGATGAGAATGGTCTTTAAAAAGTAGATTAGCAAAAGCTAAGAGGCTGTTTGGTAAGATTATTTAAATATAGTTTTTTTTTTGTTTTGCAATCCAAAAATGGTGGGTCTCACACCTAAATTTATAGTTTGGCTAATATTTTCTAAATACAATTTTCAAAAAACTATATTCTATTTACCTGATTTAAAATATGATTTTGAAAACGGCTTAGAGAGTGTTTTTAGGATACAAAAAATATTTTTAATGACATAGTTATAAATAAATTGAAAACAGTGGACCCCACATATTTGTCCAAACTCTTTTATTTCTTAAAGTTAGGAGTTTATCTTTATCACAAAAAGAATTCTCACACTTAAATTTGAAACTTACCATTAAAAAAGAATGATGAGCTCTATTCCTTTATCATTATCTACAAAAAAAAAAAAATGATCTACAGATGTTACACGTTACTTTTTGTAAATCTCAAAAATAGAAATGGTCTCCCAAACAATTATTTTTGTTTTTAGTATTTTGAAATTGTTTTTAAAAGTGGGAGCCAAACACGTAAAATATAAAAATTACACCCTCCGTTCCACTTTTTTGTCCTCTATTTCATTTTGAGATATTCCAAAATATTGTCATGTTTTTAAAAATAAAAGTTATTAATTTACTAATATTCCTATTATACTCCTATTAATTTACTAATTCAATTTTTGATAAATTTTTTTAAGGGTAGTTTTGAAAATTTATACATTTTTAAAAGGTAGACAAGACAATAAATGATGTTTCTTTAAAAAAATTTGACTTTTCAAATATGGCAAAAAAAGTGGGACGGATGGAGTATTATTTGAAAACTAGTTTCAATTTCAATTTTTTGGAAATTGTTTTCATACTATTTTGAAAATAAAAACAAAAATCCTCCTACCAGACCCTAATTATGTTAAAACACATGACTATATATGGATCCCATCACACCTTGAATAATGCAGCATGTTTCCATTGCCTGCGTTTATATAGTATCATAAAAATTTGCTTTTACATGCTGTTTAATCAGAATGAGAGAATCCGGCATGGTGTGTATTAAAAATACATGGCATTATATAAGATGTGGCATGAAATATATTTGATGCTTATGCTTTGGAAGAATTTTTATTCTAGTTGATGAAAAGAAATCTTGAGACCATTTCAATGGAGGATATGATTTCATGGAAGTATACAACCTTAATTATTGAAGCATTATACAATGGCAGCCTTATGTTTAGCCTCCTGAGCCACACTGAATGCATCACCATGTGCAATAAATCATATGTTTAGCGGCCTATTGATCACAAAATGTCGATGCACCTGGATAACCCGCTTTCGCTTCTCTAAAAACTCATCCTTCGAAATTCCTTGCAAAATTTCTTGATTTCTGGTATCTTTGCAACTGGAATTTGAATAGAAAATTGGCTCCAATCAAGAACATCACTAAATGGTGGCACATAACCATCGGATATTAGCACGGGGACACATTCTGCAAATATAGACTCAACAACTCTAGGGCTTGCAACTTCATACCCACTAGGGCACAGGCAAAACTTGCTTTTACCCATGAACTCGAAGTAATTTAATTTTGAGGGAGATACTCATGCACTTGGATATCCGGGTCATTGTCTTTCCAGTACCTAAGTAGTATTTTCCTTACAAACCCGTGCTCGCGACCGGCGAAAAAGGCTAAAATTGAACGATTGTTTAGGGGCTGGCTGAAGCTTGGAGGATTCAGGTTTTCAGATGCAATTTTAACTTCAGGTAAGGAGGCATCTCTCGCTGGATCGAAGCCTTCAGTTGTGTGGCATTGCATAGAACTCTAATGAAGTGTTTGTAAAACTTACGTCATCAAATGAAATTTTTGGTCCCTGAGATATCACAAGGAGGAATATAGTTAGTGTTATATCTTAAACAATTATTATAATTACACATTAAGCAGAAGCATTCCTAAAGAAACTCTAAATGGTAGAGTGAAAAATAAAATTAACAAAGTTATTGCACAAGTTTGTGTAGCATGGACACATAGACAATACATCAAGCATTTTACTCTTTAAGAATTGTGTAATTTTTAATGATATCTTTTTCCTATTCAAACTTCTTAAAGAAAATCCAATGAATGCATGGCTTATATGACTCCCTCCAATGTAAAGCAGAAAATGAATACCATACCCAGTCATGCAAGAAACCATAAAATGGTCAGCTCCATCGCTTCTGTTCCAATACGGGTGTTTCTTTGATATGACTTCCACGTAGTCCTTGACAAACTTTTGTAGAGGTTTACGAGTATATATGATGCGAGGCTTGTACACGAATTCAATGATATTGGTAATACTAACGGGAATATAAAATGCAGTAGCCTCATTCGGGTCCTTAGCTAAAAAAGGACTCTCCCACTTTCCAATTCATCCATGAATTGCCCTTCAGTTGAGTATATGCTGGTCATTGGCCCCTGTGAAAAATGGGCAACTCTCCTTCCTTGTATGGCCATACTTTGAACCGTTTCAACATCTCTGCAAAGCTCCTGATCATATGCATCAATTATTATTATTATTATTTTTTGTTGAATGAAAAAAGAGAGTCTCTAGCGTAGACTCATCGAATTCATGTCACGAAACGGCAATGAGTAATACCACGTGTAACACTAGGGTCTTATTGAACTATCACTCAAACCACTCAACAATTAAAGCAATTCAAAAACTCCTACTATCAAATCATATCCTTATGGTGGTAATTAGAGATCAATTGTTAATATCGTTGATACAGTACAATGCATATTACTTTAATAAATCAATAGTTAGATACACAACTTTTTCATAATTATTGAGGTACAATACAGTTGTTATTAATGATAGTCCTATATGGAAAAGGTATTGCATTAATCATAATCTACTACTATTTTTTGAGAAACATAATCTACCACTTTAATGTTATGAAAAACATTGTAAAATTTTTTGTCTATAATATTATTGATTAGGATTAAACATTAAATGTTAAGTGTAGCTATTTTTTGGCTAAGATTGTAATTGTAAATTTCTTATTATAAAATTGATAATTTTTTTAATATTTTCCATTTTGTAAAATAAATTTAGGAATTTTCTCAATCTAAATGGTCCATTGTTCGAGAACTTCAAGATGCAATCTTACGATTTCACAAGCTATAGAGACACATGCAATAACAATTACTTTAGTTTTGTATCATTTTCAGGAAAATTTAAGAGTTTGTAGTAAGGGAGTCAACACTGTACTGGAGGTTGTATCGGTTTGGCCAGCGGTACGATATATTTCGAATACCGGTTAATACCAGTGTACTGTTTCGGGTTTACTGCTATTTATATATATATATATATATATGTATGTATGTATGTGTGTGTGTGTGTGTGTGTGTGTGTGTGTTATAATAAATATAAAAGTTTACCATAAAATATTTCCTCAATTCAGAACTAATTATTCATGGTTTTAAACTTTAGTATCAATTAAAAGGAAGAAATAAAAAATAGAAAGCTTAAAAGTTACCATTGTATACTAAGAAAACAAATAATACTAATAAGTTAATGTAAATAAATTACCATTTTGTTCTAACAAAAATTCAAAATTACAAAACTAAAAAAAAACTTTTTTCTATACCGGCCGGTACACCTGATACCGGCTGGTATTGCTCGAAATTGGCCGGTATGACTAGTACATGACCGGTACGGCTGGTATTTAAACCAGTACGAAACATTGATGTTTTGATACTGGTATATATATCGGTACGGTACATATCGACCGGTATGACTGGTACTGGTACAATTTGATTACCTTGGTTTGTAGGAGAACTCTAACCGAAAATCAGGATTGCTTGAATGTTCTGCAAGCTAACTGACCATCATCAAGGGTTAATCATTAAAGATCTGGCAGGAGATCGTCGATCTTAAGGTCAATTAAAACACATCTACGTATAAAACAATCTTAATGGTTGTGACAATTCTAGGTACATAAAGAACTTCTCCACAAAGTGAGAATATAATTTATGAATTAAACCATCCCTGTCAGTTACAAGTACATACACCGCCAAAAAATTGTAGGTTAAGAAAAATAGGCTTAGAGTTCTCAGCTAAGTACCAAAAAAAATCAATCCCAAGTTAATTGAGGGTCATGCTGGCCACTAGCTATGATTAATAATGCTGCACTCCTTCTAGTTAAGGTTCTTAAATACTCATGGTGATTTAGCCAAAAAAAAAAAAAAAAACTTTCAGCAAAAAAAAAAAAAAAAACTCATGGTGATTTTTTTATTAAAAAAAAAACTAAAATTACATGTTATTTTACAAATTATTAATGTGGTGTGTGATGATTAGTAAGTAAAAAAGTAATACTAATGATATACTAGAGTAGAATTTATCACATTAATAATTTATAAAAATATTATAAAATATTTTTTTTTTGGTAGAATATTATAAAATAGTTTGTAATCTTAACATTGCATTTTTTTTTTCTAAAGTACTAATGAGTGATTCTATTCCTACTCACTCGAGACCGTCTAATAATTGGAATCTTGGAAAACAACAATAACAAGAAAGTCACTGCATATCTCCTCGGCTTGAGAGAGAGAGAGAGAGATGATTTGTAGTTTGAAAATCAATTATTGTTGGGTTTATAATCTTTTTCATAATTTTCTTAACTGCTTTCGATAGTCAACTGCTTTAATGTGAAAGTGATATTATTTTTATCACAACGTGACATTTTAATTATTGTGAAAAATTAAAAAAAAAAGTGAAATTTGATAATTCTTGTACATTACGCAACAACTCAAAAGTCAAGTGATAAGGGGTGGCAGGGAATTTCATGTCACTAACCAATGCCATAAAGATATCATAAGATGAATAAAATAGGGAGAAAATCTTAACTGATGAAAGGCATAAGGATTTATGTAGATGGATCCTCTTGGAACAAACTCATCCTCAGTGTTCGATCTATAGCTTCGTGATCGAGCTGCCTCCTTTATCGCCCTTCGAGCTCTTGCCAGTCCTTTTTCTATTCTCCAAGAATAACTCATTTCATACAACTGTAAATTATAAATAAAAACAAAATAATTGAAACTAGTCTAAGGTAGTAAGAATATCTTCTTCATTTATTGTTTTGTTTGTAACTTGAAAGAAAAAAGGTAATTTTAACTGAAACGAATGGGACCATCAATATTTTCACTCAAAAAACAAAACTGATGTAATTTAAGTACTGAAGAGGGAATGACAACAAAAGGATCGAGATCTTTGACAATTTGTTTTTCCCATTAGAACCCAAATGTTATGTTTTTTTCACTGCAAAAGTTGTATCACTTACGGTAGTTAAACCAGTGCCATTTTTGCTTTCATTGAAGAAATGATCTTTTGTGTGACTTGGAAGCGAAGAGATTGAGACTTGGGGGTTTTCGTGGGAAAGTGCAAAGAAAAAACAAGGAGAGGTAAAGAAGAGGATGAGAAAGAGAGAAGGGTACATGAAGAATGGGGTGGTGTAATTCCAGTCACCCATGTCAGTTAGTGTTGCATTTTCACTGCATAGAGTGCTTTCTTGTTTCTTTTAATATTTAGTTCATATTTTCCTTCTCTTCCTTCTTTTAGTGACGTGATAAGGATTTTGTGAGATAATAATGGTGGTAAAAGGACTAGTGAGTGTCAATCCTTTACGAACTCTATCTGATAGTAGGTTTGTGTGGGAATATAAAGATAAAGTTGTTTTAGTTACATGTGCTTAGCACATTTTATGAATTTCGGTTTTATTTTTTTATTTTTTATTATTTTTAATTTATTTTTATTAATTAGGCTAAAGTACCAATTGAAAAATAAAAAATTAGGCTACAATGCACAAAAAGTTAATTTCAATGTCTTTGGATTTTACCCTTAATGTTTTAGAATTTTGATTTTTATCTCCTAACGTTATGATCCATTTTGATTAGCACCCTTCGTCCATTTTTTTTGCTCATGTGTTCATTAAGTGATAGCTAAGCCTGCCACATGCACTAATTTACCCAATTAAATCATAACATGTGAATTTTATTATTACATGTAATTAAATAACTTAAAAAAAATCTAATAAATAAAATAAATATTTTAAATTATAAAAATTCCAATAACTAGAATAATTTTTTTTTTCTTTTTACAATATTAAGGAGTAAAATTTCAATGACCCCATATTTTGGGAGTGTGGTTTACATTTTAGCCATTTTATTAAATTTTGAATATTACTAAGCTTTCCTCCAGGCTTTGGATTGACTGTATGCTTACCATGGAATGTTCTGTCTCCTTTTTTGTGTTAACTATATTGGCATTGTTTTAGTGATTGGATTCCCATCAGATAACAATAGATGGTTTTTCACAATAAATTCGGATACACATTATGTTCTTGATAAACTGGTAGGTAGTTACACATTTTTAATTTGTTTAGCAAGTCAGAAAAGGATTTGACCATATGAGGAAATCAGGAAAAGTTTTCCAACTTTTTTTTTTTTGAGGGGGAAAAGTTTTCCGACTTTATTGTATAAAAATACATTTTTTCCCCTTAACAATATCTTTAATTCTTTTGAAAGTAATGCTACAAGCACAAAATTTTTTTACAATATTTTTATAAACTATTAAGGTAGTAAATTTTTATTGGTCTACATCTGAACCCACCACTCACATCACTTTTTTACATAACAATAATCATTAACCACATAAGCAATTCATAAAAATGTTTGTAACTCTAATATTTTCATCCTTTTAGAGGCTATAAAATTTTTTATAAATCTAAAATTTAAAACAAAATATACAAGCCTAGAAAAATTAGCCCATTAACAAAAATTACCAATAAGCAAAAAAAAAAAAAAAAAAAATTAAGCCTAATCAACTAATTTTACCCAAAACAAACAACCTAGCAATTTAAAAAATTTTAAACAAAATAATTTTTCATTACCTTCTTTAATTCTTATAAATTATTCCATTCTTGCTTAATATATTAGAATGGAACCACCATATATAAGGTCAATGTGCAGGTCATTAGGATTTTCATCGTTTCCCTCAACTTCTCATAAGATTCATAGCTCCTAATTAATAACATAAGTACAAGACAAACCAGCGTGATCTAATCTACACAGTTGAATTCCGAGGCAAGAAAAAATTTAATTTATTTTGGAAGAATAATGACGATATATCATTTTCGGAAAAGGGAAAAACTCTTGTACATTAATTGTGTGTTACACACTTGAGTTTTTATAACTAAAAACGTGAATATAAAAACACAACGTCTGTGTAACAGTGTGTGAAATAGATACACCCTTTTGGGGAAATATTCTGCTATTGAGTGCAAACGTGATTCGTACATGATATGGTCATTGTTTTTTTTTTTTTTTTTTTTTTTTTCTTCCTAGATATATTAAATAGTTGAGGAAGAGAAGTTTAAACCCTGAATAACTTTGTTAAGAACACTAAAATGAGCCAATTGAGCTACAATTGTGGTTTTAGTTTCGTGATTCTAAAACATGTGAGCCATTATCAATCCATATATAAATAAGTTTTCATAATTGTTTGATTAATTTTGGTAATGGTATGGAATGTGATGTAAACCAAAATAATTAAAAAATACGCTCAGAGTCTTGTAACTTAATTAACACTTCTCCATGCAGTGCTTGAGGATATAAAGAGGAAATTTTCAAACTGCGAAATTAGCAACATATTGTAACTATCTCAATTTAATATATATATATATATATATATAACTTAGTCGATTCAAGGTGATTAGACACTTGAACTTGTGGTTAACGGGATTAATTCTCTATTTCTTTCTCCTTATTTATTCAACTTATATAAATAAACAATACTAAGATGAGATAACTTTATCAACAAATTCTCATTTTTTGGAACAAATTATAATTCCTAAGAGCATTCACATCAGCTCTTGTAAATTTTCTATCTATTTTACACGAAAAAACCTACTTTTTCTATTTTACACATCCACATTTACAATACACTCACATCAGTTTATTTATTTTACACATTTATTCAATAAAATATTCATTATTTTACAATTTTTTATTATTCACTCCCTCACTGCCCCTTTCTCTCACAGACCCACAGCCACCATCACCACCATCATTAGAAACCAAAAGCCATTAGCTCACACAGATCAACCAAAATCAACATCAAATCAACCCCGATCTTCACCCAAAATCAAAGAAAAATCAACATCAGATCAACCAACTCCGATCAACCCACACAAACAAAAATCAACGCCGATCAAAATGCCATCGTCTCCACACCTCCACACATACCCAGATCAACCCACAACCTAAATCAACCTAGACCAAACAAACCCACACAAAACAAGACCAACCCACACCATAAACTCAGATTAAACCACCATCGAGACCTCCCTACGTTGCCGCCATCGATCATCGACCCAAACCCACAATGCCACCATCGAGACCACGCCACACACCATGCGTTGATCTCGCCACGTTGTGACCCATAGCGCCGATCTCACCATGCTGTGAACTTCGGTGGCATGCTTTGAATGAGAGAGAGAGATGTGAGAGAGGGAGAGAGAACTGAGGATGAAAGGATGGAGGAGAGAAAGAGAGAGCGCAACGTCTGAGAAAGAGGGAGGTGAGAGTCAGTTAGAGAGGAGAGAGAAAAAACTATTAAAAACTAAATACACAAGCTACAGTGCTCGTGTAAATTTACACAGGTACCGTAGCTCGTTGATAATTTTACACAAGTTTACTTGATTTTAAAATGATTGATATAAAATGTTTTTTGTTCAAAATGTGTAAAAGTAATCAAAATGTGTATTTTACACATTTATAAAAGAGCTTATATGAATGTTCTAAAATAAATGAATCAATTTGAATAACAGTAGTTATCAATAAAATAAAATTTCCTAAAACTAGGAAAACCGTACTGTAGTAGTAACAATAGCGGTAACTCGGTAAAAAAAAATAGTGGTAAAAAAGGTAACTAATGAGGCAACAGGCAAGGGTGTGCATTTACTAGTGTCTAGGTTTTTTGTTTTTGTTTATAAGAATCGCAGTCTTCTATGTTGATTATCTCCCAGACTTCTGTCAAATACAAATAAAGTACTCGTCAAAAAAAAAAAGTAACAGCTGAGTCAAGCCAACCCGCCGTTTCGCTCTCTTGAGCCGATCCAAGAAGCCAAGCCGCCGCCGCCTTCTTTACGTAACAGTTCCAAGTTCCGACTCCAAGTCCCTCGTTTCTCAAAAAAAAAAAAAAAAAAAAACTCCAATTTTCTCTCTCTCCTCCTTCTTTTGAAAAACCTTTATTTTATCTGTCTCATTATTTTTCCCTCACTTTCTCTTCTACAAGCAGGAAGCTATTGTTTTCCGGAAAAGCTCCAAGTTCATGCAACCAGAAATCATCGAAATCCCGCCCCGGTTTTCTCGGTCCTCCAACATGCGCAAACAAAAACAGGTTCGAAAACAATGCATTTTTTTTTCCTTTCACAAGAGTAAGATTCTTGCTCTCAATCAAATGGTTTTAATTTTTCCACGCCTATGCATTACTTAGTTTATCAAAACATAAATTTTAGCTTTTTTATAAATGGATTTTTAACTATTAGGAATTTAGGATTGCTATTGATCATACTGTTATGATTGAGAAAAAGTTTTAAGCTAGCTTATTTTAAAAAAGCTAATACTAGCTAGTTTATTTGTTAAAAAAAAAAAAAAAAAAAAACTGAAACAAAAAGTAAAATACTTTTAGGTTTTATTTGTAAAAAAACTGATGCAGTAAGAGAAAAATGAAAAGAAATGACTTTTAGGTTTTTGCCAAACTCACAGTGTTAGTCTCAAAAGAAGTTTCGGTGATATATAAAAAACATGTTTCCATTAGTTTCAGCTTTTACTTTTAGTTTTTATGTACATTATTTTAAAATTTTCGGTTTTTTTTTTTTTTTTTTTTTTTTTTTCATATTTTCAATTTTTAAAAAAATGTTAATATACTCTAGCACATTTTTAATAATAAAATTTCAGTAAAAATTTAAATTAATTGTTCCTAAATAGACACATAATATACTGTATAAAATCTTTGTATAAAATAAAAAGTATTTTGAGATGCAGATGGATTTCCTTTCGCTGCTAAAGTGATCATTGTTTGTGTTTTACTATTATGCCGCATTAATTTTATGATTAGTTGTTGAATCCTACACAATGTTAAAACATTGAACTGGTCAATCAATTTTGAGCAGCAAAGGGTGGGCACTGAAAATTCATTGAATTGTTAACCACCATTCTTTTGTTGAATCCTACACAATGTTTCTATGGAAACACCACCCTCTTAGTAGCTTCTTCTTTCTTTCTTTTTTTTCTTTTTTTTTAATGCCAAAACCATGGAATTCTGTAATTTCTACTGTGTTTTGTGTTCGTTGTGTCGTTAAAAGCAAACTAGCTTGTAGCCATAGAGGCTGTATCAGTACATATTACAGCCCAGACCAGTGAGGTCATACAACAATTTCCAGAGATCCAAAATAAGAAATAAGTCTTACGAATTAAAATGATGGAGAATGGAGATTTGTGATGATAAGAGCATGAATTGAATCTTTTGAGAATTTTATTTCTAACATGCTGGCATATATAGATTTTGCATAAAATGTGTTTGAACACCTTGGAGAAGGCTCAGAACATTCTTACCAACTCAAACATATTGATGTTTATTCTATAAAATTGCATCTAATGTTAAAAACTTAAAATTTTCTTCTTGAATATGTTTTGTCCTGCTCAAATGTATGGTTCTTCCTTTTTCTTTTTGTCGTTCCTTGCTTGACTTTCATTCTTTTTTTTCTTGATGAACAATTTTGGGATATGGTTAAATAAAACAAAATTAAGTTTGAACTCAAGAGTCAAGAGTACTTGACCCTCCATCCTATTATATCGTGGGAAGAAGATGTGCCATTTGAGTTAAGAATTCATTGGCTTCTTTGATTGTTATATATATATATAATTTCATTTCTGCTTAATTAAAGCATTTCTCTCTCTCTCTCTCTCTCTCTCTCTCTCTAGGTCATTATGCATGATGTGATTGATGTGGACAAAGAGGAAGATTCTGATGATGTAATGTTCATTGATGAAAAAGTTCACAAAAGTAAAAAAGGGAAGGAAAAACAAGATGTATCCGATGGCTGTGGTGGTCATCAGGCTAAGGTTTGTGATTTTAAATATGTTTTAGTTGCTGATTCGTAATTTATATAAAAACAATAAACATCTAAGGTAACTATACCGTTTATGATTCTTTGCTGCCTTCATTTTTTACACCCTTTATCAGGGAGATTTGGCTAAATATCATTTTGGTGCTAGTGTGGAAAGGTTTGGATCAGTGAATTGGGGTGGGGGGGGTGGTTGAGTGTTCTATTTGTTAAATGATCCAATATACTCTCGAATGTTAAACACAGTAAATTAAATATATTTCAAGTACCTATCAAAAAAATTATAAATATTTCGAGTAATAGAGTCAAATAAGGAATATGATATATTTTAAACACCTAAATTTTAAGTTATATTCAAAATTTAAGACACCATACAAACTCCACATTCCCCACCTTCTATATTTGATAATTACTTCTAATTAATTTTAGTTTGAGCTAAAAAAGGACAACTTTTATTTATTTTATTTTATTAATAATTGGGAGATCTGTTAACAAAACTTTGGTTCAATTAAAAGTTTGAATGATAATTGAGTCAAAGCAAAAAAATAAATTCTTATAACTCAACTAGTTGGCATATCTTCCCGCATTTTTAAAGGATACATTTAGGGTTCAAATCCTCCACCCTCTAATTATTGAATTATATAAAAGAAAAAAAAAGATTTGTTGACACGCTACTTTGCTTCAAAATATTACTATAACAAGAAAAAAAAATTGCTTCAAATTATATGTGACTTAAAGAGACTTTTACTTTCAAAAAATTAGAAACATATTATTTTGAGATGTATGTAATCACTTATGACTCTGATTTGAGTAGTTAAATGTAGACCATAGATTGTATATGAATTTAAAACCAATTATATTAAGATCATCTAAAGTTCCTATGGTACTCTACTATATAAGGTTCTTTAAATTTTAACAATTGATTTTATAATAAATGGTCCATATTATTACATGTTGGCTTTCTACTAACAAAACTCTTAAAATAATAATTTTTTTCTTTTTTTCTTTTTAATTCCTTAAAAAAATCCAGATTGATTGAAGGAAAAAAAAATCCCCATCCCCTCCATCTTGTTAGTCTTAACAAACCATGAAACTGCCAATAACACCCTTCAATCAACACCCACAGCCAAGCTTACATCAAAACTTACCCTAATAAATCCATGAAACACACGATTCTAAGACCCATAGCCTATGAAGCACGGGTGTGTTTCGGGATTCGGGTGTGGGTACGGGTGCGGGTGCGGGACTCTGTAATTTTTGAAAAAGGTGGGTGTGGGTGCGGCGGGACTCGGCGATTAAAAAATTATTAAAAATATTTTTATTTATATTTTTAATATATTGCTAAGCATACTTTTTCACATCATATAAACATATACCAAATTTAAGAGTAATAGTAGATAATAACTAAAACATGATGTTCATAAATTAAATACAACCCACAAGATTGAAACTAAAAGTCTAAAATATTCCATGATGTTTGGAAATTAGAATACAACTCACAAGTTTGAAACTAAAACAAAATAAAAGATAATCAACAAGACAATCAAACACCAACATCATCATCCTCAAGATCAATTGCTTCACTTCGAACTTCACTTTCACTAGTAGTAGCACTAGTGCTAGCATTCCCAATAACCACGGCCTCCAACTCTGGCTCATCTAGTGTAAGGGTTGCATTCTCAAGAATTCCTGCTCCATGTATGTCGCTCTCATTCCAAGAGTCTCCAGCAATATCCAACATCTTTGTTGCTGTATGTATGTCCTCCTCATTGCGCCTTGACAAGAGTCAAAGATTAAAATGCACATATACCAAATCCCCAGCACGTGCATGAGTCATTTTGTTTCTTTTTAAGGAATGAATGAATTTGTATGTGCTCCAATTCCTCTCAGCGCATTAAGATGAACAAGGTTGTCCAAGAAGTTTAAGGGCAAGAGTTTGAAGAGTTGGAAATGAGGAGCCATGGTATTGCCACCAAATCAAAGATTGTAAGGTCTACCTATCTGTCAAGGCTTCTGGTGAAGGAAACCTCCCTCTTGAAAATGTAGCAAACTCATACTTCACCACCGGCTTTAATTCATTCTCATCTTGAAAGTATCGATCCAAACACTTGCTCCTTTCCATAGAAATTTCATGATCCCGGTGTGGAGGGATGCGTTTTAGATTCTCCAAAAGCCATTCAATGGAGTAATACCTAGTTAAAGATTAAAAAACAAATATAGATGAAACGTGGGTTTTACTAGAAGGGTGAACTAAGGAAAATAGAAAATAAATGTACTTACTTAGGATTTAAGGAATGAGCCAAGCAATGTAGTGACATACAATTTTTAGTCCATCGATCAATAAGTATATCATACACCACACCCCAAAATGAGCTATACTGATATTCTTCCAAGCCTTTGTGTCGATATATTACTGCCTTCACATTCTCTATCATTGAATCCTACATCTCATACACAAGATGAAGACAAGGCTTATCTGTGTCAGCCATTCGTAGCATATCATAAATGGGTGTTGTGAATTCAAGGATATAATCAATATTATCCCACCAAAGATCACTTAGAATCATATATTTCACCTTTTGAGCTTTTCCAACATCATCCTCCCTATAAGAAGCCCATTGGTCACTAATAGCCATGGATTGAAGGCATCTTTTTATCAACTTCAATCTTTTCAGCATTACAACAACCGAAGCAAATCTAGTATCAGCAACTTGGAGCAATTTTAATGGAAAAAATTCATTAAACATTGCCAATCTCATTGAATGGTTCATGATAAAAACACATATGAAGGATGCATCATCAGCAATACGTGTAATCCAACTATATTCCTCATATGTAACTTCATTCTTTTCAGTGTTTTTTGCTGCACAAATATTCTTCAAAGCTAGATTGAGAGTGTGGACAACACAGGGTGTCCAAAATATTTTAGGATACTCACCTTCAATAAGAGCTCCAGCAGACTTCATCACACTAGCATTATCAGTGATGACTTGGACAACTTTTTTATGTCCAATCTCTTTTATAGCATCCTTCAACACCCTAGCAATATAATGTTTGTCTTTGAACTCACTTGACCCATCAATTGCCTTTATAAACACTGGACCCCCATCTGATACAGCCATAATATTAATAAGAGGCCTCCTTTGTGGATCTAACTATCCATCAGAAACTATACTTACACCATTTTCAAGCTAAGAGTCCTTAATTGGTTCAAAAGTCTTTCAACATGAGCTTTTTCTTTTTGCAAAAGTGTTGTTCTCAAGGCATTGTATCCAGGAGGAACATATCCCGGAATGCTATGGGTAGCAGCATATGCATAGAAACTACGATAATATGGGTTCCTTGCAAAGTTAAAGGAAAGCCCACCGGTGTAAAATATCCTAGCAATTCTGCTATCCAAATCATGTCTAGCATTATTTTGGAATGCTTTCTCCAAAGTAGAATTCATAAACTTTCTCCTCTTACCATCACCCGAATTTGTACTATCACTCCCTTCATATCTTCGAAATGGGGAAATAGGTGTAGGCCCACAGCCTGGGGGAGGTGGGGGTAAGGGAATTTGACTTCTCTGTTCCCTCTCTAACTTATCATTCTCAACTTGGTCATGCATTCGCTGCATTTCCAGCCTATGGCTCGGTGTCACATTAAGGTATGCTCTAATTCCTTTGCTAGAAATTTTTAATAAATGAGCCTTAACCTTAGAATAGGATCCCACAAAAACTACACCACAATAGTTGCACTTAAAGTATGTGTTTCCACCTGATTTAACAGAAGCACTAGGTGGTTTTCCTACTTTAGTCACATACTGCCAAAGAGGAGATTCATCATTTGGCACTTCTTGATTAGATGAAGGTGAAGTTTCTGTGCTAGTAACTTCCTCCATTGCAAATTCAATAGATTCAATTTAACCTACAAATAGTAACTATTAACTAAATAAATTAATAATAAATCAAACCCAAGTTCACAGAACACAAATCACAAATCACAAATCACAAATCAAACTAACTGTCTAACTAACAAATCACAAATCAAACTATTAACTAACAAATAATAACTAACAAATTTAACCTACAAATAATAACTATTAACTAAAAAAATTAATAATAAATCAAACCCAAGTTCACAGAACACAAATCACAAATCACAAATCAAACTAACTAACAAATCACAAATCAAACTATTAACTAACAAATCACAAATCAAACTATTAACTAACAAATAATAACAAACAAATTTAACCTACAAATAATAACTATTAACTAAAAAATCACAAATCACAAATCAAACTAAGATTGAATACGGTACCTGAGTTGAGAATGCGTGAGAGAGAGCTGAAGTTTGAATGGCTGTGTGGCTGAGTGGCTATATCTAGACTCTAGAGTGGCTGGGATGCACGGACTGAGTGATTCAGTGAAGCCGAGCACACCCAGAGAGCACAGAGAAGAGAGAAACGAGTGACGGAGTGAGAGAGAGAGTTTGGAGTCTTTGGACGAAGTGAGAGTGTTTTAGGTTTTAGCTTAAGTTGAAATGGTGCGTTTTGCACTTTTTTTTTTTTTTTTTTTTTGAATTTTGGCCTGAACCGGCCATATCGGCAATTTCGGCCGATATGGCCCGAGTCAGCTCGATTTGAGCCACGTCGGTGCTACTCGGCTTTGCCACGTGGCAGGACGTGGCCCGACGCGGCACGGACGTGCGATCTGCGGTGTCCCTCGCGCGTCCCTACGTCGGGAAGTGTTCGACGCGGGTGTAGCGCCATCCCAGCCCATAGCTATAGGACCAAGATACAGTGGCCCAGTCACTATTGTTTTAGAGGAGAAAATACATGGTGTTTCTAATGCATGTATTTTCCCTCTTACATGAGGGTGGACCTCACACTTGTGTGGTCCACCCTCATGTGAGAGGGAGGATGCACGCACTGGAAATACCATATACCACCTTGCTTTAGAGCCTTTATTTACTGCTGCATAGCATTGATGTTTAGTAAAATAATTATTTTTTCTTTTAAAAGAACACTAAAAAAGTCAGACTTTGTTGGGTCATCTTTTTTATCTCATCAAGAACTCTCTTCATGTGAGAGGATTCTACTGAACCTCCTCATCTTCCTTTTAGATAATTTGATATTTACAGTGTGAGAGGAGAGATTCAAATCTTAGATGTTTTTACCGGTAAATGAAGAATTAAGAAGATGTGTGGGGTGCCAAGAACCTTGTAGTTGAGCTTGTTGGGCACTTCTTGGTGATATATCATAATCTAGATAATTTATTATAACATAAATGATTAGGATTTAAAAAACTCTATGTGGTTAAGTACTCTTAGAACTTTAGAAGATTCCGATCCAATGTTTTTATTCATTAATTACTCACATGAAAAATAGGAAAAGATTAATTTCAATTTATAGATTAAAAAATAAGTCTTTTTTTTTTGTTTGTAATAGGGATTTATATATAAAAGCAAAGTAGCCTGAAGCCATAGAGGTTGTGTCTAATACATATTACAACCCAAACCAGTAAGGTCATATAACAAAAGATGAGACATCTCCACATGTGGAAAGTCCAAAATAAGAAATAAGTCTTACTATCTTATTAACCAATCCAAAATAAATAAATAAATAAATAAATCTTACCGCAAACCAAATTCCCCTAAATAGGCTCCCATCCAGATGTGGGGTCCTATTTCAATACCTTATACGTTATGTGGACATCTCTCTACTATAACTATATTCTATATGAACTAAAGAAATATAGCCCGTAGAATCTAAGGAAGTATACCCTGTTACGGGTATATGCTTCCTCCCTTTCACAAGCTGGTGGGACCCATAATTGGTAGGTCCCACGAGAGGAGAGAAACATACACCTGTAACTGGGTGTATTTTCTCGTAGAATCTACAACAAGTAAAGAAGTGGGCCCACCTAGGTAAAGATTCTTCCTTTCATTTCATCGTAGTATACAATGATACATGCTTGATTAGTTTATGAGTAAGTGTAGTGTTGTCAACTTTTCCACAACTTTATTACGCAGCGACTCGTAAGTGGCGAAATTATAAACCCATATTTATCCATTATTTTATTTTCACCGCTCACAAGTCACCACATAACAAAGTTGTGGGAAAATTTATGACACTAGACTTACTCTTAGTTTATTGACAATTGAGGTAGAGGTATCTGCTCTCCATGACTCTAATTGCAGGTGGCAATTTAAGGGAAATTTTGTTGCCAATTCACAAATTAAAATGTAGAATGGGGATTTGAGATGATAAGAGCATGAATTGAATCTTTTGAGAATTTTATTTCTAATATGTTGACATATATTTTGCATAAAATGTTTGAACACCCTGGAGAAAGCTCAAAACATTCTGCCCAACTCAGACCTATTGATGTTTATTCTATAAAATTGCATCTAATGTTAAAATTTTCTTCTTGAATTTGTTTTGTCCTGCTCAAATGTATGGTTCTTCCTCTTTCTTTATGTTCCTTGCTTGACTTTCATTTTTTTTTTTCTTGTTGAACAGTTTTGGGATATGAACAAATAAAACAAAATTATAACATATACATTTCCTCATTGGCTTTCTAAGTTTGAACTCAAGAACTAACCTTCCATCCCATTATTGTGGGAAGAGGATGTGCCATTTTAGTTAGAGTTCATTGGCCTCTATGATTGTTATGAATTATTTTATTTTTTCTTAATTTCCACATCTCTCTCTCTCTCTCTCTCTCTCCATGAAGTGATCGAATGCTAATTGAGTCAAAGCAAAAGAATAAAAATAAAAATAAAAATAAAAAACCAAAATTCTTATAACTCAATTAGTTGGCACCTTCTAGTGCGTTTTTAAAGGACACATTTAGGGTTTAAATCCCTCACCCTCCAATTATTGAATTATATAAAAGAAAAAAAGAAGAAGATTGGTTGACATGCTACTTTGCTTCAAAATATTACTATAACAAGATCAAAATTGCTTCAAATTATATGTGACTTAAAGGGACTTTTTACTTTCAAAAAATTAGAAACATATTATTATGAGATGTATGTAATCACTTATTACTCTTATTTGAGTAGTTAAATTCACACCATAGATTGTATATGAATTTAAAACCAATCATATTAAGACCATCTAAAGTTCCTATAGTACTCTACTATATAAGTATCTTTAAATTTTAACAATTGATTTTATAATAAATGGTCCCTATTATTACATGTCGGTTTTCTACTAACAAAACTCTTAAAATAATGATTTTTTTTTTTATTCCTTAAAAAAATCCAGATTGATTGAAAAATAATAATAATCCCCACCCCTCCATCTCGTTAGTCTCAACAAACCATTAATCTGCCAATAACACCCTTCAATCAACACCCATAGCCACAGCCAAGCTTACATCAAAACTTACCCTCATAAATCCATGAAACACACGATTCTAAGACCCATAGCTATAGGACCAAGCTACAGTGGCCCAGTCACTGCCGCTTCAGAGCCTCCATTTACTGCTGCATAGCAGTGATGAGTAAGATAATTATTTTTTCTTTTAAAAGAACACAAAAAAAAAGTCAGACTTTACTGGGCCATCTTTTCTATCTTATCAAGAATTCTCTTCATCAAGTTTTTCTTTATTACTTTCTTTTCTATTCTACCGCACCTCCCCATTTTCCTTTTTGATAATTTGATATTTACAGTGTGAGAGTGGAGATTTAAATTTTTCATGTTTTACTGGTAAATAAAGAATTAAGAAGATGTGTGGGGGTGCCAAGAGCCTTGTAATTGAGCTTGTTGGGCAACTCTTGGCGATATGTCATAATCTAGATAATTTATTATAGTAAAAATGATTAGCATTTAAAAAAATTTATATGGTTAAGTACTTTAAGAACTTTAGAAGATTTTTATCTAATATTTTTATTCATTTATTACTCACATGAAAAGTAGGAAAAGATTAATTTCAATTTATAGATTAAAAAATAAGTCTTTTTTTTTTTTTTGGTTATTGGTAATAGGGATTTATATATAAAAGCAAACTAGCCTGAAGCCATGGAGGTTGTATCTAGTGCATATTACAACCCAAACCAGTGAGGTCATATAACAAAAGATGAGACATCTCTACTGGCAGAAAGTCCAAAATAAGAAAAAAAAGAAAAAATCTTACCGCAAACCAAATCTCCCTAGATAGGCTCCCATCCAGATGTGGGGTCCACTTCAATACCTTATAAGTCATGTGGACATCCTTATACTGTAAATATATTCTATATGAACTAAAGAAATATAGCCTTTAGAATTTACAACAAGTAAAGAAGTGGGCCCACCTAGGTAAAGATTCTTCCTTTGATTTCATCATAGCATACTGTGATACATGCTTGATTAGTTTATGAGTAAGTATAGTAATATAAACTTTTCTACAATTTTGCCACAATTTTATTACGCAGCAACTCATAAGAAGTAAAATTATAGACTCACATTTATCTACTATTTTATTTTCACCACTCACGAATCACCACATAGTAAAGTTGTGAAAAAATTTGTAGCATTAGACTTACTCTTAGTTTATTGACAATTGAGGCAGAGGTACCTGCTCTCCATGACTCTAATTGCAGGTGGCAATTTAAGGGAAATTTCGTTGCCAATTCACAAATTAAAATGATGGAGAATGGAGATTTGAGATGATAAGAGCATGAATTGAATCTTTTGAGAATTTTATTTCTAATATGTTGGCATATATTTTGCATAAAATGTTTGAACACTTTGGAGAGAGTTCAAAAAATTTCTATCCAACTCAGACCTATTGATGTTTATTCTATAAAATTGCATCTAATGTTAAACTTTTCTTCTTGAATTTGTTTTGTCCTGCTCAAATGTATGGTTCTTCCTTTTTCTTTATGTTCCTTGCTTGACTTTCATTATTTTTCTTATTGAACAGTTTTGGGATATGACCAAATAAAACAAAATTATAACATATACATTTGCTCATTGGCTTTCAAAGTTTGAACTCAAGAACCAACCTTCCATCCCCATTATTGTGGGAAGAGGATGTGCCATTTTAGTTAGAGTTCATTGGACTCTATGATTGTTATAAATTATTTTATTTTTGCTTAATTTCCACATCTCGCTCTCTAGGTCATTCTGGATGAAGTGATCGATGTGGACAAAGAGGAAGATTCTGATGATGTAATGTTCATTGATGAAAAAGTTCACAAAAGTAAAAAAAGGAAGGAAGTACAAGATGTGTCTGATGGTTACGGTGATCATCAGGCTAAGGTTTGTGATTTTAAATATTTTCTAGTTGCTGATTTGTGAGTTATATAAAGACAATAAACATCTAAGGTAGCCGTACCGTTTATGATTCTTTGCTCTCCCCCATCCTTTATCAGGGATATCCATTTGGTGCTGGTGTGGGAAGGTTTGGATCAGTGAGTGGGATTGAGCCTTCTGAGATGCATAACTCCGACCGTCATGGTCGTCATAGTTCTAATATATGTCATTATTATCGTAGTAAGGGGAAAGTTTGTAATTCTTCGTTTAGTAGTGAGTATTCCATTTTCCTAGCCCAGTTTGAAAGCATGGATTTTCCACCTGGAATAAAGGCACCAACTTCTACGAATTTAGAAAACGATTCATATACATCTTGGTCCTATTTGGAGAATTTGCCACCAAGAATGTTATGGCAGCCACATCCTCTTTATTTAGTTGATCTTCCATTTTTTTATGTTCCAGTATATGAGTTTTATGCTCCTATAGATGTGAAGAAGTTCCCCTGGCTTCGGCCTTCTTCCCAAAAAAATCGAAATAATGCAGCTGCTGAACCTATTGTGGCAAACTCTGGCAATGACAAAAATGAAATTTTGAGGAGGTTCAAACTTTTTAAACAATTTGATATCGTGAAAGACTATTCTGACCATTACTATGCTACGGATGGTTTCACCGCAATGCAGGTGACTAGGTTTTGATGATGCCTTCTTTTTTCAGTCTCTAGTTTGAAACATATCTAAGATTCTAAATATCGTTTCATTATCCTCTTTCTTTCAATTTTAGACATCAAAGACTTGGGCAAAGAAAATCCAGGAGGAGTGGAAGATCCTGGAAAAGGATCTACCTGGTGAGCTTTAATGCTTTCTATTTATGTAATGGCTGCAGCTTTTTCCAATGCCTTCATTTTGATTAAGCTGTCAGAAATAAATTTGTCGGCAATAATTGTAGGCCTGAAATCTAAATTTGCTAGTAAATTTTTGCCCCTACAGTTCATTCATGTACTTTTTGGGTTGGCTATAATTTTTAATAATATTTTTCATAACCTATCAAAAAAAAAAAAAAATTGCTAGTAAATTTAAATGTGAGTTTGCAGAGCATAACGGCAGAAATGTAGTGTGTGACATTAATGGGTTTGGTGTCTGCCCCTCCCTGATCCACTTTTATTTTTCACTAAAATTTTCATTTTTCATTGTTATCAATAGATAATATATTCGTTAGAGTTTATGAAAGAAGGATGGATCTTTTGAGGGCTGTCATCATCGGAACAGAGGGCACTCCCTACCATGATGGTCTCTTCTTCTTTGATTTTTTCTTCGACTTTAATCATCCTAATGTACCACCGGTATGTGATTCAAACTTTTAGAGTACTGGCGATATTTTTAGTTTTTACATTGGTCTGAAAACTGCAAAACTTGTTTATGCCAGAAATTCCACTACCACTCTTGGGGCCTTAAACTCAATCCTGCTTTTAACAAAAATGGGTCAAGGTCAGTATGCTTGTGTCTATATAAACCTTTCACAGTGAACCACTCTTGGGGCCTTAAACTCAATCCTGCTTTCAACAATAGTTATTGGCATCCAGGTGTATCAACCATGCTTCAACTTCTTGTCTCCTTACAAGGGTTGATCCTGAACACAAGGCCCTTCAATTGGCATCAGCCGATACCCTCAGATAATACTGAAACGCAATCTCGGCAATACGACGAGGATGTATTTGTTCTATTGTTGAGAACAATGACGTACACTATGAGGAGTCCACCAAAGGTAAGATTGCATTGATTATTTATTCCTACATGTATGTTCTATTCATATTTTGGATATGGTATCATTAATTGCATCCTGAATTGTAAATATAAATTTTGAGCCTAAAGAAAAAAATATAATTGCAATGGCCAACATGCTGACTAAAAGTTTCATTATCACGGTCCAGTACATCAATTCATGCAGATTCCTAAGGAGCCTTTTTAGTATTCAGTTGAGACAATTAAACGTCAATGGGTGGTATACCTGAAATCCCAGCAAACAACCATGTTATGTGTAATAATTTAGTGCATAAGGAATTTGAGAAGAAGAGATATAATGGAGTCATGGTTGACTTTACCGTTTTTAATATGATATCATTTAATTTCTAAAAAAATGCAGGCTTGCTCTTTTTATTTTTATTTTTTTAATAACCATTAATGAATTGGGCCGTGTTCTTTTCTCCAAAGCATTTCACCTAAAATTCCAATTAAGGTAGGTGGTTTTGTAGGTTACTAGGTTGGGTTGGCTTGGATTGGATTTTTACTTTAAGCCTAGGGTTGGGTTGAGTTCAGGTTGATTGATTTTTCAATCCATTTGACTAAACTCAACTTACCACGTATATAAATTTATTTTATTACACTTATTTTTTATTTTTAGTTCAATTTATTTTAGTATTTTGAGAAATTAGTCTTGATATATTTGAAAATTTGCAATATATATTATGTGTACTATAAGAATTTATTGAAAAAATGGATTAAATAGTTGATAAAAGTTCAATTATTATATGACATAAAATATGTAAGCACTGTCCACCAACCCAACCTTATTCATGTGGGTTGGGTTGGTATTTACACATGTTAAAGGTTGGGTTGGGTCGAGAATTTCTCAACCCAACATGTGCTCAATTTGGGTTGGAAAAACCCTCCAACCCAACCCAATGCACACCCCTAATTTCATTCATATCCCAAATGCTTTACAAAGCTTGTTGTGGGAGTTTGGAGAGAGTGCTTTTTTTGGTATTAATTTATTTATGGAATAAGTTCTTCCTATGGACTCCCTAATTACAATTTATATTGAAAATACTGATGCTTATTATAGAGTGAAAATGTGTGTGTGCGTGCACGCGTATATATATATATATATATATCTATAACTTCTCTACATGAAGAATGTTTACGTAACCAAAATATTTACATCGAGTTAGTCTTTACATCTTTTGCAAAAAATAAAGAGCAAGTCTTGACTTGTCTAAATTTAATAAAAGCATAACTGAATTACATGTGATATACATTAAATACACATTGAGCTAATGAGCTATGTATAATGTAAGAGTAATTAAAGGGAACAAAAATGCATTACATGTTTTTAGCAAAAATCTAGTGGGCCATTATTTAATTTTTTTTTTTTTGGTAAAAAATTATATTTTTTTGCCAAAAATACAAGAGAGATTGAGGATTTTTGAAAAGTTAAGGGGGCCATGGCCCCCCTCCCTCCACCCCTGGTGGAAACAGAGAATTTTTTTTTTTTAAATGCAGATGGTCATGTGTTTAAAAGAAGAAAAAGAAATCAATGTGTCTGTGCTTTACAAGACAGTTTAGTACAAAGATCCAATTGGTTTTTAAAGTATGTAAAATTAGATCTTTGACTGTTGATGGTTTTCTAATTATGTTCTCTATTTCTTTTGTCTTTCAACACATTTTGTTGTACATAATTGATTAATTATTTTGAGTGTTGAATCTAGAATTAGATTGTAATGCCAATGAGCCCTAGCCCAAATGGAACTTCATCCTTCCATAATAAAGGGATGAAGGGTGAGATTATGGGTTCAAGAAATTACCTATTAAAAAACAGAAAGTCTAAGAATGTTTTGTTACATTGATATTAATTTGTTAGCACTCAGGGTCTGCAATTATCTTCTTGATAGTTTTACTGCACCATGACTATTGGCAGTCAAAAATTCCTATTAACTGTCTTTCTATCTTTAGTTTACATCTGAATTATGGTCTGATTCCGTCCATTGTACACACTTGGAATAGTTATTAATGGATTTGATGCTCTCTGTATCATTTGAGAGCTCAACATCTAATTCTGAGTCATGTGGTTGCAGCATTTTGAGGACTTTGTTGTAGGGCATTTCTGCAACCGCGGCTGTGATATTCTGGTGGCATGTAGAGCATATATGGATGGTGCTCAAGTAGGATCTGTAGTCAAAGGTGGGGTGAAGGATGTCAATATGGATGACAAGAGCTGCTCACAACGGTTTAAGAATTCTGTGGCTGTCATGTTGATATTACTGTCAAGGTATTTTACCGAAATTGGAGCTGAGGACTGTAAGAAATTCCTGTTACCTGTGTTACCTGCAACTGCAATGAAAGTGAAAAAGCGTAAGGCCGTCCAAGATGTGGCAGCTGGTTATCGGAATCATCAGCGTAAGGTTTGTGACATTAAATATGTTCTAGTTGCTGATTCGTGAGTTATATAAAAATAGTAACATCTAAGGTAGCTATACCGTTTATGATTGTTTGCTCTCCCCCCTCCTTTATCAGGGATATCTTTTTGGTGCCGGTATGGAAAGGTTTGGGTTAGTGCATGGGGAGATGCTTAACTTTGTTGACCTTCATCGTAATATTTCTATTATGCGTGATTTACATAGAACGGGGCAAGTTGGTTTTTCTTGGCGTAATGGGTATCTCATTTTCCTAGCCCAGTTTGAAAGCATGGATTTTCCTCCTGGAATAGAGGCACCAACTTCTAGGCTTCCTATGCCACATGCAGTAGATGCATATGTACCTTGGTTCTATTGGGAGAATTTGATCTGGCAGCCATCTTCCTCTTTTGGACTTTCATCTTTTCATGTTCTAGCTTTTGAGTTTTATGCTCCTAAAGATGTGAAGAAGTTCCCCTGGCTTCAGCCTTCTGCCCAAAATCAAAATAATGCAGCTGCTGAACCTATTAAGGCAATCTCTGGCAAGGAAAAATATGAAATTTTGAGGAGGTTCAAACTTTTTAAACAATTTGATATCGTGGAAGAGTATTCTGACCATTACTATGCTAGCTATGGTTCTACCACGATGCAGGTGACTAGGCTTTGATGATGCCTTGCATGCCTTCTTTTTTAAGTCTCTAGTTTGAAACATATCTAAATATCGTTTTTATTACCCTCTTTCTTACAATTACAGCCATCAGAGACTTGGGCAAAGAAAATTCGGGAGGAATGGAAGATCCTAGAAAAGGATCTCCCTGGTGAGTTTTAATGCTTTCTTTTTATGTAATGACTGCAAATTTTTCCAATACATAGCCTTCATTTCAATTAAGCCGTCAGAAATAAATTTGTTGGTCTTAGTCGTAGTCCTGAAATCTAAATTTGCTAGTAAATTTTTGCCCTTAAGTTCATCACTGAGTATACTCCAATGTACTTGAGTTGGCTATAATTTTTAATAAAGATAAAATTTAAATACAATACCTTAAGTACAGTACCTTACTTTTCCTCTTAAATTTAAGCTATATGTATAAAATATACAACTCAACAAACAGGCATTAAAACATAATGCTCCGTCACTTTTTTTTTTTTTTGACTGGCCTGCTATGGAGAACCAAATAAAGTCAGTTTCAGATTTCAGATATGTATGCCCCGTTAAGTCTCCTCCTTCAAAGACATGATCATGTTTTTAATATTTCTTTGGCTTTTTAAGATTTCAGATCTACCCCACCAATTTTGTTTAATATTTCTTTGGCTTTTTATTCAAATCCTCTCCTCTTTATTACTTACCCAGCAGTGGCAATCCACACTTCCTCTCTCAAAGAAAGTTTCTTCTCATTATTGATCAACAACTAATCATAGGAAATAAGGGGCAAGGCCATTAACCAAAAATTTAGGCCATGGATCGATAAGGTGAACCTAGATCAACGGAAAAACGATGAGAGTGAGTGATTGAGAGTTGTTCCTTTCAACTGACCACCATGAACCCCTCTGCAGGCTGCCATGCCCCACCGTCTTCTTCATTCTCTTAGCCTGGTTCTCTATAAAAGCATGGGGTTTCATGTGGGTGAAAAGTGAAACCACTCTGCTTCCACACATGGTGGCCAGAATCAATGTGAGGCATGGTTGTGAAGGGGTCTTGCCAAAGATTTGTTGAGTTTTAGCCAAAACTTCTGTTTGAAATCTATTTGTTTCTTGGGAAAATAAGGATGAAAGTGTTTGAAGTGATCTGGTTTTCACGCATGTGAGGGAAAAGATGAGAGAAAGTAGGGAAAAAGAAAAGGCAAAAAAAAAAAAAAGAGACAGCAATTCCTTGTAATGCCCTTTGTTAAGTTGTATATTTATACACATGGCTTAAATTTAAGAGGGGAATACCTAAGATACTGTTCTTAAATTTTGTCATTTTTAATAATATTTTACAGAACCTATCAAAAAAAAAATTCTAGTAAATTTTAAATCCGACTCTGCAGAGCATAACTGTAGAAATGTAGTGTGCGACATTAGTGGGTTTGGTGTCTGCCCCTCCCTGATTAACTTTTATTTTTCCCTAAGATTTTCATTATTCTTTTTTTTTTTTCCAATAGATAAAATATTCGTTAGAGTTTATGAAAAAAGGATGGATCTTTTGAGGGCTGTCATCGTTGGAACAGAAGGCACTCCCTACCATGATGGTCTCTTCTTCTTTGATTTTTTCTTCGACAGTTATTATCCTAATGTAGCACCGGTATGTGATTAAAACTTTTGAGTACTGGTGATATTTTTATATCTTCTGCTTTACATCATTGGTCTGAAAAGTGAAAACTGCAAAACTTGTTTATGCCAGAAAGTCCACTACCACTCTGGTGGACTTGAACTCACTCCTCAAATGAGCAATGATGGGTCAAAATATTCTGCAGACTCTACGGGCCATCCATTGGGGGATGGTAGATACAATAATTTTTGGCTCCCAGGTGTATCAACTATGCTTCAACTTCTTGTCTCCATACAAGTGGTGTTCTTTAATACAAAACCCTCTTTCAATTTGCCTCCGAGATCCTCAGCATATAATGAAAAACAATGCCAGGTATACAACGAGGATGTATTTGTTCTATCACTGAGAACAATGACGTACACTATGAGGAGTCCACCAAAGGTAAGACTGCATTGATTATTCCTATAATAATTTATTGAAAAAATTGGATTAAATAGTTGATAAAAGTTCAATTATTATATGATATGAAATATGTAAGCACAATCCACCATCCCAACTTTATCCATATGGGTTAGGTTGGGTTGGGTTAGGTTGATTTGGTCTTTATACATAGGTTGGATTGGGTTGAGAATTTCTCAACCCAACATGTGCTAGAGTTGGGTTGGAAAAACCCTCCAACCCAACCCAATGAGTACCCCTAATTCTAATCATATTCCAAATACTTTACAGAGCTTGTTGAGGGAATTTGGAGAAAGTGCTTTTTTTGGGTATTAATTTATTTATGCAATTAAACTTTCCCATGCACTCTTGGAAATACTGATGTTTATTATAGAGTGAAAATGAGTGGTGGAGCTTGAATATTATTTATTTATTTCTTCTCTACAAGAAGAATGTTTACGTAAACAAAAATATTTACATCAACTCTTTACACTCTGCAAAAAATAAAAAGTAAGTCTTGACATGTCTAAAAATATACAAGCCAATTAAATAAAAAAAAATAATTGCATTAATTACATGTGACATACATTAAATACACTTTGATTTAGTGAGCTACGTATGATGTAAGAGTAGTTAGAGGGGAACAAAAATGCATTAGCCAACTATATAATTGCATTACTTGTTTTTAGCTCCCTTGGGGGGGGGGGGGGATATTCAAATTTATGTAAAAAATTATATTGTTTCGCCAAAATTACAAGGGAGATTGAGGATTTTTGAAAAGTCAAGGGGCCATGTCCTCCCTCCCACAACCCCTTGTGGAAACAGTGCAATTTTTTAATGCAAATGGTCATGTGTTATAAAATTTAAAAAGAAAAAGAAAAAGAAATTGATGTGGTGTTTTACGCTATATAAGACACTAAATCATTCAAGATTTCTTATTTTTACAATACGTAAAATTAGATCTTTGACTGTTGATGGTTTTCTAATTATGTTCTCTATTTCTTTTGTCTTGCAACATATTTTTGTTGTACATAATTGATTGTTTTGAGTGTTGAATCTAGAATTAGATTGTAATGCCAATGAGCATAGCTCAAATGGCAATTCCTCCCTCGGTAATAAATGGATTAAGGGTGAGGTTATGGGTTCAAGAACTTACCTATCAAAAAAAGAATGTTTTGTTACATTGATATTAATTTGTTAGCACTCAGGGTTTACAATTATCTTCTTGATTGTTTTACTGTACCATGGCCATTGGCAGTCAAAAATTCCTATTAACTACCTTTCTGTCTTTAGTTTACATCTGAATTATGGTCTGATTTCATCCATTGTACACACTTGGAATAGTTATTAATGGAATTGATGTTCTCTGTACCATTTGAGGGTTCAACATCTAATTCTGAGTCGTGTGGTTGCAGCATTTTGAGGACTTTGTTGTAGGGCATTTCTGCAACTGTGGCCGTGATATTCTGGTGGCATGTAGAGCATATATGGATGGTGCTCCATTAGGATCAGTCAAAGGTGGGGTGAAGGATGTCAATATGGATGACAGGTGCAGCTCAAGACGGTTTAGGAATTCTTTGGCTGTCATGTTGATGTTATTGTCAAGGTATTTTACCGAAATTGGGGCTGAGGACTGTAAGGAATTCCTGTTACCCGTGTTACCTGAAATGAAAGTGAAAAGGCGTTAGGCCGTGCAAGTGCAACGACCACAGCGGATGGTGTAGGGGCCAAATCTTGCAGCCCAGCCCAACTTGAAGAAGGTTGGGTTGAGAGGAAGGCCCAATACAACTAATTTATAAAGGTGGATGATCAATGTCAACCTTTTAAGCCTTGGTGGCCTTAGTTTAGTTTGTAATTTATAGAAAGAAGATTAGCAAGGATAACAATTTTAAAAAGGAATTACAACGAGGAAAGAGAGCTTCTTATTTAAGTCCTTCCTCGAGCTGGCCGAGGAGCAATGGTTTCCTTAGGTTTTATTGGTTCAACTGTCAAATGTGATAAGTCATATGTGACACTTAATAGGTATATCAGCAAAAAATAGACAAAAGGTTTGTTAATCAAGATAGACAACAACATTATGTGGTAAAATCCAAAATTTAAAATGTTAAGGAGTAAAATTTCAATGACCCTTAAGCTTTAGGGATGTGTTTTACATTTTAACCATTTTATTAAATTTTGAGTGTTGCTAGGCTCTCCTATTTTTGTGTTAACCATATTGGCATCGTTTTCGTGATTGGATTCCCGTCAGATAACAATAGATGGTTTTTCACAATAATCCGGATACATATTATGTTTTTGATGAACTGATGGATAGTTCCACATTTTTTGTTTAGCAAGCTAGTCAGAAAAGGATTTGACTATTTGAGTCCACCTTATGAGGAAATCAGGAAAAGTTTTCCAACGGATTCAACTGAAAGTAATGCATAGCATTACCCTCTATTTATCAGGCAGGTAGGAGCTAAAATATCAGCTCCAAAGATCATTGATAACAAAATAATAGATAAGATTTCTTGGTTTCGTTTGTGTTTCCATGAGCCAAGTGCTGTCATGGATGGAATTGCGGCCAGCTGAATCAAGAAGAATTTGACCAATGTATATAGGACAAAGTTTAGCTACAAATTGGTTGTAGCATTAGACTACAACTTTACTTAATATATTTTTATTGAATTTGAATTTTGAAAAATCTACTATTAGATTATATCTTTTTCTTATATCCCCCATACTTGCAAAATTTCTACAAAATTAAAAATCAATAGTTATGTCATCAATAAAGCTGTGTTTGGCAATATGTAAAATGTTTTCCAAGTTGAAAATATTTTACGTAATGGAAAACATTTTCTGTTGTTTGACTGTGTTGTGAAAATTACATCGAAAAATTATTTCTTGCATTTGGTCTTGGATGTAAAAAATCTATTTTCAGAAAATGTAAACCCAAGCTAGGCACCACCACCAAGGACAAGCACAACCCACCACCACCCACACAATATCTAGATCGGGAAAAGGGAAAAAACCACCACCACTACTCTATTGCCATCACCACCCACTGAAAACCCACCACCACACCACACAAAATCCACCACCACACAAACACCACCACCCACACCACCACAACAACAACAACAACAAAATCAGAGATCAAAGAAAATGAAAATTAGACACAAAACCCAGGTGGGGTTTGGTTTGGGTTAGAGAGAAAAAGTGAGATGAGAGAGAGAAGAAACTAGATCAATGACAAGCAATGTCTGATCTAGCCTTGATTGGCTGAAAGGAAAGAGAGAGAAGGTAGATTGGCGAGTGCAGCGACAAGATCGAGAGGAGATGATCTGACCCAAAGGGTTGCAGTGACGAGATCAAGAGGAGGATGAGACAATTTAGAGGGTGGTGGCGATGGGCTTCAGGTAGTGGCGATGATTAGACTCGATTCAATCTCTCTCTCTCTCTCTCTCTCTCTCTCTCTCTCTCTCTCTCTCTCTCTCTCTCTCTCTCTCTCTCTCTCTCTC
>NW_027069575.1:488481-507971 GCF_002906115.3 Quercus suber
AAAAAAAAAAAAAAAGAAAGAATTAAACTATGGAACGACGTCATTTCAAGTTAGGTTAATTTTTTATTTTTTATTTTTTTCACACAACCCCTCATTCCCTCTCTCCACCTCGCCTCTCTCTCTCTCTCTCTCTCTCTCTCTCTCTCTCTCTCTCTCTCTCTCTCTCTCTCTCTCTCTCTCTCTCTCTCTCTCTCTCTCTCTCTCGGCTAGAAATGGTTTGAAAGTAAAATAGAAGTGTAATCTATTTTACACTTAAGACCCACATATTTTATGGTCAATGAATGAGATTTTCGGTTTGACCGAATTTTCTGACCATCCCAAACAACAAGCACAATGTAAAATGTTTTCTTGATTTCCTTTACAGCTGAAATAAACGCAGCCTAAATTCTTTAAATTACAAGTTTTTGTAATTTAAAATTTTGCATAAAATATAAGCTCATAGATCATATAGTAAACTAGTATCTACACACGCGCAACTAGAAGCTCTTTTATTTTTTTTTTTGTCTAGAAATGGTTTGAAAGTAAAATAGAAGTGTAATCTATTTTACACTTAAGACCCACATATTTTATGGTCAATGAATGAGATTTTCGGTTTGACCGAATTTTCTGACCATCCCAAACAACAAGCACAATGTAAAATGTTTTCTTGATTTCCTTTACAGCTGAAATAAACGCAGCCTAAATTCTTTAAATTACAAGTTTTTGTAATTTAAAATTTTGCATAAAATATAAGCTCATAGATCATATAGTAAACTAGTATCTACACACGCGCAACTAGAAGCTCTTTTATTTTTTTTTTTGTCTATAAAAATTAATTTCATATATACTAATTTGGGGTTGTTGCGTTATTCAATCACCAAAATTCATAGGAGTGTGATGAGATTTATACGTTTGTGAATAAAGTAAATTTTTCATACTACATCTCATCACTCCCCTAGAAATTTTGGTGATTGGATAAAGCAACAATCCCAAATTAGTATATATGAAATTTATTTGTTTAGACAAAAATAAATAAATAAATAAAATAGTAGAGCCTTTGAGCACACACAACACACGTGTAGAGGCTAGTTGTCTATAAAGAGGATGAGATGAAAAATTTTGTAAAGAAGGTATTGGAAGAGAGTGGGTGCTTCTAGAGCCTCTTTCTCCAAATTTTGTATTTCTGTTCTATTGTTGTTTGTTTTGCAAATATTTCAAAAATTAATTGTGAAGTAATATTAAAAAAAAAAAAAAAAGATGAACAGGATATATATATATATATATATTTTTCAAACAAAAGGATAAACTTTAGATATAAGCAAAAAATGTCATTTCTTTTTTTGAATGTGTGTTTGAAGTTGGCGTAGTGATATAAAGAAAAGATTGGAATAAGAACAAGTAATTCTTTTTTAAATGGGTAGTATATTTTTTTTATTAAAAAAAAAGTTGAGGCGTTTTATTCAGAATTGGGACTTCTTGTGACATGAGATTTAAAAAGAAAGAAAGATGAACATGATAATTTTTTATTTCAAACAAATATAAATAATAAACTTTAGAGATAAGCCATAACTATAATTTCTTTTTTGAAAGTGGTGTAGTGATATAGAGAAAATGTTGGGTAGGAAAAAATAAGATGAACGTATGGAAAAGAATGCTAAATTTTAGGAGTTCTCTTAGGTTTTTTTTTTTAAAAAAAAAAAAATTAAACTAGAGGTGCTTTATTTAGATGAAAAATGAACAAAAAAAGGCTAAACTTTAGGGAATAAAAAGATGAATGTGAAGGAAAAAAAAAATACTAAATTTTAGGAGTTTTCTTTTTGATTTCAAAATGATAGTAGTTGTAGGTGTTATAGAAAGTATAGATAAATTTGTTATTTGTTATTTGTTTAACATTTATGACTCAATTTCTAAGAAAAGTTATCTGTAGGGACTAGGTTTGAGCACTTCTACTGTTGGATGAAGCACTTCTACTGTTGGATAAATGAATTATGGCTCAAATAGCTCAACACAATAGATTTATAGAGAATGAGTTTAAAAATTGGGCCTTAGTGAGAGATACAACAACTAGGCATGATTACGAGTTAATTTGAATAACAAGAACATGGGCTAAAGTATGAAACTTTGTTCTCGGCCCTCATTTGAGGAGTTTATAGTTCTTCTTACTTCTTCGGTGCTAGGTTACAAGGGCTTCCAAGACTGTATAAATGGTTCCTGCGTTTTCTCTTTTTCCTTTTTCTTTTTCTCCCTCCCCTTCCTAGAGGATTTCTTACATTATATACCCATTTTCAGTTGATCTTGGCTCTTCATTTGTTGATAATGCATGTCATTACTCGAGGGTTTGTCCCATTAGCCTTCTTTCCAAATCTTCTGTGAGTTGCAGCAACCAAGGTAGCATTGTTTAGAGGTCATTTCCTCATTAATGCGGCCAGAGCGTTAGTTGTGGACATTTAATGCGGAGGTGACAGTTTCTCCTTGGATTGCTCTTCTGCCATGCTCCCATGGCTGGTCCATTGTACTCGTCCTTCATTGTGGAATGCTCTGGGAGGCTGCTTTTAATGGTGTGCCGCTCTTCCCTTCTATGATCTTGGTTGACTGAGGACAGGATTGCCCTCGGCGATGTTCCTTGACAATTTGGGCTTTCTTCATTCATCCTCGGACATTCCTTCCTCCTCAGCATGGGCCTTGGGCTCAATATAAAATGGGCCGGGGTTGTCAAATTCTTAGGCCCCACAATAACCCCTCGAAATCCTACTGTCTGGCTCCTCATACGGGGAGGAGGATTTTGATGTCCTCGGGTCTGTGCTCCTCACGTTCAACAGTGAGATGATAATCTAACGGTGGGGATTTCTTTAACCTTATGGGCAGGAAATCCGCATGGTTCTTTCTAATTGGAGGTATAAATACCCATTTGAACCGATTTGCCTCTTTACTTTTATACTCAAGAGTTATTACGCACATATCCTGAATTCTGTCAAATCTCCAACCAAACTCACGTCCCTTTTCATCATAAAAAGTCTGTCCGAGGAGCTTTTCCCCATTTCTGTAAGTCTTCTTCTCCTTCTAATTCTCGTTTTCAATTGGCAGGCTATCCAGGCCACCTATAGGTTGGAAGAGAGGGCCAATAACCAAAGCAGGGCCATGGACCTTGAGCATGACAATCACCTGGAAACCATGCGGACCCTTAAGCACTTCGAGATTGATCTTCATAAGGGAATAGAGGATCTAAAGGAGATAATGAGGGTTAGAGATAGCGCGGTATCCGGCTTAGTTGGCGCTCAAAAACAGGCCGAGGACCAGACAAGGCGCCTGCTAGAAGCTGAGGGTCAGCTGTAAATTGCCAATGAGCAGATCGCTGGTCTAAAGTAGAAATTGGCTAAGACAGAGAGGGTCAAAAACTTCGCTGAATGGGCCGGTGTTGAAGCCTTGAGGGCTAAGTAGGAGGTTGAATTCGCCAGGACAGAGGCCGAGACCTCTAAGGAGAAGGCCGAGGAAGTGGCTTATGACTTGGGAGTGGCTGAGACCCAGGCCCTTCTCAAGTCATAAGTACCTGGGGTATGCAGACTCTACTATTCTCAAGTTTGGAATGAAGCCCTCAAACAAGCTGGGATTGAGGCTTCATCTGACCTTTGGAAGGTAGAGAATGTGTACTACCCTTCTGCCATCTAGGAGTATTCCCCCTCCAATTCCGAGGCTGAAGTTGCTTCTAGGGAGGTGGAGACTGCTCGACCTAAAGCTGCTTTGGCTCTGACCGCTCCTGATAAGCCAGCAAAGGACGGCGAGTTTTCTGGGGCAAAAAAGACAAATGAAGGCCTGAACCCTAAAGTGCCCCAGAAAACCGTAGAGTCTACAGCCGATGTTCAAGCCCTTCAAGCCAAGGAGTTAGCCTTCCTAGTTGAGCCCCTTTAGGCTATTCCCCCGAAGCCATCCCTCCGAGCCAGGATCCTCCAGCTTCCGACACAGCCTCTTAACAACCCTCTTCGGACAACTTGGTGATAAAGTTGAAGAAATAGGCCTTTATTTGTTCGTATTGCCTCGGTTGTTGTTTCCTTTTCTTCATTTCCTTTTAAGTGTACCCGAACTTTCGTAATGAAGCAAACCCTTTTTGTAATGAAGTGTGCCTATTTCTTTTAATCATGACACCTTATTATTCATTATGTTCTAACCCTTGACTATCCTTAGTAGGGTGCCCCATCCTTTATTAATTGGTCAATTGAGGATGTTAAATCCACCATGCAAACTTTAATTCAAACTTAAGCGGATAATTGAATAGTCTTTAACAACGAAATTTGTCTCCCGTTAAGTGAGCCGCAAAAGAATTTATGTTTACAACGCAAACCTCATGGTCAGATGTGCAAGCACACATTTTTCATGAACTTACTGACCTCAAGGAAATATTGCAGCATTGATTTTAAAGGAGAAGCAATTGAGGCTTTAAGTGATACCTTAGGTGAAGTGACCTAGGCGCGCCCTGAAATGCTTTATGTGATACTCATGGAATTGTGTTTGTTTACACCTTTATCGAATGTGGGCAGGGCAAGTGGTCTGAGGTGCCAGGCTCCCCTTTGGCTGTAATTGTAATTCAAGTGAATGCTCAGGCTCATTAATTTCCTCAAAGGTTGTGGTTTGAGGAGTCACACAACACCTGGGATCTGTTTAACGCTCAGACCTTCGTTGAAAGTAGTTAGTTTCCCCATAGGCTTGAGTTCGAAGACCATACTAGACCTTGGTTCTGTCTAGTACTTAGACCTCTCTTGAAGTAACTAGTTTCCCCACAGGTTTGAGTCCGAGAATCATGCAAGACTTTGGTTCTGTTTAGTACTTAAACTTTTCTTGAAGTAACTAATTTCTCCATAGGTTTGTGTTCGAGGACCATGCAAGACCTTAGTTTTGTCTAGTACTTAGACTTTTCTTGAAGTAACTAGCTTCCCCATAGATTTGAGTCTGTGGACCATGCAAGATCTTGGTTCTGTTTAATACTTAGACTTTTCTTGAAGTAACTAGTTTCCCTATAGGTTTGAGTCCGAGGATCATGCAAGACCTTGGTTCTGTCTAGTACTTAGATTGTTACCAAAGTACAAGACATATTCATGATAGACTTAAAACTTGAGATAGAGAAATGCCTTTATTAATAATAATACATTCTCAGGTTATTTATATTCTAGGGACGAGGCACAGCTTTTCCATCTAAGTCTTCCAAGTAGTATGTGCCTATTCCTGCTACTGAAGTAATTCGGTATGGTCCTTCCCAGTTGGGTCCTAGCTTTCCAAAAGATGGGTTCTTGGCAACACTCACATCTTTCCTCAACACTAAGTCCCCTGGTGCTAGTGGTCTTAGCTTCACATTGGCATCATATCCCTACTTGAGTTTTTGGTGGTAGTATACCAGTTGGATCACTGCCCTTTCTCTTCGTTCATCGATTAGATCCAGGCTCTTCCCTAGTAGTTCGTTATTACTGCTTGGAGTGAAAGAGCTTGTCCTCAATGTTGGGAAGTTTACCTCTAGAGGGATGACAGCCTCTGCCCCATAAGTCATGGCGAAAGGTGTCTCCCCCGTTGACCGTCGTGACGTAGTTCGGTAGGTCCATAAGACGTGTGGCAACTCTTCTACCCACCTTTCCCTAGCGTCATCCAGCCTCTTCTTAAGCCTATTGACTATGACCTTGTTGACAGTCTTGGCTTGCCCATTTTCCTGAGGGGAAGTTGGAGTTGAGTACCTATTTGTGATCTCCAATTCGCAACAGCATCTTCTGAAGGCTTTACTGTCAAATTGGAGTCCATTATCCGAAAAGAGGGTATAAAGGATCTTGAATTGTGTGACAATGTTCCTCCAGAGGAATTTCTTAGCATCCACATCCCTAATGTTGGCCAATGGCTCAGCTTCGACCTATTTGGTAAAATAATTTATGCCAACCAACAGATATCTCTTATTTCCTACTTCCTTGGGGAAAGTGTCTATAATATCTAGGCCCTATTGGGCAAACAACCATGGACTAGACAAAGGGTTGAGGACCCCTCCTGGCTGATGAATATTTGGGGCAAACCTTTGGCAATGGTCACATTTCTTAACATACTCTAGGGCCTCCTTCTGCATCCCTAGCCACCAATACCCCTAGGTAATGGCTCAGTGCGACAGGGATCTTCCTCCTGTGTGACTCCCACAGATCCCCTCGTGTAGCTCTTCAAGTAGTAATTCTGATGCTTCCAGGTGGATACACAGTAAATATGGCCCAGAATAGGAGCTCTTGTACAATTTGTGGTCCTCGGACAACCAGATTTGAGGAGCGTTTCTTCGTATTTTCTCAGCCTCTGACTTCTCCTCGGACAAAATGTCATCTTTGAGGAATCTCACCATAAGGTCCATCCAGCTAGGACCCACACTAATTTGGTGAATATGAACCACGCTTTTTGCAGCCTCATTTGCTCTATCCAGATGCTCGACAATGATGGTTCGAGGCAAACCCCCTGCCAAGGAAGTAGCAAGCGTGATCAATGAATTTGCTCGGGTGTTTCCACTTCTGGAAACGTGTGACAAGCTGGAAAGATCAAAGTGTGACTGTAGGCGTTTGACCTGGCTTAGGTACTCTTGCATCGTTGCATCCCTGACTTCCAACTCTCCCTTTACCTGGCCCACTACTAATCTCGAGTCCGAGAACATCTCTACTGCTTTTCTTCCCATTTTCTGCACCATGGCCATTCCTTGTAACAAGGCCTCGTACTCGGCTTCATTATTTGTGGCTGAGAATCCAAGTCTTAGGGATTTTTCTATGATAGTCCCCTCAGGAGATACTAGGACTAGCCCCACTTCGGACCCCCTTTGATTCGTCGCGCCATCAACATACACCTTCCAACGTAGGGGCCCTAGTATTGAGATTACCCCAACAGATTTTCCATCCATGTTTTGCTCCTCGGCTACTATTTCTTCTGGTGGTTTGGAAAATTCAGCCACTAAGTCGGCCAAGACCTGGCCCTTTATAGAGGTCTGAGGCATGTACTTGATGTCAAAAGCTCCTAGAATTCTGTTCCATAGGGCAATCCTTCCGGTGTAATCAGTAGACCAAAGCGCAGACTTCAGGAGTAGTTGAGTCAGGACAACCATTGTGTGGGCTTGGAAATAATAGGGAAGTTTTTGCGTAGCATGAACTACAGCTAGTATGGCTTTCTCCAAAGGCGAATATCTGATCTCAGCTTCATGTAATGACTTGCTCACATAGTAGACTAGCTTTTGAAGGCCATTATCATCCCGTATTAGCACCAAGCTCACAGCATGAGGGGTTACAGCAATATATGCGTATAGGACTTCATCGGTCTCAGGACTAGACATGATAGGTGGTCAGGACAGGTACTCTTTGAGTTGCTGGAAGGCCACAATACAATCCTCAGACCACTCAAATCCTCTTCACTTTTTGATCAAGAGATATAATGGTCTGGAACCATCCACCAACCTGGAAATGAACTAGTTCAAGGCCACGATCATTCTAATAAACTTTTGGACCTCTTTGGCATTTTGCGGTGGTTTTAAATCATTGATGGCCTTGATCTGGTCTGCGTTAACTTCAATTCCCCTATGAGTAACCATTTAGTCTAAAAACTTGCCTGATCCCACGCCAAATGAACATTTGGAAGCATTTAGGCGTAGCTTGTGCTCCCTCAAGACATTAAAGGTGTTGCCGAGGTCTCCTAAATGCTCGGACACCACTCTACTCTTCACCACCATATCATCACATAGATTTCGATGTTCTTGCCCAGTTGCGGCTCGAACATCCTCATCATCATCTTTTGATAAGTGGACCCTGTGTTCTTTAAACCGAACGGCATCACCTTGTAGTGGTAGTTCCCGATAAGTGTTATGAAGGCGGTCTTCTCCTGATCCTCCAGGGCTAGTGGTATTTGGTGATAACCTTAAAAGGTATTTAAGAAACTCATCCGAGGATGGCCTGTAGTTGCATCCACCAACTGGTCTATCCAAAGCATGGGAAATGGGTCTTTTGGGCATGCCTTATTTAGGTTTGTGAAGTCTACACAAACCCACCATTTTCCACTTTTCTTCTTAACCAGCATGGTGTTGGCCAACCATTCAGGGTAAAAGACCTCTTTGATGGCCCCTGCACGCTTAAGCTTCTTCACCTCGTCCCTAATTGCATCGGCGTGCCCTCTTGATGGACGCCAGGGCGGCTACTTCTTAGGGATGATGGAGGGGTTGACATTGAAATGGTGACAGATGAAGGCTGGATCAATCCCTAGAGCATCACAAGCGTCCCATGCAAACATGTCTACGTTTCTTATGAGAAACTCAATTAGCTCCTCCTTTTCCTGAAGAGGCAGCTGAACTCCTACCTGAAGGAACTTCTCTGGGTCACCACCAATGACCACCTTTTCTAGATCTTCACATTTTGCCCCATTGGCAGCAGTATCAAGAGGCGACACTGGGGCCTTTGATTGCTATAAGTCCTTCTCAGCAGAGGCCGAGGACTCTGCATCAAGCCGATGTGAAGTGGCAGCCACTATGCACTGCCTTGCTGTGGATTGGCAGCCACGAACTTTGAGGACTTCGTCCCCGAATGGGAATTTCACTTTCTAATGCAAGGAGGAGGCAACAGCCCCTAAGGTATGGAGCTAGGGCCTACCGACGATGGCTCTATATGGAGGAGAGTAGGTGTCTACCACGATAAAATTCACTTCTACTATTTCTGGACCGGTTTGGATGGGCAGCCTAATCATGCCCTTTGGAATAACAAGCTTCCCGTCGAAACTTATCAAAGGAGAGCTATAAGGTATCAAATCTTCCGGTTTCAACCTCAACCCTTTGTAGAGGTCGGGGTACATAACTTCGGCCCCACTGCCATCGTCCACCATCACTCTTTTTACATCATAGTCCCCGATTCTGAGAGTGATTACCAGCACATCATCATGGGGCTGGGTGGTTCCAATCTTTTCTTCTTCTGAAAAACTCAGGATTGGGTGAGACTTCATCCTGGCCCTCTTCGACTCTGGTTTGGACACCTCGGCAGGCAGCTGAGCTACAGATAACACTCGTGAAGGGCGCATGCCCATTCTTCCTAGTGCGGCCAAGATCACATTGATCGTCCCTACGGGTGGCCCTAGAGTGGTATCTCTTTGGGGCTCTTGATGGGTCTGGCCATGATGACCACTGGAATGATGTAGAAGGTGCTTCAGCTTTCCTTTTGAGACTAGTTGGTCCAGATAGTTCCAGAGGTTCCTGCAGCTCTCCATGGTATGTCCGTGGTCCTGGTGGTATTGGCAATAAAGGTTCTGATTGCGCCTTGTGGACTCTCCCGCCATCTTATTCAGCCACTTAAAGTACGGCTCATTCTTGATTTTCTCCAACACTCGATATACTGGTTCTCGGAATACCGCATTGACAGTCTATGTGTTGGCTGCTCCGGATTGCCCTACGAAATCTCTCCTCAGGCGGTTGCTATTATATTGGTCTGACCTGAAATCCCTCCTCTCCTGAGGGATAACCTTCTCCTTTCCTTTACCTTGCAGCTGGTCTTTCTCTACTCGTTTATACTTATCGATCCACTTCATTAGTTGGCGCTCACTGGTGACAAGCTTGCTAATTAGAGATTTCCTCAAACCGTGCTTGGCTGGGAGGTTATTTTTGAAGGTGCTGATGGCGACATCATCGAAATTGCCGTCCATTTCATTATACATCTCCCAATGTCTGTCCAAGTAGGCCTTTAGAGTTTCTCCATTATGCATGGATAGGGACACTAATGCACTCAAGGGTTGAGGAGTTCTAATGTTTGTAACGAAATGGGAGCCAAAGGCTTGGGTTAGCTGCCTATATGAATCTATGGAGTTTGTCTTTAAGCCATTGAACCATCTCATCGCCACTGGTCCCAGGCTAGATGGGAAAACCTTGCACATCAGCACCTCGTCTTTGGAATGGATAGCCATCCTTTGATTAAACTGGCTCACATACTCCATGGGGTTTGTTTTGCCATTATAAATGGTGAAGGTTGGCTGCTGGAATCGTCGAGGCAGTGTAGCCCCTTCTATGTGGCACATAAAAGGTGACTTGGAGAGTTGATCCAGTGCCCTTCTCATGGCATCGTTTCCTAAGCCCCCAGGAGATGGGCTTTTACGCTTACGCCTCCAGTAGCGCTCTTCTTTGTGCGAGAAGGTCTCGTTAGGAGGAGTTCTCGATCTTTGTCTATAGTCATCATCGCTTTCATCATCGGAGGGCATGTCAGGATTAAAATGAAATTGCCTTCGTTGTGCATAGCGTAGATTTCTCTTCAAGTCATCAATCTCTCGCTGTATGATTTACTTATCATTCTGTCTCTGGGATACATGATTGCCCACACAAGTGTGGCTTCTGCTGGTTTGAGTGGTGTGCATACTTCCCTCTCGAAACCTTCCATTCTCTTTGTTTCGATTACGCTCCGGGTTGGGAAAGTTACCCTGTCATTGGGAGCTTGCTTGATGAGGGCCTGATCCTACCATGCTTGATTGTTGCCTTCACTAACGCACAAGTTCTTTCCCACAAACGGCGCCAATTGTAGGGACTAGGTTTGAGCATTTCTACTGTTTAATGAATGAATTACAGCCCAAATAGCCCAACACAATAGATTTATAGAGAATGAGTTTAAGAACTGGGTCTCAGTGAGGGATACAACAACTAGGTATGATTACGAGTTAATTTGAATAACAAGAACATGGGCTAAAGTATGAAACTTTGTTCTCGGCCCTCATCTTAGGAGCTTATAGTTCTTTTTACTTCTTCGATGCTAGGTTACAAGGGCTTCCAAGACTGTATAAATGGTTCCTGTGTTTTCCTCTTTTTCCTTTTTCTTTTTCTCCCTCCCCTTCCTAGAGGATTTCTTACATTATATACCCCATTTCAGTTGATCTTGACATTCCATTTATTGATAATGCAGGTCACTACTCGAGAGCTTGTCCCATCAGCCGCCTTCCTAAATCTTCTGTAAGTTGCAGCAACCAAGGTAGCACTGTTCAGAGGTTATTTCCTCATTAATGCAGCCAGAACGTTAGTTGTGGGCATTTAATGTGGAGGTGACAGTTTCTCCTTGAATTGCTCCTCCGCCATGCTCCCATGGCTGGTCTATTGTACTCGTCCTTCTTTATGGAATGCTCTGGGAGGCTGCCTTTGATGGCGTGCCGCTCTTCCCTTCTATGATCTTGGTTGATCGAGGATAAGATTGTCCTCGACGATATTCCTCAGCAATTTGGGCTTTCTTCGTTCGTCCTCGAATATTCCTTCCTCCTCGGCGTGGGCCTTGAGCTCAGTATAAAATGGGTCGAGGTTGTCAAATTCTTAGGCCCCACATTACCCTTCATTGTATTTTTGAAACATATTAAAGTCTAGTTTAAAGAAGAGATTCTTCTTCTAGAAAGTATAGATAACATTTGATTAACATAAAGGTTGACATGTATATTAAGAATATAAAGAACATATAATTCAATGGTTAGATTTTTAAAATATGTAATAATGTTTATTTTATTGAGTAAGATTGTAACCTTATACCCCCTCAAAAAAAAAAAAAAAAAAATTGTAACCTTATGCTACAACAAATTTTGTAGCTAAATTTTGTTTATATATATTTTAAGAGATGGATTCAAGTTACACTTGGTGTAACTCTAAAGAGTTACACATTTTCTAAATCATTAGATTTAAGTAGATCCAATGGTAAAAAAAATGCACTTATTAATGCTGAGATTCTGATAAGGATCTCATTTATTATTCTTATTTATAACACCATGTCTATCTCTAATCCCAAAAATAGGTATATTTTTCTCTCTGCTCTCTCTTTCTCATCCACTACACATTTTTAATAAGAAACCATTGATGCAATCATCTCCTCTCCCTCTCCTTTACCCCATCCCCTCCAATTTGGTCAATGTGTTATGGTGTCCAACCCTTTAATCATCCTTTGAATTTTACAAATCCTTTGCCAATTTATTTATTTATTTGCTCTAGTTCGGCCCTAGATTTCTAGTTCTAGGTCTATAGCTCTTATTATCGATGATTAGCGTTTGAACATGGGTTTTTGTAGAAAAGGGTAATTCCGTTTCAGCAAAACCTATATTGAAAATTGATTAGATTTTGAATTGGGTATTTGTCAAAGCGAACAAAAAAAATCATATATTTTTTTTTCGCATTGTGTGAGGGGGACTGATTTGAAGTCTGATCCTTCATCAATTTGTGTCAATTCGAAATTTGGTGGTGGTTCTAGAAGTTGGGTTAGGGAGTAAATTATCCTTGTGGAAATGAAGTTATTGGTAATTGGCTCAAGCTTGGCTTTAATATAGGGAGATTTGAGATTTGGTAATTGTGTCAATTATTTTCGTTGTATAGCTATGGGTTTACCTAAGATGAAATGGTTTGTTTACTTTCTAGTTTTTACAACTCTCTTAACTATAGTGTTTAAAATAAAATTTTCTAGAGTCTTTGCTAATTTAAACATCCTGTTTGTTTTGATGGAAATTTTTTTTGTGAAAATAGTTTCTTTTACATTTTCCTATGTTTGATAATATCATAAATAATAAATCAAAATAAAACTATTATTGATTAACAAAAAAAGAAAAAGTTATAAAAAATCCTATGAAAATATGACTTATTTTTTTAAAGATTGCTTTCTTCTAAAATTACCACCAAGAAAAAAAAAATTATCTCAAATTCTCAAGCCACGCTAAATAATAAAAAAAATGTTAAAAGATAATATAGAAATTATTGAAAATAATTTTATTTCATTCTAAGGTTATTATCTAATATAGAAAAATAAGATATTTAAAAATATATATTTTAAAACATTAATGTGGAATAACACTTCCCCTAATGTGATATAATGATCATATATGGGCCTATATGACATCAAAGCATCATGAAAACAATGAAATAGGCCCGCTAGCATATTAAGATGATATATGAAGAACCTCTATTTTAGTACACAAAAATTGTAAAAATAAATTCGAAGCTAAAATTCTTCTATCCTTGATTCTAGGGAAGATTAAAAGTGTTCCATTATCCCGGTTGGAGAATAAGTTATCATAATTAAAATTTTTGTTTTAATTCATTGAAGATGAATCCTGTCTATAATATTCAATCAACGTTCTATTAATCTTTTCCTTTCCTGGTAAGAAATACTGTTATACTGTTATAGTTATCATATGCAAAGAATGGTGGTGGAAGAGTAATGGAGGAGAGAGAAACGTATAGTGGATGAAAAAGAGAGCAAATAGAAAAATATACCTATTTTTGGGATTAGAAATAAGTATGAAATGTTATAAATAAGAATAATAAATGAGATCCTTATTAGAATATCAGCATTAATGAGTACATTTTTTTGACCGTTAGATCTACTTAAATCCAATAGTTTAGAAAATGTATAACTTTTTAGAATTACACCCAGTATAATTTGAACTCATCTCATATTTAAAAAGGTATAGGTCATTATAATTTTCTTCGTTTCCCTCACCTTCCCATAAGATTCATAGCACCTTCCCATAAGATTCATAGCTCCTACTTGGTAACGCTAACGTAAGAAAAAGACAAAAACCAGTGTGATCCGGCAATCTAAACAGTTGAATTCCAAGGCAAGAAAAAAAATTTAATTTAGTTTGGAAGAATTCGGAAAATATTCTGCTACAGGATTTGCATGAGGAATGCCACAAATGGTAAAAATCATCACAGAATTACACAGCACCGCCCAATGGCAGTATTTTCCTTTGTTTTCCTCCAAATAATGGGCAGTAATCGCAGCCCCCAAATCGCAAAGCCTAGTCGATATAAATAACTGTAGGGTTCCACTAATAGGCCAGTTGTGGCTGAGGTAATGGCAGCCTGTACCTGTTTCATCTGTGTTGTTGTATTAAGATATTGATGTCAAGAGGCTTGTAACTTATCCAGCACTCATTGAGGAGCTCCACTAAGCACAGCCAGTATGTGCTCTACTCAGACGGATTGCAGAATGAATACAATGAAGATAATCTCATCAACAAAACCCTCCATCAAACTTCAATGACATTCATGTATGAGAAAAAGCTCTTGCATACATCAAAATCTGATGTGAAGACAAATTTATACAAACACCAAAAAATTTTACACCAATATCCACTTCATGTTCCCCAGGCACATTAGCAGATACGAAAGGAGAATTAATTAAATACAGAAAACACAGCAGAACAAGCAGAGGTTTCCTCTACTACAATCACATAGAACAGATGAAGTGAAGAACATCCATCACTGAGAACCAACGTGTAAAATTAAAAATAAATCACAATGATCATGCTGAGGACAAATGTCGTTATTTAAGTACCAAAGCTAGGGAAGAAGGAAATTCTTGAAGACTGACAGACTAAGAAGAGTTGATAGCTTTCAAAGCTGGAATAAACAAGGAGAAGAAAGAGTAGACAAAGGGTTCAAAGGGAAATCACCACAAATTACTCATTTTGTAGAAATTTTCCAAAACGAGAAGATTTTGAGGAAAGTTGTGGGGCTTGAAGAAGATATCAAAATCCAAAATGACAAGTCAATAATATAAGACAGCCAGATATTCAATACAAAATTTATAGATTCCAAAACACTAGGAGCTCGTGAGCTAGAATAATCTACCCCTTAAGAACCCCTAGTTTCCCCAATGATGCTCGAATGTCATCACTATTACATCCCTCAGTTTGAACAACATTGGGACTATCAAATGGAAAGACATGTTCTAGAGGATAATTTCTGTTAGCATGAAGCTTATTTGCACCAGTACCAACTCCCTTCAATATCACAGTCTTACGGACACCACCAAGCAATCCTTCATAATCTGTGTCCCCACACTCTCCCACAAAGACCACAGTATTTGACAGGTCCATGCCCCAGCGGACAAACAGATACCTGGAGAGGAAGAATTAGTACTCTATAATTGATCTCCATAAAATATAGAGAACATATGCATGACATGTAATCCCAAAGAAAACATCAGACATTGAACAGTAAGAAACAGAAGTGAGAAGCGGGAGGATAGAATGTTTTGCACATTAAAAATAACAAGTTTGGATCGTGTGCCTCAAATGTTTTCCCCTCCATAATTGAATGAGTACTTTTGTTTTCATCAAAGCTTGTATAGACTTGTCTTCTCAATGTACTCAAGATGACCTTACTTAGTTTAGTGATGCTTGTAGCATACGTTAGTTAGACATTCAAGGGTAAACAATATAAACGATTAGCTTTGTTTTAAGTAAAATTATATCAATTCATCACAAATCACAACCCAGAGTTCCAGGTCAATCAATATAAGGTACCTCTAAACAGAGTTTATTAAATTGAAAAGCAATGAGTATACAAGTGGCTTACTTCCTGCAATAAGGATCTTGAGATGAAATTATGCGTTGTGGACCCTATGGCTGATTGAACAAATTTTAAATTTGACAGCCGATGGAATAGTTTTCATAAGGATTATGATGATTCAACTAATAGAATTTCTCCAATAATGCTTCAATAACTCAAAGCCAAGAACACATCTGAATATCTACATAAACCTGCCTATAGACCCACATTTTTTAAGCTGTGCTAAAGATTAAAATTTCACCTATATCGGTAGCTTGGATCAGGATTGAAGAGCTTGAACAAATAATTTTGATGACTACTAGAATTCTGCCATTTAAATACTTTCCACCATCAATTTTATCAAAGGCATATTTCTCATGAGCATTTGGAATTAATCATCACTGACAGCCTTGGCCCACTTTATCTCAGCTATATTTACTCTCATTCTATACATAACTGGTACCACTTCCTAAGCAACCACCAATTTAAACCACAAATCAAGGATGATGGAGACTGGCAACACCCAGTGAAGAACCAGAAGGCATGCCAAAGCTAAATGCCAATACCAAGCATTTTTGGAAATGATGCCAATCAGCCAATCCCTCGAGGCCGGCCTTTGAGGAGAGGGTTTTTTTTTCCCCCAAATATTATATTATATAATAAATATGGTGGCAGCTTTTTAATGGATTTCCCACTTGTCTTTATGCTTTTGAATCTTTTTTATTTAATAAAATATACTGAACAGGTAATAACACTTCAGCTCTAACATGTGCAACACACTTTCAATGAATTTGTTGAGAACTATCGCATCATATAAGGTGCCAAAAAAAAGAAGAAAAAATAACAAATAAACAAGGTAGCTGTGCAACTTTAAAAAATAGAAAACCTCTACATGCATACCTGAGGGCTTGGGATCTAGAGGCCAACACAGGGATTACATTCAGCTTTGGACCATTTTGACAGTATATAACATGACATCGGAGAGCCTGAATTCTCATCAATTTCCGAAGTTCCTTAACTGGGGGAATCTGTGATTTCAAAATAGTTACTAAAATTTGAAAATTCTAAAAATAAAAATCAGTAATCAACAAACCTTATAAATATAAATAAAATTCTCCATCTAAAAATAAATTGCTATAAAAACTAACAGTGCAAGATGTGGGCTTTATATCACTGAGAGAGAAAAGAGAGGGTGGATTGGGGGAAACACCACTTTTGATATTAGTCTTTCACATATAAAAATAAAAAGAAATATTACCAATGATGGGTCTTTCACTTTAAATGCATAGCAATGCATGGACGATCCTGATTCATCTTCCTCAACAAGTTGTCCTGCCTTTCCATCATTGATAGAAGCAACCCAACGTACCAAAGTCTTCCTCAAACCCTCTCCACCCCAGCGGTATTCAGTGTGTGAACGATAATCCAAGTCTACCACATAGGGAAGCCCAGAAGGACTGTCCTCAGAGCTTGATGATGGATAGTAGAGCTCACTACCACTGTTACAGATAAAAGCGTCAAATTCGGTTGGGCTCAAGCCTCCTGAGATCAAAAGAGAGTGTATGTCCGATATGGTTAAGGCTGTTGACAATATAAACCCAACAGATCCTGCATCCCTGTCCTTCCCTGCTACCTCAACAACTGTTGAAATAATTTCAAGAAGATCTGAGGTTGTATCACAATCCACAGAAATTACAACTATATACTTCCTCTTTCTCAATGCTGGAAATTTACTAGGGCCGACATTATTGTCTGCTCTCTCTGCGGATGCAGCCTTTTGTGTGCCTTCTATAACACCCCTAGACAATTTCAAAACAGCATTTTCTGCTCTACTCATTTCATCAACAGCATTTTCTTCAGTATCTAAAACATTATCAAGATTGGAACCCCCTTCAATTTTCTCACCATCCAATGAAAGCTTCAAGTTTAAAGATAAATCTTGTATATCTCTCAAGGAATCACCAGGCGAATCCGATTCTGAATTGTCATATTCAACGTCACTTTTTTGCCATTGTGGCTGCCTTGGTCTGCAACTGGCTATTCGAGATAGGTATGTCTTACAATGCTCTGGCCATGAAAAAAGGTGAATATTTTTCAGTCCATTCTGCCGGCATTTTGCCCAAAGTTGCTTATCTGAAACAAGTTTCAGAAGAGCATCTGCAATAGACTGCTGATCATGGGGGTCAACGAGTAGACCATTGTCAAGAACCTGTAACAAGTCCATCATCAGTATTTTAAGCTACAATCAAACTTCGACTGGATATGACTCCAATAAACAGATCAGAAATTCCTTTTAAGTAATAGGAAGGCTCCACAGATGGACACACCCTATGAATATCAACAGGACCACCATTCTTTGTGGCAACAATAGGCAAACCATAAGCTGCTGCCTGCACAGAAGAGGAAAGACGGTTGGATTTTGCATAAAATAACATCTAAAAAGTAAAGCATTCTGATAAAAGATAAAGAGAAGCACCTCAATTAAAGTAAGCCCAAATGGCTCAATGAAAGCCGGATTGATGAAAACACCCTACAAGAACAAAATTATTGAGATGATGGGTTAAACAACACATGTACTAAAGAATTTTGAGCCAAATAATTTTCTCTGGTAAGAGAGCTGCTGAGATGAATAACTTAGTGAGAGGGAAACAAATTAGAAGAGTTGAAAAAATGAGTTCTCTTGACCAAATAGAAATTTAATTTAGCCCAGACTTATTCCAAAAAAATCAACATGAAAATAGTAACAGTTACTCCCTCCCCCTCCCCCTAAAGCATTAGAGAAGGGTGTCCTGCTTAATTGAGTGGTCTTCTTGTTATTTTCAGCCCTGCATTCTCTTTCTATTCATTAATTAACCTATGATTTATATTTGAGTCCCAAAATCTAAGACAAAATGAGCATTTTCTCCCCTAATGGAGCCCAGTTAGGCCCGGAAAATAATGGCAGCACCAATGACTATCTCTCCCTCTCCCAGTTTCCAAACTCCAGAACAGCCACCTCCTTCTTGGACAACTGAAAGGAGGGGGGGTGGGGGGAACCCTCTTTTGACCTTAACCGGTACCAAGCTTGAACACTAGTTACCATGCGAGCCAAAGCACAGCCTTAACTTAACTAAATGAACCAAACTTAACATGCTCAACCAAGTTTAGAACCAACTTGAGCCTGACATGCACACACACTCTTTGGCATCTGGATAGATCAATATTCTGCTGAAACAAGCTAAAACATTCCAAAATTCAGTTCAGCTTGACTTTACACAAGAAGGTGCATATGGAAACTGATTATTGGAGGCTTCTGTATTGTAATATCAAGTAAATAGCTTAATCAGAATGTTCTAAATACCTAAGACATAACATGCCTCTATTGCCATTTCATAAATATTAAGATTTCATTTTATTTTTTAAAATTGTTAATTTCCACAACACACAGTGAGTCTTGAAATCACAACCTTACCCTCCATGCTGTTCTTATGAGGGAAGTGCTATTTGAGCTAGAGTTTATTGGCAATAAATACCAAGATTTCCTTCTTCAGTTACTTAATTTTCATGTGCCTTTTCCCTCTCTTTAAGTTCATCTAATACTATTTATTGTGCTAAAGAAGATCTCCCTGTATACCAAACTTTTTCTTGTCTATAAATTTCTATTTCAAATGTTTGTGTGTGACCCAGTAAAGAAAGCCAGTAAGTGAATCTTTGCATTTCTTTTGCACTTCACCAAAACTACAAAGAAATTATGCAAAGGAACAAAAGAATCTAGAAGAGCTAAGGGCAAAGCATATACATCAATGAAATCACCAATGATCTAATCATACCATATTTTATGAAAATATCTTTTTCTTTACGGAAGTTCAACCAGTAGATCTGACTCTCACCACAATTTGAAAAATAGATTAGAAATCAGTACCTTGGTTTTTGCCGCTAGACGATAAATGTCAGGAACGTCAGACTGCTTGTGGTGTTTAGGGTATGCCACTTGTCCATAGAGATCATATTTGTCGATCAGCTTAAGAATTGAAAGAACAACAGATGCATTTGTGCTAGACATTTCATCAATATCATCACGGTTTCCCAAGATTAATGTCTGCAACAAATTTACAACAACAAATAAAGTGAAATTATTGGCATGCAATTTAAGACATTTTTTATGTGGGGATTGGGGGGGGGGGGGGGGTTTGAATCCTGGCCATTAGGTTGTCAATTTAGCTACGAAGCT
>NW_027069575.1:508013-579764 GCF_002906115.3 Quercus suber
TACAACAACAAATAAAGTGAAATTATTGGCATGCAATTTAAGACATTTTTTATGTGGGGATTGGGGGGGGGGGGGGAGATATTGAAATATAAATCCCTTTTAAGTGGGTCATCAAAATTGATATATATATTTGATAGGCAGGATACAGTTCAAGGATTAGTACAGACAAGGTTAGCAAGTTCCCTCAATGGGCGGCATTCTCCAAATGCTTTGACTAAAGTTGTAATATTCTTTTTAGGGTCTGCTCTAGCAAGGGCAAGTATCATAGGCTTGCGCGGATTGGAAAAGAAACGCATAATCTGCCAAATCAAAATCAACAAGATTGATAATTAAAATCAAACTCCTGCACCAAGAAAATGTTTCTTACATAGTATTTGCCGCGGACAAACAAAATTGAATCAGCAGTAAATTATAGGCTGTCACACAATCACTAACAAAACAATGGTAAGAAAGACTAGTCATAACCTCAGACCAAATTGGTGGTCAAGAGAAGAAGGACTATCTTCATTTCTTTCCACATCTCCATCCATATCACCATCATGTGGAACAATATGGTGGAATTCCATCCCAGGTGGAATTACCTGGACAATTTTTGGCAATTCAAAATACAAATGATATAAAGTTAGTGCAACCAAATCAAACTTGCTTTATATTCTCAAAAAACCTGTGAGTCTAATAATAAACTTGGGACAGTTCTTATTACTTACAACCATGCGAGGCATAAACCTGCCATGACAGTTCACACCCCTTTTTATTCTTGCTCTCAGCTTGCGTTCTAGTATTGATCAAAGCCATCATATAGGCGCCATTGCTGTTCTATCTCCTGTCTGGTGCTGGTTATAACAATTTCTGTTGCATCAAGAGCTAGCTCCTCAGCTTCTATCCGCCGCATTATTTTGTATGTTGAATTTATCTCTTCTCTTGATTGTCTTCCTTGCTTTAAAAGTTGTTCAAGCTTATCTCGTCCTAGAGAATGGCCAGTAAAAAGCATAGGTACATTTAAAGCTCCAGACAGGAGAGCAGCAGAGTCACCTGCATCTGCATAATGTCCATGGATTGCAACAGGCCAGATTGGTTGCCCACCACCAATTTGCTCACCCAAACTTTGGACATCTGTAGAATGTGGTGAAGTGCACCATCAACAAATTCAGGAATGTAGGGCCAAAGGAGTTCTTTAGGAATATATTTATCTTTGGGCCAAATGGTATACGGACTATATATGCCCCACTACTCTCCCCATGCTCCTGCATTGAATTCTCAGAGTTTACTGGATTGAGCATTTCTGTTGGTTCACCATAACTCCAATCTACATCTGGAGCTGACACTTGTCTTGTCAGCAAGTCAACCCGATAAACACCTGGCATTGAACCTAAGGCCCTGGCAAGTTCTACTACGTACTTGACCTGATCATAACAGATATCATTCAAGATCCACTGTAAGCGATCAGTCAATATATGGTTCTCAAAAGCACATAAAAATTTATTGCTAAAAGTTACCTGACCCCCTGTATCAGAATCACGACCAAGCTCCATGTTTTCACCACGTATCAGGCCATGAAGGCTGCATAAAGACTGCTTGTTAAAAAGATTTTCATTTCAATGTCATACCTAATTTTTGTTTATGTCTAAAAAAAAGAGAAAATAAACTTCTTTCAAATTTCATAATACGCCCCCATAAAACCTCATATAAACTTAAAGCATGAAAAGGTTTTAGCTCATGCCTTATTAACACAATGTAGAGTTTCTTCTCCTTATGTTGATTAGCCCAGTTCTCCATAACATCAACAGAACTGATTCTAGGCATTCTTCCTCTAGTGCTATCACCATGAGATGAAAGATCACCAACCAAATCTCCTTTTTCACCCTCAGACAAATCTTCTGACATATCAGCTGTTGCCTCTCTGCGGCCTCTTTCACGTTCAAGATGGCGCTTAGCTTCACGCTGAGCTTCTTCTCCCTCAAACTGATCAAGATAACATCATCAGCACAAAGTTTTTTAGTGTTATTGGAGGGAAAAAAGATTTGGGATTTTATTCTTTAATAAGCACATGCTTAAGAAATATATCCGACTAGTTATTATGATGATCGTAACAATTGTCAAAATCTGAGCAATACAAAAGTGATAATAAGTCACATATTGTAAAGCTTGCTTTCTCCATTGTTTGTAAGGAGACATTTTCAAAGCTTAGTTCATAATATAAAGAGCTCAAAAGATACACTGGGGAAAAAACTTAGAATAAAAGCCTATGAATATATATATATATATATATATATATATATTCGTGTCTCAATTTCGAAGAAATTTTGAGTCATGTTGTGTTCGTGCTAGAGTTCGCATCTGCGTCTATCCTTCTTAGAGTGGACATTAATATGTGAACACAAGGCATAACACATTCAAACTCTCAAACAACACAACCATTCATCAATAAGAATGACAAAATTTACCAGATAACTAGTAACACACCGTGCACAATCATTCATCAGCTCACTCAGGAAACCAGGAAAAAAAAAATTGCAACTTGAATAATCAACCAGATCACAAGTATTGAAATTCATAGCATAGTAACAAAATCTACTTAGCATTGTCTGTACCATAACAAATCCAAAAAAAAAAAAAAAGACTAACATTAAAACATTTCAATTTTCAGATCATAAATAAAAAAAAACATATATATGACCTGTTTTTTCTGGCGAGCCAAATTCCAAATCCGCCAACACATATTCTCCAATCTTGTGTTCCTCTCCTGTGGACTCCTGGTGGCCGCAGCCTAAACCATTTCAATTTTCAGATCAAAAAACAAACATGAATGAATGAAGGAATGAAATTCAAAATTTTAAGAAACAGAGAGACGTACTCGAACCCAGGATCGGTGGAGATCGGTCTCATCGAAGCCGGTGATGACTTCCTCGACGAAGTATCGAGTGGGACTGAAATGTCCTCTCTCTCGGAGCAACAGCGACGATTTCTTCGGGTCGTCCAGACCCGGCCCGACGTCCAGGATCGCCTCCAAGTAACTGTTTATCCAATCATTTCCCGCCATCTTTCTATTCACAGAAAATGATCAAAGTGAGAGAGAGAGAGAGGTCTTTTTATGGTGACTATGAAAACGCGAGAGACGATAGAGAAGGTGTGTTTGTTTGTTTGTTTGTTTGAGTGTGTGTGTGTTGGCAGTTGGAAATGGAGGAGAGGGTGTGTCATCAGAGAGAGAAATTCAACATTTCCGAACTTTATGCGATCCCTCTGGAACTTGGAATTTGTACTCTTTCTCTCTCTTTCTTTTTTTCTCTTTTTTTTTTTTTTTTGTACTCGAACCCAGGATCGGTGGAGATCGGTCTCATCGAAGCCGGTGATGACTTCCTCGACGAAGTATCGAGTGGGACTGAAATGTCCTCTCTCTCGGAGCAACAGCGACGATTTCTTCGGGTCGTCCAGACCCGGCCCGACGTCCAGGATCGCCTCCAAGTAACTGTTTATCCAATCATTTCCCGCCATCTTTCTATTCACAGAAAATGATCAAAGTGAGAGAGAGAGAGAGGTCTTTTTATGGTGACTATGAAAACGCGAGAGACGATAGAGAAGGTGTGTTTGTTTGTTTGTTTGTTTGAGTGTGTGTGTGTTGGCAGTTGGAAATGGAGGAGAGGGTGTGTCATCAGAGAGAGAAATTCAACATTTCCGAACTTTATGCGATCCCTCTGGAACTTGGAATTTGTACTCTTTCTCTCTCTTTCTTTTTTTCTCTTTTTTTTTTTTTTTGATTCGATACTCTAACCGACTATTTTTTTTTTTTATAGTTACACCCTTCCATACGTGGAAGTAATCAAAACCTTCCTTTCTAAAAATCCCAAAAGTCAAAAGTAATATAGTACTAATTTGAATGATAAAATGACGTTTTTGTTGCCAATTGACTTTGACTTTGCAAGGGAGAGTTGTGATGAGAAAATTGTTAATTTAGAGTAGGTTCAGTACTTTATCATAAATGTGAGAGTACATAGTAGTATTTTTTTTTATTTCTATAGTATCTAAGAATTACTCATTATGATAAGTTGAAAAATGTCATAAACACGTTAAAGTTTTGTCGCAATTGTTATGTGACGATTTGTAAATGAAGGAGAAAATATTGTGTCTATATTAATATTAGTTCACATGAAGAGTTATGAAAAAAATGATATAAATAGATCTCTCCTGAGAATTGTGCCTCATTAGTTGGACTAATCCTATTTTAACATCAATTTCTTTTTGTAGTGTAGTGTCAAAATTTAGGTTCTTTTCTGTAAATATGGTACAATAGTTTTCTAATTGAATTCCAGATATAGGTTTTTTTTTTTTTTTTTTTTTTGGGTATTTTCAAGTTCCACATGTCTTCATATTGCTTTATATGATTTTAATATGAATATAGCAGGGACAAGGAAAGGATAATTAAATAAAATGAAGCCAAGTGTGTTCAGGAAAAAAAAATGTTTAGATATGTCATACTTTCATTGGTTTAGGTTCATTAAAAAAAAAAATTCATTGGCTTATGGCTGCTTTTTTTTTTTTTTTTTTTGTGAATGTTTGCTTTTCATTCTGCCAATGAATGACATCTAGCAACAAGGATATGTTTTATTCATTTATTAAAGAATTAATCATATGTTAATTTATATTGCTTTTTTTTTTTTTTTTTGAGAATCAATATTTTTTGAATGTTTGTTTTCATTCAGTCAATGAATGACATCTAGCAATAAGGATATGTTTTATTTATTTATTAAAGCATTATGATATGTTAATTTATAATAAAATTACAATTCTACTTCAAAAAAAAAATTACAATTCAATTATAAATTGGTTCATGTTATCAAAAAAAAAAATTATAAATTGGTTCAGAATATTTGACATCTTGTTATATATTCCTTTGAATCCATTTAAAGAGACAGTAAAGTAGGTTCTAGTTAGCTCAACTAGTAAAATCTCTGATGGTTAAATAAAAGATTTGAGATTTAATCCCCGCCTACACCAAAAATTAGTTGGTGTCTTGGTCTGATAATAAAAAATTATTATCAGGAGCGGATGCCATAAAAAAGTTTCCTAGGTCTAATCCTATATTTAACTTGGGTACTTATTAACAATCTAAACAACAAGACACATATTTCAAAAGATTAATAAAGATTTGAATTGGAACCAAATTCTGTTTCTGTGTATTAGTTCATCTTTTTTAGTCTATTCCTCACCTTGCTTAAAGCCTTAAACAGAAGGCAGTGTTGAAATTATCAGATGCTAGAATACGAGGGCAGCCTTTAAAAAAACTAGTCTAAATCTAATCTTGACTCCCTAGTACAATTAGAAGCTTTACAATGGCTTAACAGCAGATTCCCTTTAATTGGATTAGATAGAGAAAGGCGGTTAGGACTTATGACAAGCTAAATTGAACTAGAAGGGTGTTTGGTAGAGGAGTTTGAGTAATGTTATTTAAGTGTTTTTAATATACGTGTGGTTAAAAAAGTGTGTGAAAATATGTGTAAATGTGTTTGAAATGTGAAAAATATTGCTCAAATATGGTTACCAAACAGGACTTGACATTTAATTTTATTAGGCTTTTGGAGTTTAGTGTCATACTTTTCCATTAATCTCAGTTTTAGGTTTACACGTTTGTCCACAATATTTAGAGGGATATGTGTTAATAAATTTATGCTATTTTACTGTTTTGTGCAACTAAAGTCTATAGACGAGCCCTCAAAAAGTAAAATATTAGAACAACCTTTTTTCGTTGGCTACTGGCTAGATGATTGAAATAATGGTGTATTTTATTTTTAGGTATTTATAATATGTAATCAATTATAGTTTTATCTAATAAGTTCTAATTAAGTTAATTAATAAAGTATCTGATAGTTGTATAAAAGATATGGTTCAATCCCCCTACACCAACAAGGTCAAGTAGTAACAATAATTGTGGAGGCTCCTCTAATGAGCAAAAGTCCAAAAGTCTTTGGAAAACTCTTTGGCGCCTGAATATTCCAAACAAGGTCAAGTCGTTTGCGTGGAATGCTATAGAAAAAATATATTGCCAACAAAGGCTAACCTTAACCTATGCCGAAGACATGTCGTAGCTGATTCGGTTTGTGAGGCGTGTGGAGTCGAGTCAGAGAGCAGTAGCCATGCCCTTTGGGACTGCGAAAAAGCTCAAGAAGTATGGAGGATCTCGGGTCTTTCATTTGATGCTCACGATTTTGGTTTTTCCAGAATTCATTGATTTCCTGTGGCACCTAAAGTTTGGAAAATGTATGGGGATGATGTCTTGGAGTTTGTGATAATGGTGGCATGGTGTATTTAGTATAATCGGAATGCAGTGCACCAGGGGAAGAAGGAGCGACAAGCTTGTGAGGCAATTTTACACAAGGCGAAAATCATGTTGGAGGAATTCCAGATGGCCAATTTTAGTATGGCTCAAGCTTGACCTCAGGACGATGTTCATTGCGAAGCTCCAGAGGCCCCTTGATATAAAATTAACGTGGATGAGGCTGTAGTTGTAGGTTACACTCACCTGGTGTGGGGGCAATCATACGAGATAATGAAGGAAGAGTAACAGCAACTTTGAGTTGACTCCTACCTATACCTTTAGGACCTTTGGAATCTGAAGCTAAAGCCTTGGAGGTGGGTGTGATGTTTGCTTGGGATGTAGGAGTACGAGAGGTAATTTTTGAGTATGATTCGACCATTGTAGCTGAGGCTTTGAAGGGGCTGAGTGAACCACCAACAGCTATTAGCAACATTATTGAAGGAATTAGACATAAATTGCAAGATTTTAGACAAGTGCATATTTCTCATGTTCATCGGCAAAGTAACCGTCCAGCACACATGAATATGCCTAGAATGTTGTTAGTTATGTAACTTGGATAAAGAAAAATTCTAGTATAATTGAGTCGGCTTTGGCTCAAAATGTATTGTTTTTATTTTCTTCTTAATAAAAGTTGCAGTCTTTTATCCAAAAAAAAATCCCAAGTTTCCCGGTTTTAGTTTAAATAAGTGATTAGTTAAGTCACGTATACATGTGCTTTCATTTGAATTCAACCTCAAACTTCCCATTGTCACACTACCATTAAAAAGTTAAATTAATAAATGAATAATGCTAAATATACTGCAATTTCTTTTCCATAGAGATTACAATGATGATACACAAATAAATAAATAAATAATAATAATAGAACCTCTATTCATTAAGTGTAAAGTTTATACAAATTGAAAATACTCATAAAATTCTTCATTACACATATGTTGTACATTGTACAACCAAAATTAATCGCTCCAATATCTCATTTATCTCATCCGTTGCTCCATCCAATTGATACTTCTCACCTTACTATTCTACTAAGTAATGATTTCCACAATATTAAAGGGGAGATAGCAATGAAGTGAGAAAAAATTTGAGGAAATCAAATTACTTTATAAAGAGATAGCTAGAGAATAAGAGATTAAAGAAATGTAATATTAGAATCTTTTTTTTTTTTTTTTAGAACCCGGGAAAATTTATTAATGCAAATCAAACGGAAAAACATCCTCAAAATCATGTCGTAGATCTTCTAGCCACACATCAAAATCAGCAGAGATAAATATGTGTGCGCGTGCGCGTGTGAAAAGAAAAATGTACAATGTACAAATAATGAAATTATAATTTCAACATTGTCAAAAGAAACATACCTCTTTAAAAAGAAAGATAGTAATGAAGTGAGAAAAAAATTGTGGAGACCAAAGGAACTGTGGAAAGAGACTTGAGAAAGAGATAAAAAAGAAGAGATTAAAAGAGTGTGAGAGTAGTAAAAAATTATAGAGACAAAAACACACATACTAACAAAATAATAATTTCAACAACGTCAAAGGGAAAAAAAAAAATTTTGAATTGGAGATAGAGACGAAGTGACCAAAAAGCTGAGGCAATCCAAAAGCCCATGCAAAGAAACTGAAAAAGATAAGTATGAGATATATTTAAATAAAGATAGTGTCTCCTAATTTTTTATGAAAGAAATTATTTGTGTGAGATATATTTAAATAGAGATAGTGTGGACTAATTTTTAGAGAAAAAAAAAAAACTCATGTGAGATATATTTAAAATTTTAAATAGAGATAGTGTTAGTGTGTACTAATTTTTAGGAAAAATAGTAGTAATTAGCAATTTCAAAGTCAAAAACTTTCGGCCATTTTATAACTGCTTATAGTACTAATAAAGTAATTTTTCTTAATCTATACTACTATTTAAGGGGTTTCCCCGGTTTGGATTCCTCATTTTTTAGTTCAAAAATGCACCTACACCCCTATATTTAAGTAGAGACAAAATTAAAGGATAATCTGGTAAAAATGTAAGTCTAACTCCCAGTAAAATATTACCTAAAAAATAAAATCATTCACTTGTTAATTTTCAAATTGCTTTATTCACTGTAAAAAAAAAAAAACGAATTTTTTTTTTTTTTTTTTTTTTTTGAGTTTAGACGCACTTCACGAGTGTGATGAGGCTAGTGTCTATAATTATTTTATTAAAAAAATGTAGTTAACCAAAACTGTTGGTGATAAAAGTTGGCTAGAATGCAAATTGTACTCTCTAAGTTTAGCTAAAATTCATTTGGTCTTATAACTTTATTTTCATTCAATTGAGTTATCTGAATTTCAAATTTATTCAATTCAGGTCTTTTATCCAATTCCATTAAAAAAAATTGATGTTAAGTATGCAATTTTTGGGAAAAAAAAAAATCTTAGATAAAAATTCTATAAAATATTTTTTATTAATTTTATAGATTTATTTTTCATATGAAAATAATATTTTTTTAATGGTAATTTTTTAACAAAATTGGATAGAAGACCTAAATTGAATAAATTTAAATTTGGAGAACTTAATTGAATGAAAGTAAAGTTAAAAGATCGAAATGAATCTCTGCCAAACTTAGAGAGTGCAATTTGCATTTTAGGCTTTTTAGCCTAAAAGGTTTAAAACTTTCGGTCATTTTATATAGGGAATAAGAAAAAAATAATAATAAATGAGTAAATTTCAATATTAAAAAGGGGAGAGATAAATAGGCTAAAATTTAGGATTTTAAAAATGACTTATTACTTGGGAGTTAAAGATGTATTTTTACAATGTTATCCTCAAGTTTTGTTTCTTCTTAAACCTTGGATATAATGGGTATTTTTGAACTACCAAAATGTCAATCCCAAATAGGCAAGAAGCCCCTTAAGGTGGCGTTTGGTACGATGGACTCTACATTACCCCCCGCATCCTGATTCCTTGGAATGTGATGTCTTACAATCTGAATGCCTTCAAATGTAACTATTCCTATATTTGGTTTATTCATAGCAATCTTAAAAGAATTATTTATTTATTTCATACTATCCCTAGATTTATAAACCCAATATCAATTTTTTTAATCTTCCTCTAAATAAATAATAATAATAAAAAAATATAAACTATAAATTAAGACAAATTCATTAAAACTATAGTCTAACATTTCAAAATGACATGTATAATACAAAAATAACTATTTAAATTCTTGTTCTTTATGAAAATCACAACATCATGTTTTCTTAATAAAAATAAATGTGGGGATAAGGGCCCAAAAATCATATATTGGGCCTTGGGCCTTGGCCGAGGACATTGGATGGTCCAAGGACGGATAAACAGTAGTGGAGGTATTAAGCTCAAAACCCCATGATTAATATACAAGCAGAAAGGCTAGAAAGGTGGTCCGAGGAGCTAGTATCTCCTTGAATGAACAGAGCACAGATCAAAGGTATATCATGTCGATCAGAGTGACCTTCCAGGAGGTTCTATTGATGGGGATGTGTTTTATAAACGTACAAGAAGGGAGGAGGCTCAGAGGCATCTAAGAAAAAGCTGATGTCACTGCATTGAATGCTCTGCAGCTAACTTTTTTGCTACATTTATGTAGAGAAGACTCCTGAACAGTGATGTCTAGGCTATCCCAACTCATAGAAGGCCAAAGGAGATGTCCGATGGGACAGGCACTCCAATAATAACCTGGATGATCAACAAATAGATGGCCAAGGGTTATCAAGGGGGGATATATAATGTAAGGAACCCCTGAGGAAAGGGGGATCAAAAGACCAAAAGAGAAATACTGTAGTAATCTAGAATCAAATGTGTAACCAAACTTGAGAACATTTTATAAGAATCTGTCTCCTTAGACATTGCCAATGACATTTTTTCTTCAGTTTAAACTTACTTATTTTCACTCTTTTATTCTCAAGCTTACCTATCTTGTTGTTTAATTAATTAAAACCCAGTTTTCTAACCCATTCTCTACAAATTCATTTTGTGCTTTTTGAGCCTAAGTCCATTTATACCTTAGGCTAGGAATTCAAATTTAGTCCTTACAATTGGCATCGTCTGTGGGAAGATTACTTAGGTGATAGTGAGTGCAACACTTAACCATGGTAGGGTCAGGTCCACAACAGGCAGAATCTATAGGATCCCAATGTGAAAATCATTTTGTCAATCTCAAGCGAAGAAGGGATCGGGAGGGGAGTGTGCATACTGACCAGTCCGGTAAGAGTTAGCCACGGGATAAGAGCCATCTCTTTCGTGAGGAGAATACCAGAGCCCTGCAACTAGAGGTTGACCATCTCAAGAGAAAGTTGCGCCGTGCACAGCGAAAGCGAACCCTCTCCAACTTTGACGTTTCCTCTGATGATGGAGAGGATGCCAGTTATAAACGAAGGTCAAGGATCCCACCCAGCGAGTCTTTCTCCTACAATAAGAAGCACCATCACAAATGTAGGTATAAGAGCCCGCCTCGCAAAGGCCTGGAAAATGACCCTATGAGCAAGGTGTTAAACCAAATTTCTAGATCATCCTTCACGCACAGGATTGAAGGGGCGAGACTTCCTCAGCGATTCAATCACTCAACGTTCACCATCTACAATGGTTGAACAAATCCTGTGGAGCATGTAAGCCATTTCAACCAAAGAATGACTGTCCATTCCAAGGACGAAGCCTTGATATGTAAGGTGTTCCCTTCTAGTTTGGGACTCGTGGCAATGAGATGGTTCGATGGCTTAAGGGCGGGTTCCATAGGTTCCTTCAAGGATTTCACCCAGGCATTTGGCTCTCATTTTATCACTTGTAGCAGGGTTTCTCGGCCCTTAGATTCCCTATTGTCTTTGTCCATGCAAGAAGGGAAGACCCTGAAAACGTACTCAAACAAATACTGAGAGATGTACAATGAGTTAGACGGTGACTTTGATGACGTGGCCATCAGTACTTTCAAGGTTGATCTCCCAACCGAGCACGATTTAAGGAAATTTTTTTGCTTTTAAAAAAAAAAAAAAAAAAAAAAAAAAAAAAAAAACCTCATCAGACGCATTTCATATGTGTGATGAGGCTAGTGTCTATAAATTTTTTATAAAAAAAAAATGTAGTTAACCAAAACTATTGGTGATAAAAGTTGGCTAGAATGCAAATTGGACTCTCTAAGTTTAGCTAAAATTCATCCAATCTTCTAATTTTATTTTTGTTCAATTGAGCCTCATTCTATAAAATATTTTTATTAATTTTATAGATTTATTTTTTTAATGGAAAATTTTCAACAAAATTGGACAGAAGATCTAAATTGAATAAATTTAAAATTTGGAAAACTTAATTGAATGAAAGTAAAGTTAAAAGACTGAAATGAATCTCTGCCAAACTTAGAGAGTGCAATTTGCATTTTAGGCTTTTTAGCCTAAAAAGTTAAAAACTTTCGGTCATTTTATATAGGGAATAAGAAAAAAAATAACAAATGAGTAAATTTAAATATTAAAAAGGGGAGAGATAAATAGGCTCAAATTTAGGATTTTAAAAATGACTTGTTGCTTGGGAGTTAGAGGCGTATTTTTACAATGTTATCCTCAAGTTTTATTTCTTCTTAAACTTGGATATAAGAGGTTTTTTGAACAACAAAATGTCAATTCCAAATAGGAGAAGCCCCTTAAGGTGGTGTTGGATATGAGGGAATCCACATTACCCCCAGCATCTAGATTCCTTGGAATGTAATGTCTTGGAATCTAAATGTCTTTGAATGTAACTATTCCTATATTTGGTTTATTCATAACAATCTTAAAAGAATTATTTATTTTTTCCATACTATCCCTAGATTTATAAACCCAATAACAATTTCTTTAATCTTCCTTTAAGTAAATAACTAGCATGTAGTCCGTGCTTCCGCACGGAAATATTAACAATTGTGATGATAAGATGTTTATTGGTAGATTCAGTTTCCACATTGAGCATTATGAATGGAGGTAGCTTAACACCAACATTTAAAAATCAAATTGGACACATAGCACAAAATTAAACTACAATTAGAAATTAATTTGATTCGATTTGAATTCTAAAATTGAACTTCAGCTTAATATAATATATATGATTATATTTTTGTCCACTTTTAACAAATTAACAAGATTTTAATCCAGACACACTAAAAATTATTAAAAAAATAAGAACTGATCATTGAGCTTGGAATCTTCTTGGAGGCGCCAATGAAGCGCTAATGCATAAGAGTGTGAAGTAAGGAAGAGTGGGATTGAACACTGTGTTTGAACCTGGCCTTACTCTGACAAATCTATGAGGAGAAGGAGAAGATAGTGTATGGATTTAGTTGGTAGAGGTTGAGAGAGGAGGAGACATGGGATCACGATAAGGAATTAGGAGGAGATGATGTTTTATTTTTATAGTCTTTCTCGTTGAACTCCTTGGTTCTGGTTGTGGGATTAGAAGAGCTCCAGACTCTATTGAGATCACCCATAAAAGTGTGCAGGTAAGATGTTCTTACTTAGGTCAATGAGTATTATCATTGTGGTTTTCTTGGCTTCCGTGTTAAATGTTAATGCATCATTTATTTTGGCACAAAAATTAAAAAATTTAGATAAGATACATGACACAAAATTGGAGTACAATTTATAATCTCCATAAAAGTGTGCAGGTAAGATGTTCTTGATTATGCTAATGAGCATTATCATTGTAGTTTTCTTGGCTTCCATGTTAAATGTTAATGTATCATTTATTTGAGCACAAAAATTAGAAAATTTAGATAAGATACATGACACAAAATTGGAGTCAAATTTATAATCTAATTAGATTTTTTTTTTTTTTGGAGTTTTGGTTAGGATAAGTGGTGCAAAATTGAGAATCTAATTAAAATCTAATTTGATTTTCTCTCAGCTTCACCTATTATTATATATATAGATAACAAACAAAATATAAACTATAAATTAGGACAAATTCATTAAAACTATAGTCTAACATTTCAAAATGACATGCATAATACAAAAATAACTATTTAAATTCTTATTTTTATGAAAATCAAAACATCATGCTTAATATTTTATTTTATTTTAGCAAATAATCAATCCCAAATAGAAGATATAAATATTTTATTTTATTTTAGCATTTATTTTGTTGTGGCGGGAAGAGATAAAAATAAAGGAATAGATATTGATGATTTTTTTTTTTTTAATGTTTTTGTAAGGACACGAAAATCAGGCGACCCAAACCCACTTAGAATAGTGAAATTGGTACTACTTGGTTAGGCCCAAACCAATAGATATTTGTAAAGAGAGTGGGATAAAACAAGTTGGGCATAGCCTGAGGGTTCAGACAGAGAAGGAATAAGCAAAAGTCAAAGATTAAGTATATAAAAGTTTCTTTACAAGCTCGCCCGAGGACGATGTTCTTACGTGAGGAGATACACTGTTCTCTCTTTTTTTCTCTATCAGTATTCTTGTTCTAATCTCTTCTTTCCTTGAATTTTTTCTCCCCCTCTCATCTGGAAGACCTCTTTCTTTATATACTCTTGAGTTTATTGCATCCTAGCCCTCCATTTACAACCCTCCAAACTCTCCTTAGGACACTTGTCCCTTTAAACTTCTGTTGAAGGTGGTAGAAGGAGCTGTTTAGCTGTGAATTCTACTGTTCAGGTCACATTCTCATCAATGCAGCTGATAAAACTGTTGCCAGTCATTTAATGTGAAGATAGTAGGTAAGCTTTCACTAGAAACTTCCTTCACCTACCTTGACTCTCTTTTTGAACACCATCCTCTCCATTCGGACTTCCAGGAAGTATTTTGTCCATTCTTGAGCAAATCCCCTTCTCAGACTTCAAATGCTTTTATAATGATAGTCACAACTTGTTGTATCCTTCCTCGGTCCTCGGGTCTCCACAGTTTTATTTCCAATTTTTTTTTATAAGTATATTTTATATTCATTGGTTAAATGATAAGTGAAAAATGGAAAAATTGTAAATTTACGACAAATATAATTTTTTTAAGTTTGGGAATTTGGATACCCACCTATTTCAAAGGATATCCACATTGCTAAAAGAAGAGCATTATTTGGGAATCCAGATACTCCTAGCATCTGATTCCTTTATGTGATTTGCAATCAAATGTAGGAATCTTTCAACATTTCTGAGAATTCTAAAACATTACCCCATACCAAACGCCACCTAAAGGGCTTCTCTTGTTTAGACTTCTATTTTTGTATGTCCAAAGTAAAAATTTAAATAATAGGGCTAGACATGTAAAATTGCTAATTATTTAAAAACTCCTAAATTTTAACTAAAAAAAAAAAAAGTAGTTTTTCCTAACCACCTTTCTACCTTCTCCACATTTAAACACACATACATATAGGCTTTTTTTTTTTTTTTTCTCTCACACTCACACACTCTCTCACATATTTTTTAACTCCTAAATTTTAGATAATTTTTTTTTTTTTTTATACAAGCTAAAATTTTAAAAAGTAGCTTTTCCTAACCTTCTTTTTTGCCTCTTCCATGCTCTATCTGTACTACTATTTAATCTATCTATACTACTATTCAAGAGGTTTCCCCTATTTGGAGTCCTCATTTTTTTAGTTCAAAAATTCCCTTATACCCTTATATTTAAGTAAAGATAAAACTAAAAGACAATTCGATAAAAATACAACTCTAACTCCCACTAAAACATTGCCTAAAAAATAGAGTCACTCTTTTGTTGATTTTCAAATTGTTTTATCCACTTATAAATTAAATTCTCAAAATAAAAATTATATATAAAATAAAAACACTGGTTTTTTTTTATTTGCTAAAAAATAAACGTGTAATATTTGTTCATTTTTTTAATCTAGTTTCATGACAATCCTGGTTGTATTAGTAGTTCTAAATGCTTAATATTAATGAGAAAACATGTAACCCTCAAATTGGAATGAATAAAAATTATGACACTATTAAAAAAAATGCTAGTATATACATAGAGGATTGGGTTTAAGTTACTGTAACTCTAAGTAATATTACACCACCCAATAATTTGTTATTGAATTTATATTTTGAAAATCCAACCATTGAATTATATGTTCTATATGTTCTTAACATGCATGCCAATTTTCATATCAATCGAATGTCGTTTATCATTCGATCCATAAACTTATCTTTTATGTATTATTTTAAATTATAAAAACTTGAATTCAAACAATTGATTAATGACATGGTTATTGATTTTTATCATCTTTAAATTTTGTAAGCATAAAGAATATACAAAGATAATGTAATCCAGCAATAGATTTATCAAAATTCACATCTAATTAAAAAAATACTAGATGGTATAACATTACTTAAAGTTACACAAAGCGTAATAACTTTTTTTTCTCTCATTTCCTCTCACTTTTTTTTTCCCCATAAACTCTCTCTCACGTTAGATATATAGGGAAATTTAAAAATAAAAATAAATAAACGTAGTAAATAGACTATGATAGAGACGTAAATGTTTAACTTAACCCATTACCATCCAAATTTTTATCCCAAAAAAAAAAAAAAACAATTATCCAAATTTAAAATTCCACCGAAACCATTATGAAACACTGAAACAATTATTCAAATTCAAAACTCAAAACTGCACCTCCAAACCCGCTACTACAGTTATCCAAATTCAAAACTTATCAAGAGAAGATATGGATAAGGAAATGATCAAGAAAAATTTTCCTTATCATTTGTACGCAAGTGTCACTTCCTTTCCATCAGAGAATTGGATCTCTACTCAAATTTTACCGGTGAACCTCAAAATTTTTTTTGATTCATTTATAAATTTTGATGTCTTTGAGATTTTATAGTTCTTTTATGTTTACTTATATATCTCGGGATGAAATTGCAACAATTATTATTTTAAGGTATTTTGTTCAAAGTAAATGTCATGCGTAATTTTTCTCATCCACTAAAGCCCTATATATTGATTAGGTATGGTCATTTCAAACGAAATTACATTATGCTGAACAAATTACATAAATATTCTTGGATGAAAATATAGCAACTTCGAATTATAAATTATAATGAATGAAAACTATATTAACTTTTACAAAAATATAAAATTAAATAATAGAAGAGCCTTTAAGGCTAATGTGTTTATATATATATATATAGAACGATCTTGGAGGAATTTAGTTGTGTAGTCACACTCTACATGATTCTAGTTGTGATTGAGTTTAGGATCATAGACTAAATGTCGGTTCCTTTTGCAATTTTTTAAAATTTTTGAGAATGTTTTTTTTTTTTTTTTGAGAATCTTTTGTTTTTTTCAATATGTGCTTGGGAAAAAAAGCATCAAACTCAATCTCCCAACATATTTTCTAACCTTTTACTTCATGTTTTTGAATAATGTGAAAGTTGCACTCGACAGACAAAGCATACATGTAAAAGATCTACTTTGAGAGTCATACCGACAACTTGGCGTAAGAATATAAATAGAGAACGAAAGAATAGAGGAGGCAAAAGAAAAGAATCAATTTCTTTCTTTCTATACACACCAAACTTCGATCCAAATATAGATCAAATAATTAATATTTAATTAATTAATGAAACAATTAAGGTGGTAGCCTCTTTATTTCTCTACGTTAGCTCTCCTCCAATCTCATTCTCTGTTTATGTGACCAAAAAAAGACTGTTTTCACAATGGGTCTCCCTTGAATCACAAAGAAATTTATGTTTAAGCTAAAGATAATCTCGGAAACTAATACATAACATCTGGGTTCGTTTTGTTTTTCAATTTTGGGTACTGAAAAAATATGTCTTTCTACGTGGGTATGATTATGGGTGTCACCCTCGGCATTGGTTTCATCGTAGCTTTTGCTCGTTATGAAAACGTCCGATCCAAGCGTCGTTCAAATTTGGTATATCTATAAAATTCACGTTCTCTTTATCAATTCAATCACATTTATTACCATCTTGTTATACACTTTTTATAATTTTTTTTTACAATTTTTTTTACGTTTGGAATATTGCTTTCGGTTTTGATTCAATTCAAATTTTGCTATCTTCTTGTTCATTTATTTTGATATCTATGTTGATCCTAGGCGAAGGTGGTGGCAGGATTTTCAAGAATGACAGTGGAGGATTCAAGAAAGATTCTTCCAGATGATTTTTATCCAACTTGGGTCGTATTTTCACAGCGACAGAAGTTAAGTTCAATCTAGAAGCTACAGTTTCGTAACCGTATATATCTATGTATGTCTGTTTGCATGCATGCATGTTTATATGTATGCTTTCTTTTCTCTCTTTTTGGATATTTTGAAAGTTACAATGGGAGAGGGGATTTGAATTTGAACGTTTATGTTGGAAACACCAAAAGCGTCAGTTGAGTTATAAGATTCTTGGCATCCAAAATATTTATTCATTATTGATTGGTGCTCTTACACTAATTTCTTTTTTAATTGCAGTTAACTTGGCTTAATCTCCAACTTGACAAGATTTGGCCATATGTTGATGAGGTTTTTTTTTTCCCCCCTTTCTTTTAGTCTTTTAATGAATTTCACCCCGCCAATGCTGAGTATTTGTTGCACTTGATGTAGTATTAATGAGAAGTTGTTATTTTTAGGCAACATCAGAGCTGATAAGAAACAAAGTGGAGCCAATTCTTGAGCAACATAGACCAGCAATCTTAGCTTCACTCAAGTTCTCCAAGTTGACCCTCGGCACTGTGGCTCCACAATTTACAGGTAAATTTGATTATTTTTTTTTTTTTCCTCGAAGGAGGAAAAGTTGGATTGATTACAGCATCGGTTGATGGGTGTGCAGTTGCTGTATGATTAAGATGGCATGCATCTTATTCTAATTGTCTACTTAATGTGTCTATGACACCCAGAATAGAATATATCATCATTTTACACTTATTATTTTTACACTTATTCCTGTAATATGCTTGTCAAAACCCAATTGTTTTTGTAAAACAAAAAAAAAAAAAAATTATTACCAAGAGATAATTGAAAGTTTTTGGGATTTGGGAAAACATTAGTTTTTTTCTTTTTAAATTTAGAATCATCAAAATAAGCATTTTCTTTGTGCTCATGAAAAAATTTATAAAAGACATGCACATCAAATTAAAAAAATTCAAGTGCCAAATATCATGTGTTGCTTTGTAATTTAAAATTCAAACATGTTCAAAAACTTAGTTTTTGAATTGAAAAGAGGAATGTAGTTAGCCTTATGCGGAGAAAACTAATAAGGAAAGTATTTCCTTATTCAGGTCCATTAGCCAAAATTGAAGGAAATCATAATCAAAAAAATAGTAAGATAAGGTTATTGACAATAAGGAAATCATAAACAATGTGTAAATTTTGTTGATACATTCTGAGAGAAGATGTTGATTTTACTCATTAATCAGATTTTGTAGTGGCACTAATTGAGTTATTGATGTTGCTTAGGAGTTTCCATCATTGAAAGTGAAAGTGATGCTCAGGGAGTCACTATGGAGTTGGAGATGCAGTGGGATGGTAATCCACATATTTCACTTGATATTAAAACCAAACTTGGTGTGGCATTACCTATACAGGTTAGCTTTAAGCCTTTGACTTTCTGCTCATGCTCAATACTGATCATGCTTATGCTCAGTATAGATACTTAATCTGACCCACGTGATCTGTGAGGAATTACAACTTTTGACTTCCTTTTTTAGTGGAAAATTGAATACATCCCTATGCTTCATAGAAGTTCATGTATATTCTAATAGAAGCATATCAAAATTATTGACTTTTTTTACCCCAAAATTTGTTATCTCACTAAAATCTGGATATTTTTGAGTTTCAATGGTCAGAATATCAGCAACCAACATGAGTTTTTTGTGTTTTAGATACATTGTTTGTATGTTGTTTAAAGGTATGATCTAAGCATCTGAATACTGGGGTAATTAATGGTTGTCATAATTTGTATGTTAAGGAATCTAATACTCTATTTGTAGCTTTCAAATCCTATTGATACTGACAACAAGCTTCGCATGCGATTTTTTCCTTTCCTAATTTATTTATAGAAAATCTTAATTTGTAACTGATAAATATTGTTAGCCTGGCTCAGTTGAATTATACTAATATTGCCATAGATGAGTTAGCTGTATGCTGACTTAGTGGTCCCTGTAAAGCTCTTTAAAGCTCAGCATTTTACTTTGTGTTAACCTCAATAGCCTGGATAGAATCTTACTCTCTGCACAAAATGCACAGATATGTGGTTAGGATTATTTATGTCAAGATTCAAATTGCTTGACTGGTGCATTATTTGCAACATTCTAAGAGACAGAAAATTGTGCTACTGAAAAAGAAAAAAGTAGTAATGAAGAAATAAAGTATTCAAAAAAGCGAGAAAGAGTGCCAGTAGGCAACATTTGCGCAATGACTTCATTTATCCATTTTGAAAAATGCAGGAATTTGCTATTTAAATTGTCCATGCAAATAAGTCAGGTCTACAGTCTAAGTTATGGATAACTAAATTATTTCATTTATAGTGCAATTTGTTTCAAGATATACTAAGATCTTATGGATGGAAATTGATACACAAAGTTTCTTTCTGTTGTGGATAAATGTAATAATACTTCACAGAACCATTTGCCACTTTGAACTTAAAATGTCAAATTCCAACCACTTCCTACTAACACCATTTTGTCAGAATTTCTACTTGTGGAGAAATGAAGATTTCCAGTTACTGTCTACCTTTTGGATGTATTTATTACCATTAGCAAGAATATGTACGCACCTTTCATATATACCAAAAATTTGTTGTTTTGATGAAGCATAGGCTCTCATGAAATATATAAGATTTAGCTTTTTGTGTTATTGTGTTTTTATCTTAATAGATATCTCATCAATTTTGTTTTCTGTTCTAACTTGTTCATTTAGGTAAAAAATATTGGATTCACTGGGGTTTTCAAGTTAATCTTCAAACCATTTGTTGATGTGTTTCCTTGTTTTGGAGCTGTTTCTTATTCACTGAGTGAAAAGGTGAGTTCCTAATCATTATAGTTGTTCCTCCTTAACCTTGTTAACGCTTATTTTAACAACAGGAATAAAAGAAACTTCACTGAGGTGACATTTATAAACATACAAGTGCTTCTTTCTCATGCATGTACTAAGCCAGATTGCATACTTCTATACAGAGATATGTATCTGTAGACATGTATTCATAAATAATATTCTTCAAAATAAATTGAGAAATATTTTGTAAATATGTTCATGACCATATTTTCCATATAACTTTATAAACATGTGATGTGATGCCATCAATATTGATATCCCGTTTGTTTTTTGGCTTCTGGCTACAGAAAAAGCTGGATTTTACTCTTAAAATTGTTGGGGGTGATGTATCAGCAATTCCAGGGGTTTCTGATGCTATTGAGGTTTGAGCAAATTTTGCCTTCTCGTAATTCTGTTGTTTCTACCACTTTCATAGTATGTCTGATGAATTTCGCATAAGGTGTATTCCACAGATATGGGGTTTATGTCTAGCATGTATGGATCTAGAATTGCATATTAAAATTTACAATGAGCTGTTCACTTCATTACCTTATCCAAATGAAGATGTAGCTGATTCCAGACAGAGAGTTCACTCTGGCCATTTCAAAGTGATAACAGAATATCTATAGACAGAGACCTAGGGGGATTAACATATTCTTATTATTTTTATAGCATAAATGAGTGAGTTTTAGGCCTTTAGAAGATTAAAATTTTATCATTCTGGCTTTTGAGCATACAAAATGGTTCTACTTTGTTTCTAATGGAATCTAAGTGAGTCTAATTCTTTTTCTTAACATTTGTTCATAAATAGAAAATTATTCAGGAAAGTTTTGGCTTTACAAATTTAATAAAAGAACCCCCCTTAACTTTTACAAGAAAGCAGGGTGAGTTACCTGAGTTTACCACTTAATAATAAGATTAGCTTCTAATAAAATATTTCGGACTCCCTTTATTCAAGTTCTTCTTTGCTGGTTGAGGAAGTAGCAGTAAAATATCATCTCATTTCATTGAGTTGAAAGATGTAGACGGTAAGATTTTACTAGTTGAATTTCCACAATCCATACACCTAGGTCCCAGATGCCAATTGAGATGATGTGATTGTATATATGTGCTATTATTGCACTAGTGTTGGAAGAAATTATTAATTTGGTCTTATAACTAGCCCTCTGGTTAGGCTGAACAAACCAACAAGAAGCACCAGCTGGAGTAGTCCTATTTTTGTTAATTCATATTTGCAGGAACTTCATATGCAATATAATGAAAGATCACACGTGATATTAATGCAGATGTGAACCACTCTGCCTGCGTTGCATTCTGTCACTATATCTTAGCTCATAAAGCTAAATCATGAACAAGACAAAAGTCTAATGAAATTTATTTTGTTCAGGAAACCATACGGGATGCTATTGAAGATAGTATAACATGGCCAGTTCGGAAAGTTATACCCATATTACCTGGGGATTACAGGTATGCTAGTTTACAAGGAACTATATATCCTTTTTTCTCATCTCAAATAATACACACACATATATAATCACCTATTATTTTATCTTCCTTTTTTAACTTATTAAATTGATCAGTGCTTAAGAATGACATACTGAAAATGTTCGTTTATTTAATAAAGAACCTATTTTTTATAGGCTATCAAATATATAAGGATTCATAGACCATTTTTCTTCTGAAAAACTTCATCAGTGTTTCATTTGGATAAAGGAATTTGAAGAGATGGATTTGGATTTCAATCTTTAGTTTAAATGACTTGAATAAGGTACGAAATGATAATAAAAGTTTCTATTGATGAAATTTATGATGGGAGAAGCCCCTTTAATAAATGTTTCATCAGTGTTCTATTGAAGTTTATACTAGAATACCTATTAAGTTAAGGAGAAAATTTTATAAGATTGCTATACAACTAGCTATGCTCTATGGTACCGAATGTTGGGCAGTTAAGAAGCAACATATCCATAAAATGAGTGTAGTGGAAATGAGAATGTTAAGATGGATAAGTGGGACACGGAAAGATAGGATTCTAAAAATCCATTTAAAGATAAAGGGTGGCCCCTATTGATGAAAAGATGAGGGAACTAAAAATCACTTGAGATGGTTTGATCATGTTTAGAGGAGAGCAAGCAATGAATGGGTAAGAAATAGAGAGTTGATCTAAGTTGAAGGAACTAAAAAAGGTAGAGGAAGGCCAAAAATAACATTAGTAGAAATAATAAAAAAAGACATGTCAATTAGAGAAGTAACAGAGAGCATGACTTCAAATAGGATAGAATGGAGAAAAAGAATTCATGTGACCGACCCAATGCCTATCTAGGATCCATAGCTAACCCTAAATTTTGGGACTAAGGCTTTGTTGTTGTAATTTATACTAGAATTGTTCTTGAAATCCCTTGATTTTGAATCCTCAAATCCTATATGCAACCTTGGTGAATAATCCACATGTACTCAATCAATAGCATCTGTGTCAAAGCTCACTGAGGGCTAGTGACAAATGACATATTGGGTGATATCTTCTGATAACTCTTATCCATTGTTAAATTTGACTCAGGATGCAATCTGTGTCAAATCCCGTAAACCTAGGGCTGCAAATTGAGGTATGCCAACCTGATCATGGCCTTTCATCTCGGAACTTGGGCATCTTGAGCCATGTCTAGCTTATGCCAGGCTGATTCTACCTCAGATTTAAGGGCCCTAGTTTTGGGCTTAGTTCCATTTATAAGAAATGGATGTTGATCTTCAAAATTTTACTAGCTCAAGTATTATATTAGCAAAAGGTATATCAAATCTCAAAACAAATATAATTTGTAGTTTTGATTTTAGGACACCCTAAATTTAATCTAAACACAATAAATCGTGTTGGAAAAGGCTAATGCTTGGGTATTTAGGTTGAAATTGGTTTAAGTGGACCTCATCATAGCTAGACTTTCCTTACAGTTGGAATTTAGTTGCCTCACTCTAGTGAGGCTTATAGGCATAATATTATGTTGAATGTTTATGCTTACTGTGTGCAATTCTCCATTATGCATAACATAAATATATATGTGTGAGCTCACTTACAAAAATGTGTGTGCGTGAGAGAGAGAGAGAGAGAGAGAGAGAGAGAGAGAGAGAGAGAGCTCAAATAAGGATTTGATTTAGTGTTTTGGATAGCACTTTCTATAAAGGTTGCCATTCAAACCTAAACAATAAAACCCATCTCGATTTAGAGGATAGCTGTCTTGGTTGTATTTCAATCAGGTCAATTTTTGACACTAAAGATGTTCTTCATCCAAAATCCAGGTTCATACTCCATTGATAAATTTCCTTTTCCTATTTCCCACACTCATCACAGGATGGTCCATGCATATGTATAATGTAAAAACTTAAAAGCAATAACTGGTTACATTTTTGTTTTGCTGAAAATTTTCCTTTATGTTCATACTGGCATGCTTAAAATTCAAAGCAAATTTTTTTTTTTTTTTTTTTGTTCTAACGAGTTGTCTATATTTTCTGTAATATCCTAGTGACTTAGATTTGAAGCCTGTTGGAACATTAGAAGTGAAGTTAGTGCAAGCAAAGGACTTGTTGAATAAGGACCTCATTGGGAAATCTGATCCTTATGCTGTCGTATTCGTACGTCCACTACGTGACAGAATGAAAACCAGTAAAATAATCGTAAGATAACTAATCTTCTTTGTAAACATGTTCTGCTATTTTTCTTGGGGTTGAAAGGAAACTCTTTGTTATATATTCAGAATAACCAATTGAATCCAGTCTGGAATGAGCACTTTCAGTTCATTGTTGAAGATGCATCTAGCCAAAAGTTGACTGTAAGAGTTTATGATCATGAAGGAGTTCAGGCTTCTGAACTCATTGGTTGTGCTCAAGTGCCACTGAAGGTCCTTGAGCCTGGTAAAGTTAAGGATGTGTGGTTGAAACTGGTGAAGGATTTGGAGGTTCAAAGAGACACTAAATACAGGGGCCAGGTGAGAATGCTGCAGGAGTGTTCTTTTCCATCATATCTTTTGATAAATTGTAGTATTTGTGCTGGGTATGTAGAGAAAATAGACATCTCGTCTTTTCAAAATGAAGAGATGTTATAAAATTTGCATTATAATTTAAGGTATTTGATCACAAGGTATAAGGATTTGTTGAATTGGCTTAGCTATCAGAATAAGAACCAACAATGGCTTAAAAGATTAGAAGACCCTAATAAGCAGGTCAAAATATAATTTTCATCCCTGAACTACATTTCAAATTTTAATTTCAACCCTAAATTATTGATTATTTCAATTCAGTCATTGGAGGTTTAAAAATGAGGCAAATGTTATGGATGGAAATTTCTGATGTGATAGACCTTTTTTGTACAAATTTCTTCATAATGCGGACATGACATACCAAGCCACATAAGAGTCTCACAAAGCCAAGGTTTAGGGACCATAAATATTTTCTATTTATTTACTTTTATCAAATATTAAAGTCACATGCCTCCAAATGTCTTGATTTTGTGAGACCAATACATTTCCTAATGTGTCACATAAGCAACAAAAGGACGTGCACAAAAACATCTACCACATTAGTAAGTGCCATTTGCATAGTAACTACAAGTTAAGGTAAGATAACATTGTAAAATTTTTAGAATTTTAAGGACTAAATCGAAACAATCAGTTGTTCAGGGACAAAATTGAATTCTAATGCATGTTTAGGGACCAAATTTATAATTTGACAAAAAAGAACATTGTGTTGATAGAGCTGCCACAGATTAACTTACGCTTCCCGAACTTTGGACAATAGCTCAACCAAAAAGTTAAAAGACAGCCAGAAAATTTCCCAAAGTACTATGGTTACTTCATGAAGTTCTCATCTATGTACTAAGCATATTAGCACATCATAATATTCTATTGCCACATTCAGTAAGAAATTCAACAAGTTAAATACTGGCTATTTTCTTGAACTTGTATCTATTGCATTTTTCATGGCCTTAGGTGCAGTTGGAGCTCTTGTACTGTCCTATTGGCACAGAAAGTAGCTTTACAAACCCTTTTGATCCTGACTACTCATTGACCGCTTTGGAGAAGGCCCTGAAGAATGGAACTGATGGAACAGAGGTTGGTGGTCTTGGAAAAACTACATTGCATAAGAAGAGCAAAGTCATTGTAAGAGGAGTATTATCTGTGACAGTAATATCTGCTGAAGACTTGCCAGTGGTGGATTTGATGGGAAAGGCCGACCCCTATGTCATCCTTACTATGAAAAAATCTGAAACAAAAGCCAGGACTAGGGTGAGATTTATGTTCTCAATCACAATAAATCAACCATGCCTTTCAAATTCGTTTCCTATTTTGAATAATAGCATTCATCTGAATGCTTAACTTTTGGCTTCTAATTATTCTACGGAGTGGACTCTCTTAACTGCTCTCTTTGAGCCATTTAAACATTTTATTCTATAGTTAGATATGAATTTATATACATGATGTTCAGTTCAAAATTCTAGAAATTATTCCGTCTGCTTTTTCAGGTCCTAAATAACAACTTAAATCCAGCCTGGAATCAAACATTTGACTTTGTTGTGGAGGATGCATTACATGAAATGTTAATAGCAGAAGTTTGGGACCATGACACTTTTGGAAAGGTAATGTTCTAATACAAGTTTCATCATATTCTTTGTTTTCGATGGCAAGCTTGGTTTGAGTTTGTCCCCATTGATCATTTAAGAATCTAATAAACCGTTATGATTCTCTCCTGTAAATTATATACTAGAAATGCATTTATGGAATCTCACTATTTAAATTTTAAATCTAACCATTTGGGTTGATTTGTAAAGAAACCAATTCAAGTCATCAATCAAAATCCTGAGATTGACCAGATCACAACAATATATCATGAATCCAAGCTGACCCAATGATATAGTAGCTGACCCAACAATATATCATGCATATAAGGACTCATTTATCAAAAGTGTAGGTGCATATTTATTTCAACTCAAATGTTTCTGTAAAATTAGGATAATAGTGTAAAATACTCATTTAGAGGTTTAAAACATCACTATTATGAATGATATTAGGTACGTTGATTATTTTTGTGTTGCATATTTATGCCAGATATATATATGCTCTGCAACTGAAATCAGTGTTTAATGATTCTAATAGTATCTGACTTACTATCTAAAATACTATGAAATTGATTTTTTTAGTGTTTCTTACACAAGGACATGCTGAAATGCATACACAGGGAAAAACCTTTAAATCCTCTTCATGTAGATATGCTGCAGGATACATCAGATTTATATCTCTTCAGCTGCTTTCTTATGATGCCGAAATCATCCTGTGCAAATTAATTTAGTTTCCAATATTTCCATCCTTCATTATCTTCTTCTTCTCCTTTCTTTAGTTTGTTCTCATTGGCTAGACTGTTGCATTGAAAATCAAGGTAGTTATAAAACATTAGCTAGAAACTTTCTGTTACCCCAGAAATCTGTAAAATGTTTTTTTTTTTAAATGGTTGTCATTGGAAATATCAGTTGCCTCCTAAAATGTGGCCACCACTTCATAAGATTGATTTAGATGGACTCAATCCATTGGATGAGGCATCAAGCATGTAGTGTTGGTACTTCACAGAACTAGTATGTGGATACAAGGGTGATGAATTATGGGTTACAAATCATATACCATGTTGCTCGTGCTCACCATTTGTTTGCATCATCATCTGCATTTCAAATTACAATGATTATTTCAACTTTCTTGCTTCAGTCATTAAACATGCTGACCCTATCAAACTTTATGGATCTTTCAGGACAAAATAGGAAGCGTCGTCATGACACTCACTAGGGTCATATTAGAAGGGGAAATTCAGGGTAGTTTTCAAATAGATGGTGCTAAATCAGGAAAGCTTAATTTGCATCTAAAGTGGATTCCACAGAATAAAATACGGGATTTTTAATCTTTGTAACATTAAAGGCATCTGAGTTGACTTAAATTTCGCTTCAATTCCTTCACCATCCTTATAGGCAAATGGCATTGGCTGTTAATAGCATGTAAATCTGTAAGGAAAAAACCTCAAAGAATTGAGGAGAAACTAGAACCGGTTCTATTGATTCAATCAGACAGGTACTTCCTAGAAGGAACTCAAAATACATACATACAAGTATTTGCATATTTGGACGCACTTCAAGCAGACCCCTAAAGCGTTTGAGATCACGTACTGGAAGAGCAACTTTCACAAGGTTCAAGCTATCGACATCTAGCAGGCATTGTAACAATAATGTTCTTGACGATGCCATGTAGATGTGAGAGAGACAATACATATATATGTTGCATAATATGCAACCTTTAGTAGTTTTTTTTTTTTTTTTTTGGTGATGAATTGGGAAGATGTGACATGCAATGGTGCCTTAGCAGCAAGCAAGGGAAAGAGTCTGGACTAACATAAACCCAAAGTCTCTGGTTTGACTTCTAGTTAAGACATTTCGCAATTTACCTGACCTGATGCCTGCAGCTCTAGGCATCCGGGGTTTGCTCCTTAGGAGTGGTCCCACTGGCACGTAGCTTGAGGGTTTCCTTGTCATTATTAAAATAAAAAAAAATAAAAAAAGATTTGACATGTAATGGTGTTGTACGCATGCCAGATCTGCTTGCAATGAACCAGACCAGGTTACTATAGTCTCCTTAATTAATTCTTAATTCTCTTAATTTGTTTCAGAAATTAAGCTCCCAAATGGAACAACGATTGACATTGACAGGATCAATCATTATGTGTTAGAGATTATTGAGGACGACTAAATTTCTAGTTTGAAATAAATCAAACAAGCAAAATAGTTTCACAAATATGAATTTATATTTATCAACGTGTGATACAATCCTCTGAAATTACAAAAAAGTGATCTTTTGATTCGATCTCCTTAAAAAACTTGTTTATTGGAATTGTGGTAATGTAATTTTGACTCGAACACAAAATATCCTTCAATTTGGCTAAAGAATGGATTGAAGACCTTTGAAAAGGAATTACAATGAATCTCAGGCTATGAGCTTGTTAGAAATTCTTTGTTTTTCATGTTCTTCGCATGTTCTTTGTCTTCGAAAGTTTGTGGTGGAAATTCTTCAGAGCTTTGGAGGCTTTAATCCTTAGAGCTTCACTAATTTGTGGTTTCTTGAAGTTTCTGGAGGCTTTTGAGCTTGATTCCAATGAATTTTAAGATCTAGGAAGATGATTTGAATTATTCTGCTTCGAATGTTCTTCATATTCAAGGCTGAAGTTCTTGAAATTCCTGGAGGCTTTAAGGCTTGATTCTAGCAGAGCTTCCATTGACAGCTTCAGGAAATTTTTTGAGGATGGTCATTAAGAAACTTAAATTATACAAAATCAAATAAAAAATAAAACTTCATATATTGACGACAAAAATAAAAAATACACACACGCAGACATATAAAGTCTTACAATTTCCTTTTACAAATTTTCTTATTTTGAAATCGTTATATGATAGTCTCATTATCAATGTTGCAAGTTACATCTCTTTCAAAATTTTAATTAAATAAAATTTTTCTTGGCTTCTTTTTGTTTGTAAGGACATAATATATTACTAAGGGAACCAAAGTATAAGGACAAAGTTTGGTTACAAACTTAGTTGTAGGCTGTAGCCTAATGCTACAACTCTTATTAAATTAATTAACATTGTTACATATTTTAAAAATTTAACCGTTGAATTGCATGTTCTCTATGTTCTTAAAACACATGTCAAATTTCATGCTAATCGAATATCATTTATTATTTGATTCATAAACTTATTTTTTATGTAATTTTAGACTAAAAAAATTCAAAATTTAAACATTTGATTGATGACATAGCTATTGATTTTTTATCTTTTTGAAATTTTGCAAGTACGGAGAATATAAGAAGAAAATGTAATTAAATGGTAGATTTGTCAAAATTCACATCTAATAAAAAATTATTGAATGAAGTTGTAGCATTAGTCTACAACTAAGTTTGTTGCCAAATTTTAATTATGTTGGGTTTTAAAAAAATTTAGGGTGGTCACAAAATTTTTTTAAGGATAAAAAAATTATAAATTTTTAAAATTTATACACAATAATAATTATTTTTTTTCGAGGTCAGGGTGGTCCTATGACCACCTTGAACTCTATGTGGAACCACCCCAGAGAGCTTCTATACTTCTAAATCTTCATTGATGCTGCTTGAAGTGTGGATGTCTTGGTGTGTGGAAAATAGAAATGCCTTAAGAAGGCTTCTATTTATAGGAGTTTGGGGTGGGTGAGCGACATGAGGCAGAATATGATTGGTGACACATGTCATGGCCTGATTGGAGGAGCTTTAAGACTTTTTCTTCAAGACATATGGCATCATTTGTTGGGCTAAAATGTCTTGATTTGAATGAAGTTGTAACCTTAGTCTACAACTAAGTTTGTTGCCAAATTTTGATTATGTTGGGCTGAAAAAAAAATTTAGGGTGGTTACAAAATTGTTTTAAGGATAAAGAAATTATAAATTTTTAAAATTTATACATAATAATTATTATTTTTTCGAGGTCAGGGTGGTCCTGTGACCACGACCACCCTAGACTCTATATGCAACTGCCCCTAAGAGCTTCTATACTTCTGAGCCTTCTTTAATGCTGCTTGAAGTATGGATGTCTTGGCGTATGGAAAATGGAAATGTCTTAGGAAGGCTTCTATGTATAGGAGTTTGGGGTGAGTGAGCGACACATGGCGGAGTCTGATTGGTGACACATGTCACAGCCTAGTTAGAGAAGCTTTAAGACTTTTTCTTCAAGACACATGGCATTTGATTGGCCAAAATGTCTTGATTTTCAAGGTGATACATGTTAGCACTCGATTGAAATTTTGTATGCTTTTTATGTTTTTATTTCAATGACACTTGGCAAATCTCTGTTGGTTTCTAAATAGTGATAGTAGAAACTAGTTGCAGTACGTGGTACTTTGTAATTGGCCATACGTTGTGGACTTAGTAGTATGATATGTTAGCTTATAATAGGTCGGAAATTTTCCCTCTCTGCAAGTATATCCATTGAATGTTGGATAAAATACGGCAACATAGACGTCGCTGGATTCAAGTCTGATCATTGGCAAGGTTATACAATATACTCAATATATACCAATTTATAGACTTGTTCAGTAATGTTAGGGCAGTGATGCAGCTTAATTTTTGATAATGAACTGGCTATAGCAATCCACCCAAATCAAAACATAATGAGCTCTGGCAACCTTGTATTGGGTTTCCAATATGCTGTGCCAGTCAGTCCATAAAAGCAGGGAGAAAATGGGCAAATGCCCCTTTCAAAAAAAAATCCAGCATTTTTCCCTCTTTCTCAAACTAATTAGGGAAATGAACAAAGTTTAGCAACAAAATTAGTTGTAGCCTTAAGCTATAAACTCACTAAATATCTTTTTATTAGAGGTGAATTTTGACAAATCCACCATTGAATTACATCTTTTTCTTTTATCCTTCATGTTTGCAAAATTTCAAAAAAATTAAAGATCAATAGCTATGTCATCAATAAATTTTTAAATTGCAAGTTTTTGTAATTTAAAATTATGCATAAAATATAAGATTATAGATTATATAATAAATGATATCCGATTGACACAAAAATTGACATGTGCATTAAGAGCGTAAAGAACATGTAATTCAACGGTTAGATTTTCAAAATATGCAGTAATATTTATTTTATTGAGTGAGTTTGTAGTCTAAGGCTACAACCAATTTTGTAGCTAAACTTTGTCCTTAGGGAAATACCCCTCTTTTGAAAATCGAATTTCTCAAAATCGATTTAAACCTTATAGTGGCGTTTTTAAAGAGTTTATAGTGACGTTTTCAGGACCTATAGTGGCATTTTGTAACTCGATATATATAAAATCGAGTTATAGGTAAAAAAAATTAAAAAAATTGCATATAACTCGATTTAATGGAAGTCGAGTTACAAAACGTCACTATAGGTCTTGAAAACGTCACTATAGGTCCTTAAAAATGCCGCTATAGGGCTCCAAAAATTTTTTTTTTTTATAACTCGATTTTAAGAAAGTTGATTTTCAAAAAAGGGGTATTTTCCTAATTAGTTTGAAAAATATGGCAAAACGTTGCTTAGTTTGCCCAAAAAGGGCATTTAGCAATTTTGTCCATAAAATCCCTGACTCTCGAGACTAATTTAATTCATTAGCAAGATTCAAGTTGCTTTTGAATCTAAGGTTGATATCTTAATTCATCAAAAAAAAAAAAAAAAGGAAAAAAAGAAAAGAAAAGAATCTAAGGTTGATGTCTTAGGACATCTCTTAATAATTCACCACTGAATGAAATTAATTTAGAGGTGTATGCTGCTAACAGCCTAACATAAATTTCCTTCGAAATGGCTGCATTCTACCCTCAACTTGGTGGATTAAGAGCAAATCGTATGCCAGTTGGAACTGTATATCCAGCGACCTTAACTATACATCTTTTATGATATATTAACCCAAATTCTTGGATCTTGATTATGTGAATTCAACGTCAATTGTAATTAGATCAATTATTGATATCTTTTTGTTCTAAGGTGTTTTATAAGTTGTACACACTTTCTAGGAAACTAACACATTCATAAGCAGGCACTCCAATCGTGCTCTATAAGTAGGCTTCTAAATTCCATCTCCTGCACCACTCACTCTACTTGCTATTACTGTGGTCTAAGCCATTGTCTGAAGAGAATATTGACCGAAATTATGATCAGGAATAGCGCATTTGATAACATGAGCCAGTATAGTTACGGGAAATTTCCCCCATATCCATCTTAAGTAATAGTCAGTGCATCTTTTTGATTGTAAGAAACAGTTTTAATCCAGCAAAAAATAAAATAAAAAAGCAATTAAACATTTTCCCAGGAATACAATGCTTCTGTTGAAAACGCCTCTTACTATCGACTTTACAATGGATTCATAACATTTCATAAAGTCACCAAGAATAAGCTCCCATCTGACCATCTCCATGAAAATGGATAAAAGTTATAACTTTGTGAAGTTTCTACAAAAATCCCATGTACAAAATATTTACTTAATTCCAGTGCAACAGCAACAAAATAAACTTCTTTGCCATGTTATGTGTAAACTTCGCATGAATGAAAAGTAGTTTCCGCATTCGTCCAAATGCCAAAATTTTCTTTGACTAAATATACTTTGTACAAATCCCAGCAGTGGAAAAGACTTTAGTAACCCACATGCACCAACAGATCTATGGATGTAATTGAATAGCTTCAAGGAGTAAAGAAACTCAATCCAATTATTTCAGCAGTTGATTTCTCCTAGAGCTTACAATGACTCTTTTTTAGGCTCCTCCTCCTATGAAGATTGCTTGCCCTACATAAAAGACAATGTTAGTTGCAATTTTTTTTATTGATAAGTTACACACTTGGTGGGTCTTGAACCCATAATTTAACCCACCACCTTACTCTTACAAAGGGAGGAGGTGGAAATTCATGAAATTAACAACTACTAACTGCCAATTCCTTTTTTAATGAGAACATTTTCATGATTATGTAATTGACAACTAATGACTACACTCCTGAGATGTTAATGGGTGACTAGTTTTACTGAGGTATCTTGCATTTGGAGTCACTTGATTTTGACAGATGGGAGCAACAAATAGTGAATAACCATGTAGTTTTGACTAGAATGCTCAAATCAGCATATCGCAGAACACTAGTAGTCACACTGATAAGCCATTTACTAAGAAAATCAGCAAAAGCTGAATCCAAATATCAGAAATTTATTGCATCAATTGTCCTTATAAAATTTTTTATCAGTGCCTGTTGTCATTCTAACATTATAGGACTAAACTGTAATCATTGAATCCAATCAACAACACCACTTCCCCCCTTCCCCAAAAAAGAAGAAGAAGAAAAACTCTCCCTCTCTCTCTTTCATTTTTTAGGACCTGCATCCTGCTATCCATATGGCCAAACATAACAATATATATCCACAAATGAAACGTATAATGACTAAAAAAAAAAAAAAATCATGACTGCAACCTTTGTTGGCATCTAGAGAGTGTCATTTTCTATTCTTGACCACAACAAAACTATGATGATTACGGTAGTGATTTACCGTCTCAATATTTTTTACAATTAAAATTGTCTTGGCAGAACTGAATTAACTGTCTTGATTCAGATGTACTCTACATACAAATACTATTAGAATATAGCATGTTTTAAGTGGCTCTAGGATTCTTGAGCATTTATATGTGCCAGATACAGATACCACATTAACCCTTCATATTTCCATGAGTTTCTATAATCAGGTCAGACAGGCAGAGACTGAACATTTGCATTTCAGAAGTGTTTCATGAAAAAGAGTTGGACAGAGATCATACTCACCAGTACTGATTGTAAAATACTACAGAATCTGTCTTTACTTTCTTTCCATCATCATTTCTGTTCCAATGGTAGAACGCATGGGTTCTGTTCCTGATCTCCAATGTAGAATGACCGTAACTGGCTTCCCGGAATGCAGAATAATCTGGTTGTGGGTCCCAAAACCTACAAAGAAAGTACATATATCCGGATATACAAAAATGTACAATGAAATTGTAAATGCAGCAAAGAAATAATTGGGGACCTTGAAACATTCAAAAAGTTATTCAACTTCATAATAAAATTGAAAACAATTGAACAATTTTCAAAAGATACAATTTTCTTTACCTTCCAGCAAGACCTTCCTGATTTCCTCCATCTCCAACAGTTATGTACACTGGAGCTGATTTGTCAGGTACGGGGTAACGGTCACCGCTGGATACGTTGTAATGTATGTTTGAGATGCGATACTACAAATTAAAAACATTTCTTTTTTTGAGATGAAGCTGGTACTCTGATGTTTTTAGGTGAAATTGCATGAGTGAACAACATTATAAACACCATTCTATATATATATATATATATATATAAGAACAATAGGAAACCTTGCATTCAAATGATATTGTAAAATTTACATGTAAGTCAGACTATAACAAAAATGGATCTGAACAAACTGTCAAAGCATAGAATGTGCTCTCTGCCTTATAAGTCCCATGGTATGTGTATATATATATATATATATAGGGAATGTGGGGTGCAACCATGTGAAAGCAATTGTGCTCTCTGCCTGATGCACTTCAAGATACTGGTGATGTGCGATGAAAGATATATTAAGAAGATTAATAAGTCATTTCCTGTAATTTTCATGTGAATTCAATTCTGGGACATGCCTGACAGGATAACGGTGGAATATATCAGGGAGAAAAGTGCTGGATGAAAAGAATGTAATCAAGCACCACAAATTTTTTTTTTTTTTTTTTTGGACAATGTAGGGAACCTTTGTAAAGAAGATCCCTATGAATTCACCTCTGGCCAGTAAAACCTATGAGCAACTACCTCCACCCACAAGAATCAGTTGTCTGGTAATTTATGAGCATTCACCCCTAACGGGTTAAGCAGTTTATGCTCATACCCAAGAGTACAATCACTATGAAGGAATCTAATGGAAAATTCTTTCAGACCAATTAATAGATTAATTTCTGGCTGGTATAGCCAACCTACCTACTTGCTTCTTCTCTTTGAAGTTCTATCTTTTAGTGCTTTGATCTAGAGAAGATTCAAAGACATTCCTTACAATCTGGGAAGAGTGAAGAATTTAAGTAAAATTTCATAAAATAAAATATGCACAATGTGGCCTTGGGGCAGATTCATAATCCACGTGGCTGCGGCCCTTAAGGATACAGTTCAAGAATTGACCTTAAAACATAGTGAGAATTCAATAATAGGAGGCAGGGGGTCAGTGACAGTTTTGGGTGCTGTGGTGTCATAAGATTCCTATTTGTTGAACGAAAAGACATATGTATTGACAAGAGACTCGATACAGTACCAGAAAGGGCACAAAAAGGAAAGAATATCCTAGCTTAAATGTACAGTATATATATACTTGTGCTTATGTTAATTTATTTATTTACCCATAGAAAATGGACACTAAAAGGAAAGAAATTCCTTACTGATCTTTCATAGGCATGTACATGGCCAGCAAAGATGAGATCAACTTTGAAACAGACAAACCAGCTCTCAAAGACAGCTCGCATACTTTCACCTTCCATATAGTGGGCTAGGTTACTGCTGTAGATGGGCATATGCATGAGAATAATAAGCCAAGGTGTCTTCTCTCTATCCACTTTTTTTAGCTCTTCTCGCAGCCACATCCATTGAGGTGTAGATTTCACTGATTGAAAATTTTTAACAATCTCCTTGAGGTTAGAAATACATACATTCTACAGAAAAACAAATGAAATTTGAAAAAAAGAAAAGAAAAGCAAGCAATCTATTTCCATGTGAAAACTGCCGTTTTGGTTGATCCAAGCCTTTCAGATTTAGGAGGATAAATGGGTAAAGAATTCCAAATTTTGGATTAGAAAAGCACCATGGCAACTATAAACCATACTTTTATCAAGTACACATTGAAACTATTTGCTGAAAAAAACTTAAATTTTATATACTGTTAGGGCATTAAAAACTTTAACCTAGGAAATCATGACTATCATAGCTATATAACTATAACCATATCTAAAGATAAAATGTCATAACAAACTGGTGATCAGCATGCATCACTGCAACAACAAAAAAGGATATTACAAATTACCAAATGGAGAATAGCTGGATAGGACAATAATATGCGCAGATGCCCGCCGGACAGCATACCAAAGAGGATTGCCGCTATTGGATGCAATATGGGGTGTAGAAAACCTTTGCAGATATGACTTAAATGGAAGAACTTCCCCCTGAAAGATACAAAATATGAAATCATTTGTAACAAATCATAATAACAGAAGTGGATAACATCATACTTATAGTCTGGCAATTTAAAAGCAACAAAAACTATGTTTATAGATATAGGCTTCAACAACTACAACAACCAAAAAAAAAACCCTATATTAGTATAGAAACTTTGGAAAGCAATCAACTGTAGTGGAAGAGATTCTATCAAGTACAATGTTGTACCTATCAAGATTTGGTAATATATCAATAAATTAGATAATCTAGCATGTGTTAGTAAAACCCCTAGATGCAATTATTTCCCTTTTTTTTTTTTTTTGGCGCGGTTGGGGGGGGGGGGGGGGGTAAAAAGCAAATAATTAACATCTAAAATTCAACTGATCTGAGAACTCTAAAAAATCAGTTAACAAGGTTGAGCTGGTAGCCTGTTCCCACTCATATAATTTCAGCTTCAAGCACAACAGAATAGCCTTCAGAACATTCAGCAAAAAGGAAAAAAGCCTTCAGAACTTCAGCCTTATTATATTTTCCAAAGTGACCATTCCAGCAAGCCAATAAACCATTCACAGATCTTGGCATGACCCACGTCGCCCCAAACAAACAAAAAACAACACACCCCAGTTTTCTCACAATGTCTTCTCAGTTAGAAATAGGTTGTCTACAGACTCTCCATTTGATTGGCACATGCAACACCAATTAAGGATTATAATACCTCATCTTCTCAAATTATACAATGTTAAGATTTTATTCATGATGCAAACCAAAAAAAGCCACACATCATGGGACCGCAACTTGCCATATATTTTGCCAAAGAAAGCTTGTCAGCCCCTGTTCTCAAAGCCTCGTAATAATCTTTCACACAGAATCCATGACTTTTACAAAGAGTCCAAACCATTTTGACTTCTTCCCCCTAATAATATTGGTAGCATACAACACGTCTAAAGTAAAGTCATGGACTCTGACTCCCAATCTTGGACCGCTCTTTAGAATGATGGATTCCAATGAATGCCTCCTATGAAGCAGATCAATCCAAACAATCTGCCAGCGTTGAGTCTCTATTCCTTGCTATCAAAAATAGCTCAGCAAATTTATTTTTTAAACTATCATCCCCACACCAAATATCATGCCAAAATCTGACTTTGGATCCATCCCCAGCCTCATAACATATGAATTTAGCAAACATAGCCCACCAAATGATCCTTCATTTGCTTAGAGACAAATTCATGCTTAAGGTGTGATTCTGAGAAATCTAAAGTACACATGGTGTTAAGTCATTTAAAATCTCATTCCATCAAATATGGGATGAAAACTGGTGGTAACTGATTTTAAGTGAGATGTCACCATGCACCATTAGGTTTATGAAAATAAAATGTACACCATGAAATGGAATATCTCAATTTTAGAAGAACTCAGGTAAGCAAACAGTTTTTGAGCAATACTGGAAGACAAACTGAAACTCTGTCGTATCAAAAAAGAAGTAACCACATAGTTTCTTAAATCAAACATCCAACAAGAGAAAAAGTCAGGAAATCCTTAAGAGGCAAGTTGCTGGTAATAAACACAATAACTGGTATCTAGAGGACAGCTCTAGCACTTTAGAATAGATCATGACCAAGCCTCTTGGCAATTTTATTGGATACATCTAGTTAGAGCATTCTCATCAGCTCTCTCATAAAAAATGTCATTTTAACACAACAAAAACCTACTTTATCATTTTACAACATCCCATTTATCAGATGTTTTATTCTTCCCTTCTATATATTAAAATAATATTTACACCACATTAAAATAATATATTAAACTCCAACAACAACAACAACAACAACAACTCCACCAGCCGCAACAACGGCCACCAACAACCACTGCCGCAGCAACACCGACGGCCACCACCGGCACAAACCCACCTCCACCAACGGCACTAAAAAAAAAAAAATCCACAACAACCCAAAAAATAACCACCACAACTACCCAATAATCACCACCACAGCCACCAAATTGCCGCCACAACCACAGTACCACTGCCACAACTAACCCACAACCCACCACATTCACAAACCTCAAAACCCATCCCAAATCAAACAAACCCACAGCTCAGGCGGCAAGGTCGGCTTCAGGTGGGAGACGTCAGCAGCGAGATTGGCTCAGGCAGCTTCAGGCGAAATCGGTTTCAGCGGCTTGAGGTGGCTTTAGGCGAGATCGGCTTCAGGCGGCTTGAGGATGAGAGAGGAAGAGAATGAGAGTGAAGAGGGAGCTGTGGAGGACGACTATGGCTCCGGCGAGATCGTCGGCCTCGGCGAGATCAGCGGCGAGATCGGCGGTTCGGCGAGATTAGCGGCGAGATCGGCGGTTCGGCGAGATCGACAAGTGGAGAGGAACGAAGATGCAGAGAGAGAGAAGAACGAACACAGATGCAGAGAGAAAAGGGAGAGAGAGAGTCCGACTGAATATATGAGAGAAGAAGTCTGAGGGAATAAACAAATAATAAAAAAATTTGGCATGGATGTCTGTACCATCTCATATTTGAGACGGTACTGTAGCTGTGTGCCAAAATTTTTGGCATTTAAAACATCTCATGAGGCTCATATTTTGGAGTTTGGTGTGCCAAATGCCAAATATTTGGCATTTGGCACACCTGATGAGAATGCTCCTAAGGTGAAGCAACATATCAAAATAAGCATCAACCTCACAAATTGCATGCCACAATATGCTCTTGCAATATCAACAAGGCCACTAATAAAGCTCAATGTGACACTTAATGCATACATATATGTCAAATAAGATGAGGAATATATATATAAACACAAATGCATGTATGTATATACTTCACACAGCATCAATGTGTGCATGCTTACTTACACATAGGAACAAAAGTAATTAGTAAGCTCAAATAGATGAAAGATAACAACAGGACTTTGAAAGTTTAGAGGGTAAAATATTGTCATAGTACCATGTTAGGCATATACTCTATTTCATGATTCCCAGCTGACCAAATCCATGGCTGATATGCAGTACTTCGCTCAATAAAGCGGCCCCATGAATCCCATCGAATACCAACATCATTATATGTATATCTATCAGCATAAGAGAGATCGCCAACATATAAGACAGTCTGTCCCCCACTCTGCATGTAATGCTCGAGAGTGGAAAGAGAATTAAATGTTTGACCCAAATCACCTAAAATGAACAGAACCAATTGAAGATAAGAAAACTCTCAATGCATATAGTCCTATATAATTAGCTGTTCTTCCAAAGACACCATTTTGTTATATTTTCAATACAGTCCCATATGAATGAAAAATAGTCTGTTTCTATTTTTCCATTCAAAGGCTGTTTAAATTGTGAATCGTCATTCATATAGTAAATCTTCTAATTACATAATAATGAAAAGAAAAGAAAAAAGAAAAAAAAAACCTTAATATTGTTCTTTTAAGAGGTTATATAAAATAAAAGAATATGTTACCAATAACTCCAAAAGTATAGGAAGCATCTGGATCGATCTTTGGAGGTGTTTGAAACCAAAATTCACGAGAAGAGTCACCTACTCCAATCTTGTAGTAATACTTGGTGTTATACTAAAGACAAGATATCGGTACATGTTAGTATAATACTTAAAAAAATAAAAGATCGCAATATCACACAATATAACAATAAGTTTACAACGCCTACAATTTGCCACTTGAAAATAGATAATCATAACTGTTCTCAGCAAAGAGCCTTAGTAGGCTGACAAGTGGAAACCTGCTAAAAGTATTACATATATGCAACAAAGGGCAAAAGCATTTATTTTTTTCATGAGACATTTTGGATAAAACTTATATCAATGCAATAAAAGACCAAAAAAAGGAAAAGGCTGAACACAATAAAATACAAACACACACACACACACACACAGAGAAAATATGAGAAATCAGAGAGAGGTGCTGTGAGACACCATAATTGTGTAACACACAAAATATGCTTTGGAAAAGTATATGCCACCAAGAGTAGCATTCTACAACTGGAAAGCAGCATTTGGAAAGATCCTTATGACAGATAATTGAAGAAAGTGTGGAATAATCATTGCAGATTTGTGTTGTGAGTGTAAATAAAATAAGGAAACAGTAGACAATCTACTTCTTCATTGTGATATCACTAAAGAAATGTGGACTTTTGTTTTTTTTTTTTTTTTTTGGTTGTTTGGGGTTAGGTGGGTCAGTCCAATGTACCGATAATTATCTTAACTTGCCCTATATGGGTTGCTGTCCCCTGAGGCCAACTTGCATGAGCATCAATTATGGATTACCATTGCCATACACAAGTGTGGATGTGTATGCATAAGAGAAGAAGAAGATATATCAGTTCTATTAAGGATAATTGGGTGCCACCAAGAGCCTTGTGGCTCAATGGCACTGTCTAGTTCTTGCAGGGGGAAGAAACTAGGTTTGAATCCCTCACCCCCCCCCCCCCCTCAAAAACTCCCTAATTGTTGTAAGCAAAAGAAAAAAAAAGTATAAGTGGGTGCCTTTTTGAGTACTTTGTTCATAATTGTAGACATTATCCAGGAGATAAATTACAAGAACATGGCATATAATAAGAATATTTTGTATGCTTAATTAATTTAAGTACTCACGATAAAAAGCAATATTCCATTTCAGTTTATAGTTACCTCAAGACCATCAACCAGACAGTGATGAATGTAGCCAGACTTGTAGTTGTAAAAGTTGTAGTTTGTCACTGTGCCCTCAGCAGTAAACTCAGAGTTATCCTTTGATGTGCCATATTGTACTTTACTGGTCCCTGGTTCAGCAGTTGTAACCCATGAAATTATGACAGCCTTTCCATCATAGTCACCTTGAGTGATATGCACCTACACCAAAAAAATGATGGTGTAAATATAGCAGGCAGGGAAGGGTATAGTACTACAGCTGTAGTATTTAAGAAGGGAAGAAAAAAACATACTACCCCACACAAAATGAAATAATGTCCATTCTCCACGCTATTCACAACCTCGTAGATTTTCTATAGACTAAATTTCAGCCCAATTTCATCCATGACTACAGTTTGTCACACATCATGCCAATTACAAGCATCACTAAGTCAGAAAAAGTTGGGCATAAGCTTATATGGGACAATAAACTCTAAAAATGGGGACGTGTTTGGGAAAGAAAAGAAGAATAGAACTAAAGGAAAGTGCCTAGGAATCAGCACCTAGACTAAAACCTAGGCATCAGCGCCAAGCATAATAGGAACCCAGGAATCAACAGCTAAGTTTGCTTGGAATCAACACCAAGCACTAGAAGAAAACTTCTGAACCAAAGTGAACTTTGAGCCCTTAAATAGAGTCCCCAAATTAAACCAAACATGGAGTCATAATGAAATTACATCACATATGGGAATAAGATTCAAATAATAATTAAATACCTCTAATAGTACCAATCACGATCAACATTATTAAATATCTCTAATAATAAATCAACATTATTAAATATCTCTAATAATAAATCAACATTTTTATTTTGCTAGGTAAATAGAGGTTGGTGGGGTTTGAACCCCAGTGTCCAAGCACCACAAGGGGTGCTGGAACCATCAGCTCAATCAACTTATATGATTTAGAAGTAAGAGTATTGAGGTGCACATTCACACCATGTGAAGACCCAAACTAAGCATTTTGTGAAGTTGGAAGAAATTTTCCATCTAAATGCATGCTAGTATCTAATTAGTACCAAACCGTATGTCACAGAGCTCGGTCAAAGTGCACGGTGATGGTAAATCAATTCAAGTGTCCCAATCTAGCATCATAAACATAGCACTATGATCTTGTGTATTTAAACAATGTGTAAGTGTAAGCACAAAAGGTAGAAATTGTCAAGACAGCTGCTCTGGAAATCTAACCATATAATTGGATTGGGGGATTGAGAGAAGGATCCTCAACATCCATTGATTGAATATTCGTAAGAAGGGAAAGGATAGGATTTGAGGGGACACCAACTCCCTTATCAAACCCACCAATTTTGGCCCCCACCTTTCTGCCAAAAACTGGGTGGATCCAGAGGAAAAGTGAGATTATTTAAATGAAATTTAGTGAAACAATCCTTTTACCCCTCGGATATAACTATGGATTGAGGTTAAGAAAAAGGATAAGATGGAAAAATGATATATGTTTAATTTCTTTTTGTTTCTCTTGTCTTCTCAACCAAACAAAAGATAAACACTTCCATGTGATTTCTCTAGTAATCATCTAAAAAACAAAAGAAATAGTTGCTATCCTTTCCTCTCCCTCTACTCTTCTCCTCCCCTCTCTTTTCCACGCTAAACTTCCAATCACAGTGTAAGGATAAATCCTTCCTCAAAAAAGTGTTCCCAACACTATAGATAGATAATGTTTTAATTTTACTGATAACATTCACATACTTTCTGTAAGTGATTCATCCCCGATTTTTAATTTTACTACGACTGTCAAAGTCTTTCAGAAATGTGTCTTTGCACAAATCAAGGGTCAAAGCCAACATGACAGTCAAAAGGCCCAAAACCCATAAACAATATATCTACATCTAATTTTGAACTTGTAAAGAAACAAACCCTTAGCAAAACCAGATGGTAAAGCCAAGGCAATGTTTCTAACCATATATTTGACAATCTAGACTCTTTACATAGTCGAAAATACTAAGCACATGCATTAATTTCTACGCATTTCTAAGTTGCCAATTTGTAAGTTTTGCAAACACAAAGTGAACATAAATGAATGCTTACTTGCTGTGGGGCATTATGGCCTTTTGGAATTGCAAAGGCTTCATTTTCAAGAGGGATATCAGTCGAAGGCCACTCGGAACGAACAAAAGTACTCGTGACTCTCGCATCCCCGTGTCCCACAAAACTTAAGATGATGAGTACTACAGGTAGATGTTGGTACAATATTAACCGCACCCCAAAAGACACCAGCATTGCTGTTAATCCAATAAGATGAGAAAACATGAATTGACAACAGAGCAGAATCTAATCTATTACTACCATATAACTGAACTGAAGTCAAAATAAACCCAGGAATCATAGTCTGAAAGATAACCACCATGACCCATCTGATTAAAAACATTTTCAGTTCTCAACCGTCTGATTTAGATCCACAAGCCCAGTGCCCACCAAACCCAGTTTTTAATTTTATCAAACAACCCCATCAAAACAAAAAGATCCAGCACAACAACAATTGAAAATCAGATGAAAATATTACGAGTATATAATCTGAATGAGAAAAAATAACAAAAGATCTTATACTACAACAACATATTTTTACTCGAAGAGACTGCAAGAGTACCTGAACAAATGTAACGTACAGAGTAGGAAAAAGCTTGGTTGATACTTGATACCTTGATGGTGGTTTGGTTTGGTTTGGTGTAAATGAGTTTTAGGAGCGTAAAATAGCAGCCAACGGTTTGTTCTTGTGTCCCTATTCTATAGTCAGCACAGAGCTGCGTACTCTGCTACTCTCTTATATAAGACTCTGTCTATGGAAAATTGTCAGCCAACGGTTTTTCTTTTTAATTAATTAATTTATTTATAAACTCATTTTAACTTTTTTTTTTTTTTTTGGTTTTTTATTAGTTTATTGATAAGTAAGTAATAACTTATTAATAATAAGTTTATTTTTATTTTTATTTATATAAATTTCGGTAGTTACCATTAGTGGAAATTTGAATACTGATAAAATGTGTTAGGACATATGTGATTCAATGCTAGGAACATATATCACTATTTTATGTAGTTGGCTAATTTTTTGACAAAACGCATTTTACTTGTATTTTGGTAGATCTAAGATGTGTTTAATACTTTAAGAAACTGTGTTTCAAGATCAAGTGTTGAAGACATGCAAATCTGTTCAAGAAACAAGTGAAGAAGTGTTGATTTTTTAAAACTCGATAGCTACTCGACACCTCTCAATAGTTAGACTATCTGTTGAGCACTTCAGCTGTTTCTTATCGTAATCTCGACATCTCTCGACAGCTGGTGGATCGATCGAGAAAGCTCCTATCTCCTCGACACCTTCTTAACACCTTTTCGATCGATTGAGAATTACTGAGCTTTACGAAATTCAGATTTCCAGATCTAATTTTCGGCCCATGCTGACATGTATGTATAGGGTTTTTTTTCTCACAACCCTAGACTTATATAAGGCTTATTTTAGAGGCCGTCACATAAGAGAATACAAGGAGAACATATCCAAAAGGTGACTGATACCTTATTCTCTCAGAAAGAAGCTACTGTATTTTTGCGCCTTAGGGTTTTGTAACCAAGTGATTCTTGATTTTCATTGTTGATGAAGTGAAGAACTTTGCAGCCAACATCTTCTTCTAGTTGGTGTGTTAGTCACGTATTGGGAGCCGTGCATTTTTGGTTAGTCACGTACTAGAATCCTTGCATCAAAAAGTTACCATTTATATATTAAAGAGTTCAGAGGTTCTGAAGTGGTAGAAAGTTTCTGCTGTGAGTTCATCTACGGGGATTGTAGAGTCTAGGGACAAAAGTTTTGTACTAGATCTGACTGTGAAACTAATTTGTTTCATTAGTTTTCCTGAGTCATTATATCTTGTCTTATTTATTTTTTCGCTACATGACTTTGACATGATATTGATATTTGTTTGTTTTAACAAGTTTTATTCATAATAAATTTAATTAACAACTTGGGTTTAAAACTTGAGTGTGATCCTTGACCCTTGTTGTCATGGATCGTGGACAATATCTTTTGATTCCTCTTTTATTTGATGGAACTAATTATACACACTAGAAAGTTTGTATGAAACTTTTTTTGCAGGCTTTAGGTGAACAGGTATGGCAAGCTGTTGAAGTTGGCTAGATTAAGTCAAAGGAAGCGTCAGTGGATTGGGATGATGCAACAATCATAGTGGAAAATTTCAACAAAAGGGCCTTGAATGCTTTGTTTTATGGGGTGACCAATGAGGAATTCAAGAGAATTTCATCTATAGAAGTTGCCAAGGAAGCATAGACCATTCTTGAGACCATAGAAGTTGCCAAGGAAGCATAGACCATTCTTGAGACCACCTGTGAAGGTACCAAGGCAGTAAAGACTGTGAAGTTTCAAAAACTCACTAGTAGTTTTGAAGAAATAAGGATGGAGAAGGATGAGACCTTTGATGAGTTCTATGCTAAACTTATGGATATTATGAATTCTGCCTTCAACCTTGGAGAATCTATAGCAGAATCCAAGATTGTTAGAAGAATCCTTAGGTCATTACCTGAAAGATTCCATGCCAAGATCACTGTCATTGAAGAAGTAAAGGACATTGATAAAATTCCTTTGACAGAGCCTGTAGGGAACTTTCAAACCTATGAGATGGGATTAGGTTTAATGGGAAAATATGAAAATAGTAGAAACTTGGCTCTTAAAGGTATAGAGGAAGAGATTAAGGACTCTGAAGATGAAGATGAAAGTGAAGATGAAGATAAGGATCTAACCTTCATAACTGATGAGATTATCAAACTTCTTCAGTTCAAGAAAAAGAATAAGGGCAAACCTCCGAAGAAATCTAAATCCTTAAGGAAAGGCAAGAATGAGAAAACCTCTCATCCATTGCCATGAGTCAAAGGTTTTGGTCATATGAGGATAGAGTACCCAAACTATCTCATGAAAGAAAAGACCAAGGAGTTGAAAGATAAAGGGTTGGTTGCTACTTGGAGTGGTACTGAGAATGACTCTTCTGATGAGTATGTGGATGAATGTAGTCACGTTATGGCCTTTGCTGCCTCAACTGATAAGGTGATTGTGGAGAGTGCTAGTGACAGTGAGGATTCTTTTGATGATGAAGTACCTAAGAAGTTGACCCTTCAAGAAACCTATGATAAGTTATGCACTAAATTTATAAAAATTGAAAAGATTTCTCATCTCTGTAGAAAATAGCTTAATGAGGTAAAAACTGAAAAAGCTGATCTGTTAATCAAATTATATGAAACTACAAGATTAGTTGAGACTCTTGTTGTGGAGAACACCTTATTAGAAGAGAATGTCAAGAATCTTGAGGTTGAGCTTAGTCAAACTAGAACTCAAATAGAAAGGATTTCTAGTGCAAAACTTGATGAGGTATTGAGTGCTCAAAAGTCTAGTTCTAATAAGACTGGCTTAGGATATGCTATTTTCTCTGGCCCCTCCTCTTCCACGGCTTCTGGATCAAGGATTGTCTTTGTGCCCAAATCTGACAAAGGTAAGAAAGGTATGAAATCTAAAACTGTTTTGGTTAATTCTAAATCCTTTATTAGATCTCATGTTTGTCACCATTGTGGTGTTTTTGGACACATTCGTCCTAATTGCTTTAAGTTGTATCCTCATAAGCAATTGTCCAAACGGTCACAAGTTTCCTCTCAAGGACCTACACCTTTGTTTGGAGAGTTATTAAAAGTTTTGAGTTTTTTAACTCAATTTCAGGAGAATTTTAATTCTTCTATGTCCTTTAGTAGACATACTAGGACACGTGTCTTTTCATCTTCACGGCTAAAGACTCGTGCTGTGTGGGTGAGAAAGGAGCCTAAGACTTAATTGTTTTTTTTGTTTGTCCTCTACTATAATTCTTTCTATCTAAAGTAGGACTCTTTTTGCTTGATTTCTTATCTGTTTTTTGAATCATGCTTTCATGCATCTGCATTTTTCTATCATGCCTTCATGCATATGCATCTTTCTTTCATACTTTCATGTTATTTGTCTGTTTTTGTTTGGTTGTTTAGTTTTTATTTTGTTTTTTTTTAAATAAAAAAAAAATACAAAAACAGTGTGTGTTTGTGTACATTGGTACTTGTGTACCTTGGATAGCCATTGAAACAAAGTTTTCTAAATTTTGTATCTTTTATATCTTTTATAACTTAGATGAGCATCTCTATGCACAACTAAGTAAGTGAGCTTTGTGGTTCTTGTTTGTGATGAGTAAGATTAAATTATCTTTTGTACTTAACACTCGTATCACTCTTTTTGACGGGAATGACTAGAAAATCCTAAAAGAAAGGCATAAATAATCATCTCACCATTGTTGCCCGCCAATCATGAAATGATATCTATATACTTCGGCATACCAAAAGTGCAATGTCAATGACATTTGTGTGCTTCGGCATAGCGGAATTGAAATGTAAAAAATTTAACATCATTGAGTATTTCTTTTCTTTTTCTTATATGCCCATGCATAATTTGCTTAAAAAAGAAAAATATGCAAAGAAAAAAAAAACAAAAAGCAAAAAGAATAAAAATGCTTTAAATATGATTGCAAACAAGTATTCTAGGAGATGTGAGAGTTATAGGATGTACCTCAAAGGTGATAGTTCCCATCAAATAGTTATGATTGTATGTGAGTTAAAGTGATTTTTCCATATCTCAAATCGTCATAACTAGTTGACACTTATGTAATCTTGCGATGGTTTTCACACACAACACGCAATATTCTTTGGTACTCATGATACATGTGCATGTACAATGTAATTTCACAAGGTTTTACATGTGTTCATGTATGCTCACTAAACTGTTTTAACTTGTTTTTGAAATATAAAAATTTGTTAGACTTGTTGTGTGTGTGTGTGTTTTAGGATTTATGTGCTTAACATTTTTCTTGTTGAGAAATTTGTTTTTCACATGTTTTGCATTTTTCTCATGTTTTGCATTTTTCTATTATCTTGTCATCCATTGCATCTTATTTCATCACATTCATGCATTTATATGGATTTCTTGTGCCCCCTTGATCATCCTTGATCATCTTTTTGTCTCTCGGGTGAAGCTTTTTAGCTTTTTGTACCTTTTGTCAATCATGACAAAAAGGGGGAGAAATTGTGGAGAATCTGTGGTTTCTTTTTTTGAGATTCTACATGTTAGGGGGAGAAATACATGTCTCTGTAAGGAAGAGATGTGTTTCATCTTGTTAGGGGGAGTGCTTACCTCCTTCTTGTACACCAGTCTTGTGACCATGTTTACATACATTGTTCTTATCTTTTTTATATGATGATGTATGTCTTCTTCACCTACCTCTACATGTGTTGTTTCTTTTCTATCTTCATATACATGTTTCTTATTTTATTGTATGCAATCTATTATTTCTGTTTCACACAAAGATATCTTGATGAGTTTTGTTTAAAGTTTTTCAGAAATACAGGTTGTCAAAGTCTACTTGCCATAAACTCTCTTCTTGCAAAGTTTTTCAAGAGTTTGTATTAGGATAGATTTTATTATATTTAACAAGTGAATATAAGTTGAGTGATTTATGACTTCTCTCATATGTTTATTTGTTTGTTATGGTTTTGTCACAGATTGCCAAATGGGGAGATTGTTAGGACATATGTCATTCAATGATAAGAACATATGTCACTATTTTATGTAGTTGGCTAATCTTTTAACAAAATGCGCTTTACTTGTATTTAGGTAGATTTAGGATGTGTTTAATACTTCAAGAAACTATGTTTCAAGATCAAGTGTTGAAGACATGCAAATCTGTCCAAGAAACAAGTGAAGAAGTGCTGATTTTTTAAAGCTCGATAGCTGCTTAACACCTCTCGACAGCTAGGCTATCTGTCGAACTCTTCAGCTATTTCTTATCACAATCTCGACACCTCTCGACAGCTGGTGGATTGATCGAGAAAGCTCCTGTTCCCTCGACACCTCCTCGACACCTCTTCGATCGATCGAGAATTACTGAGCTTTACGAAATTCAGATTTCAAAATCTGATTTTCGATTTATGTTGACATGTATGTATAGGGTTTCTTTTCTCACAACTCTAGACCTATATAAGGCTTATTTTAGAGGCCGTCACATAAGAGAATACAAGGAAAATATATTTAAAAGGTGACCGATGCCTTATTCTCTCAAAAAGAAGCTACTACGTTTTTGCGCCTTAGGGTTTTGTAACCAAGTGCTTCTTGATCTTCATTATTTATAAACTAAAGAACTTTGCAACAAACATCTTCTTCTAGTTAGTGTGTCAGTCACGTACTGGGAGCTGTGCATTTTTGGTTAGTCACGTACTGAAATCCGTGCATCAAAAGGGTGGCGTTCATATATTGAAGAGTTTAGAGGTTCTGAAGTGGTAGAAGATTTCTACGGTGAGTTCATTTATTTGCTCCCCCTAGGTGGAGGAGTGACGTGGTCCTCCTGCTGATAGGGACCAATAAAAAGCAACCATGTGTTTAATGAAAAGCTGAGTCAGCAAACACCCCTACTACAACGTTACTTAGCCTTTTAAAATAAAAAAACTTTGAAATATGTTTTTCACTTCTCTAATCCTGCTTCACCGCCCAGCTTGCCGCTTCACCAAAAATTCTAAAACCCAAATTATTTGCTCACCGCCCAGCTCTCTTCTCTCTACCTCCCTGCATTGAAGAACAAGCTCTATGAGATTAAAATAACAAAAATTGAAATACACTTTCACTTCTCTAATCCTGCTTCACTGCCCAGCTTATTTGCTGCTTCACCAAAAATTCTAAAACCCAAATTATTTGCTCACCGCCCAGCTCTCTACTCTCCACCTCCCTGCATCATTGAAGAACAAGCTCTATGAGATTTTGAACTATCTTTGTTCTTAGGTCTAACTTTTTCCAGCTTGTTTCCCTCTTTTCCCCTATGACTGAAGTGGTTGCTGGAATCCAATACTCACCATCACAACTAACCACGGCTGATCAAGGTATGTTGCAAAGTCTCATTTCACTCTTTAGAGTCTTATTTTCTTGCTCTATTCTGTCTTTATGTAGTTTATAATCAGTGCCTTCAACATGTTTGATAAAAAGCCTAAGACAGGGACGGAGCTACTCTTTGACCGGGGAGGGGGGGGGCCATTGTCCCCCATGGATTTTGGGGAAACTTTTTTTTATAGGAATATTTAATGTTCAATTAGCCTAAAAAAAAAATTAAACTTGGTCATTATTAGTCTCTTCTTACTCAGAGATGAAGATGAGAGAAAGAAATTTCTCATTGAATGAATAGGAAAAGTACAGCTCTGCTTATATATACAAGGAACAGAGCAATGGAATGAAACAAAACAAAAGGAATTAAAAAACAAGCTTTTTAATTTTAACCCAAATCAATTTCTCGTACTGCATTTTTTGGATTCTCAATATCAAAATTAGCCTAAATTCTATTTCTTAATGACCAAAATATTAGACAAAAATCCTCCCATTCCCACACGTAGGCTATTCCTCTGCTCTGCACAAAGGCTACTCCTATGCTGGATGTTTATTCTTTGACTATCTTGATGTTCGTTGAACCCATTGATGACCATAGTGGAAGAATGTTAGTTGTTTGTAACATTATCAGTGATGTTTATTGTCTTTATGAGTTACGAAAGTCAATTAATGATATTAGAGAGATTGTAAAGTGGATAGAATTTGTCAAACCAAGTGTCAATAGCATTCAAAAAAAAAAAAATGCCAATTGGGCTTTAAAATGCCTTGTTAATGTGGCAAGAGAAGAGACTATGATAGAACATGAGGCTAGATAATGTGGTCTTAAAAACATACCCAATCTCAACAATTCAATTTGAATTGTTGACCTAAATAGATGACAAAATATTAAATTGACCAGAAAATTTTTTTATTCTTGAAGTTGCAATTTTTTTTAAAAGTCCAAAATTTGCCCCTCCAAACCTTTGGCTCTAGCTCTGTCCCTGGCTTAAGATAAAAAAGTTTTAAAAGAATGAAATTTTTATTTCTATTTTCTTTCTATTTAGTTTTCCTGACTATAAGCCCTTGTTTTTAACTCTAGATTGCAAGTCTTTTATTTTAGAATGAGTCTTTAATTGAGACCTTAAGTTCAGTATTATAACATTGCTGCGTTCCTCTGTTTTTTTTTTTTTTTTTTTTTTTTTTTTTTTTTTTTTTTTTTTTTTTTTGCATATGATTGTTGCTGTTGCTAATGCTGATGCATTTGAATGTTGTGGTGTTTTTAATCATAGATATTAGAGTCAATGCGGAAGGTGTTGAAGATATTGAAACTTTGCTTGGAATGGTGGTGCATGGTGAGGATGAAGCATATAAATTGTACAATGACTATGCCATTCGAATTGGGTTCAGTGTTCGGAAAGAAAAAATTAGATATGCAAAAAATGTTGTAAGACAACGAGATTATGTGTGTTCAAAAGAAGGATTCCCACGAGATAGTGACAATTTGGATGATAAGAAGTTCAAAAAATTACAAACTAGGACCGGTTGTGAAGTTAGTATCCGGTTTACAGTGACAAATAATGAGTGGAAGGTTACTCACTTCAATCCTACTCATAATCATGAGCTTGCAAAGCCAGAAGAAAGGCTATTTCTAAGGTCGAATTGAAAAATAACTGATGCTCAGTTAGGTGTTATAAAAACTTTCAAGGAAGTGGGTATAAGAACAATAAGCACATATTCCTATTTAGTTGAGGAAGCTGAAGGGTTTGAAAATGTTGGATTTATAAAACGAGATTGCTATAATGTGGTGAACAAGCAGAAGTTAATCAATGTTGAGGCTGGAGATGCTCAAATTTAGTAAACCACTTTAAACAGAAGCAAGCAGAAGATCCTATGTTTTTTTATGCAATTCAAGTTGATCAAGAAAATCGAATGACAAATTTTTTTTTGGAGAGATGGTAGATCAAGGATTGATTATAACTCTTTTGGGGATGTTATATGTTTTGACACTACATATCGAACTAACAAGTATAATATGATATGTGCCCTATTTGTAGGTGTCAACCATCATTGGAAGAATGTACTTTTTGGCTGTGCATTTTTATTGGATGAAACAACTGTTTCTTTTACTTGGTTGTTTGAAACATTCTTAGAATTAATGGGAAATCAAAAACGAAAGACAATTTTTACTGACCAATGTCAAGCAATGAAGAATGCTATAAAAGTTGTGTTTCCTGATACATGTCATCGCTTGTGCTTATGGCATATCTCAAAAAATGCTGTAGAAAATTTACCAAGGCATTATGGGATTCTTGAATTCAAGAGTAGATTCAATAGGATTCTTTATAATTGTGAGACTGAATCAGAGTTTAAGACTTCTTGGGATGCCTTACTTAAAGATTACAATTTGGTGGGTAATAAGTGGCTTAGCACTTTGTATGAAAATCGAGAAAGGTGGTGTTCAGTTTTTAGTCATAACATTTTCTCTGCAAGAATGAAAGCTTCATCAAGGAGTGAGAGTGTAAATAATGTTTTTCAACATATGTCGTGCAAAACAATGAGGCTAACAGAATTTGTACACGAGTATGAGAAAACTTCAAAAAATATGCGGGTAGAAGAGTTAGAAGAAGATTTTCGTTGCAAACAAGGTAAATCTTCTCAAATAGTCAAGAATTGTGGACTTTTAGAACATGCATTATCTGTTTATGCCCATACATTTTTCAAGATATTTGAGTTAGGAATTGCTTCTACCTTGGGGGTCACACACCAAGATGTGTATTCTGATGGAGAGTCTTTTACCTATGAAGTTATCGAAGGAGGTGGTCATAGGGTTCGTGTTGTCCAATTTAACTCGAATAATGTTGTGACATGTAGTTGTAAAATTTTTAAAACATTGGGGTTACTTTGTCGACATGCTTTGTGAATACTTATTGTGAAAAATGTCACAGAACTGCCTATTCAGTACATTTTGAAAACATGGACAAAAGATGCAAAGAAAGATAGTGTTTTATGTGATCATGTAAAACCAGCAAGTGCAAATGATGAGTTGTCGGTGACTTCATGCCGTAACGAATTAATGCGCTCGGTTTATGAAATTTTCACAAAAAGTGCAGCAACAACTCGACATACTGAAATGTGCCAAAGAAAAGTAAGAGAGATGATAGAATTAGTTGAAAACGATATGAAGCAGTTAAATGCGGCTAGAGATGGTGATGAAAAAGAAAACAGGATTGTTGCTAATAATGTCTTTGATGATGTTGAGAAGACAGATTGCTCTCTCAATAGTTTGCCAATATTAGATCCTCCCTGTGTGCGACCGAAAGGAGTCACAAATGCAAGACTCAAAAGCAAGTTGGAAAAGCGTAAAAGAAAGCCATTAAAAGATGTTACAAGATCAAGTAAGTCTTTGTTCTTTTATTTAAATTTTATTTTGAAAAAAAAAATATGTTAGTAGTGTGATTCAAATATTGGTTTGTTGTGAATAATACCCATGATTTCCTCTCCTTTTTTTAGAACAATTGTCAACAAGAGGACTTCCAACAAGCTCTAGCCATGCCCCTAAAGGTTTTGATTCTTTTTTAAACAATTTTATATGGAGGACTTTCAATTATTTTGATTTAAAAATGTGCTTACTCTTTATAAATGATGCACTATATGATACAAATTATCATGTAAATCTTCACTGTGCAATGCTACAAGAATATAATTGATGTCAGTTGAATACAAAAATGCTAATGTGAAGACAAAGGTACATCAAGTATCTATTCAGCCTAAATCATGGTTTCATGAAAGCTTTACTCCTTGATGATTTCTATATCACATTACATCAGCCTCATAAATTTCCACTGATTTAGCAGGCATTGCTTAGTGATCTATTAATACTGATGCACTTCCTATCATCCTCATAATTTAAGGATTATAGACAGAAACAGCCAATTTAATTATAAAACATTACTACATTTATGGCAAGAAGACAAAAGTTTAGTTCCTACTAGCAAGAACTTATAATCCAATTGTAAGACATGACTACTACACAATTATTATTTCTTTCTTAAAAGCAACCTTTGCTTTGAAACCCAAAAGTCACCTCTACCTAGCTCTAGAGGAAACTTTGGAAGTCAACCATGCAGTTGTAAGAAAACATCTGTAGAGGGTTGCACAAGGCAACTTATAAAGAACCTTAAAATAAGAAGAAAACCCAAATGCTCCTAGTCTTCATGTTAAGGTTTAAAAAAAATGCAAAATCAAAATGGAAGCAAAGATATAGCAGCAATAATGCAATCTCATATCACCTGAAGCTTCTTTGCAAGATCTTCGTGACTATGCATTTTAGCATTTCCTTCAGCTGTTTCCCTCCCATAACTCAGCCTTTGAGTAACTTCAGCCTGTAAAAGAACACCAAAAAAAATACAATAATTTGAAATGAGTTGAACGTGCCAATTGAGATGGAATTCATGAAATGAATTGCAGCATGAAGGGTGCATTTTTGTGATGAACATGAATCAAGGTAGGCTGCTGATGAGAATAATGAATTGAAGATAGATAGTTACTTTACAAATATCTCTTTCCAATGTTCTGATGAATAGCTAACCAAAGATGTGCTTTGGAGGTTTCTTTGACTTTCAAATTTTAATGAGATGGAGGAAAATAGATTTATTTTCAGCAACTTCCGGATGTTTTGAGAGTATATTGTATGCATTTATCAAGTTTTCTTGTATACGTTACATTGTCTATATTGCCTTTGGAATATTTGTCATTCATGTACCATATGTAGCACACAAGTCCTATGAAAATAACAATATTACTAGCTTTATCAATAATAATTGTCCTATGAAACTATATGCCTTTAGAACAGTTGTCATTAATTCATAAAACTCAACCTATGCTCTACAATGTACAGGTCTTTGCCAGCCAAAGCACCCATCTAGTGTACCCATGGATGAGAGTTATAATAATCAAGTATGATCTAAGCCCCTTGCATCATCTTCTTTATTTATTTTATTTTTTTAATGATGCCATATTAATCTCTTATAATATTTTATAGGTATTCCTTCCTCCAGCCATGCCAACAACCATTAGTCCAAGTCTTTTTCAACATCCAAATCAGGTAAAAGTAAATAAAAATAAATAAATAATTGATTTGTGTATTTGAATGTTCATTTAAAAAAATATCTAACATTTAAGTTTGAGTTAATTTGAATGTAGAACCCCTTTTCCTATTGGAGCAGTGCTTCTCCAAATTTCAGCTTCACGAGTATGCTTCAAAGTAATGGTTTCTTGAATCATCTAAGTTAGGTAAAATACTTGCTATTTCTATTTTTTATTCTTCATTAGTTATGTTTATTTATTTGTATCAATAGTTATCACCTTGTTACTAATAACTGAAAAATGTCAATCTCTATTTGTGCAGAATTCTTTCTCAAATGGTTTTACACAACTAAATCCTAGACAAAAATGATTTGACTTAGAAGTTATCATATCAGTATTCAACTTGGAAGATTTTTGACAAGTTCTCAAGTTGGAAGATTAATCAAGTAACTAATGATTAGAGGAGTGGAAGCTATAGTAGTTGTTTTTTGTATTTCGGAGGCAATGAAAATAGGCCTATTTACAGGAAATGTTAGATTACATTCCTTTTTGTATATTTTCTTTTGTTATGCCTTCTCATCGTCTAGTAAAAAATTGTATAGTACAACTTGTTATTTATCCAATTGAATATAACCAATAGCAATGAAAACTATTTTCAATTCAAATGCTGATTATAAGCAATTTTTTTGAACTTGTGGTGTGGACGATTAGAATATAACCATTGTTAAAAAAAAAAAAAAGACTTGATTTATTAAGAAATATGTTTCAGTACAATGGCTAACAAAAAGCAAGAACATTCCTCTAATTCCCACCAAAGGCTCTTCCTTTTCCTAAGAAAATTTTACAATTCACTAGCTGCATAGTTACAAGTTTTTTTACACTACATGAAAGGAAATTGATTCAAAGTTTAACATGAGTCACCTAATATCAACCAAAATTAATCCTGCCTCAGCAAAGTAGCTTTTTCCATTTGTCAATGCATTCACTGATTCAACATTTTGACAGTTCACACATTTGATACAAACATCTCTACTTCATCACATAGTAAACAGTAGCCCAAAATACTTTCTCAAACAAAGCTGCAAACCAAGACATTGCATCTCTACCAACGATAACACCAGCAACAAATGTCCCATCTCCAAGATTGTCATTTAGTGTATCCTCATTGGTCCAATTTTTATGCTCCTAAATACAATTTCCAATGTTAGTAATCAAAAACAATAAAGCCCCTTTTAGAAACACATTAAAGTTTCAAGCAGAAAACAAAAATGGAACACTAAAGAACAAAATGTAGCAGCACAATAATACTCCAACACTAAGACTCCTTTTTCATCCCTTTGACACAAGTTGGGAGTGATACCCTCCTCCCTTTGTCAATTTGAAGGGGGAGTTATCGCGCAAAGCAATCAATGCACCAGTCACATATTGATAAGAATCACCTTATCCCTATCCAAATAAGAAGAAACAGGGGATTGAAGGAAGAATGGAACAGTGAGAGATTAGAGAAAAAAGAATAGAGACTAAGAAGAAGAAGAAAAGACACAGGAATTGCAGTAGATTTCTCATTGAGACCTTCATATAGAACCTACATTCCATTTATACCTGACCCTAACAGAATTGTATTGATACATTGGCATTTCCTATAACTGCTACTAACTAACTAACCACCCCATCCCTCAATAGCTAATACCAATTACAACTATCCCTTAACTAACAACACAATGACTTAGACCCATATACACGGTAGCAACACCCTCTAATCCAAACGCAGCAGCCCTTGGCCCATCAGCACGCCACGCTCCAGTCATCAGCACGCCATGCACCAGCCTTTAGCACCCCACGCACCAACAACACCCAATTCACCAGAGCACTCCTATCACGTATCCAACAACACCATTCCAGCAAAGTTTCAATATCTTCAACACCTTCCTCATTGACTCTAATATCTATGATTAAAAACACCACAACATTCAAATGCGTCAGCAACAGCAACAATCAAATGCAAAAAAAGAAAAAAAAAAAGAAAAAAGAAAGAGGAACCCAGCAATGTTATAATACTGAACTTAAGGTCTCAATTAAAGACTCATTCTAAAAAAAAAGACCTGCAATCTAAAGTTAAAAACAAGGGCCCATAGTCAGCAATGTTATAACACTATTCCAAGCAACATTTTTATCTTGAGCTTTTTATCAAACATGTAGAAGGCACAATATTATAAACTACACAGAGATAGAACAGAGCAAGAAAATAAGACTTTGAAGAGTGAATTGAGACTTTATAACATACCTTGATCAGCCACGGATAGTTGCGATGGTGAGAATTAGATTCCAGCAACCACTTCAGTCATAGGGGAAAAGAGAGAAACAAGCTAGAAAAAGTTAGACCTAAGAACAAAATTAGTTCAAAATCTCATAGAGCTTGTTCATGCAAAGAAAAATTTCTTCAATGATGTAGGGGAGGAAGAGAGAAGAGAGCTAGGCGTTTGGAAATTTTTAGGTTTTCCCTCTTTTGGTGAAGCGGCTAGAGCAGGTCTGAATGAAGGAACTACATTTTTTTATTATTATTATTTTAAAAGGCTAAGTAACGTTGCAGCAGGGGTGTTTGCTGACTCAGCTTTCATTAAACACATGGCAGCTTTTTATTGGTCCCTATCAGTAGGAGGACCACGTCACTCCTCCTCCCGGGAGGACCAAATAATTTCTCCTGTCTATGGAAAATTGTCAGTCAACAGTTTTTCTTTTTAATTAATTAATTTATTTATAAACTCATTTTAACTTTTTTTTGGTTTTTTATTAGTTTATTTATAAGTAAGTAATAACTTATTAATAATAAGTTTATTTTTATTTTTATTTTTATTTATATAAATTTCGATAGATACCATTAGTGGAAATTTGAATATTGATAAAATGCGTAAGGACATATGTGATTCAATGTTAGGAACATATGTCACTATTTTATGTAGTTGGCTAATTTTTTGACAAAACGCACTTTACTTGTATTTTGGTAGATCTAAGATGTGTTTAATACTTTAAGAAACTGTGTTTCAAAATCAAGTGTTCAAAACATGCAAATCTGTCCAAGAAACAAGTGAAGAAGTGTTGATTTTTTAAAGCTCGATAGCTACTCGACACCTCTCGACAGCTAGACTATCTATTGAGCTCTTCAGCTGTTTCTTATCATAATCTTGACACCTCTCGACAGCTGGTGGATCGATCGAGAAAGCTCCTATCTTCTCGACACCTTCTTAACACCTCTTCGATCGATTGAGAATTACTGAGCTTTACGAAATTCAGATTTCCAGATCTAATTTTCGGCCCATGCTGACATGTATGTATAGGGTTTCTTTTCTCACAACCCTAGACTTATATAAGGCTTATTTTACAGGCCGTCACATAAGAGAATACAAGGAGAATATATCCAAAAGGTGATTGATACCTTATTCTCTCAAAAAAAAGCTACTGTATTTTTGCGCCTTAGGGTTTTGTAACCAAGTGCTTCTTGATCTTCATTGTTGATAAAGTGAAGAACTTTGCAGCCAATATCTTCTTGTAGTTGGTGTGTTAGTCATGTATTGGGAGCCGTGCATCTTTGGTTAGTCACGTACTAGAATCCTTACATAAAAAAGGTAGTGTTCATATATTGAAGAGTTCAGAGGTTCTGAAGTGGTAGAAGGTTTTTGCTATGAGTTCATCTACGGGGATTGTAGAGTCTAGGGACAAAAGTTTTGTACTAGATCTGAAACTTCTCTTGACTATAGCGGATTTCTTTTTGAGAAGGTTTCCCCCTAAGTTTTTTACTGTGAAACTAATTTGTTTCATTAGTTTTCCTGAGTCATCATATCTTGTCTTATTTATTTTTCCGCTGCATGACTTTAACATGATATTGATATTTGTTTGTTTTAACAAGTTTTATTCATAATAAATTTAACTAACAACTTGGGTTTAAAACTTGTTAATTCTATTAACCGGGGTCTAAATTTCCTAATAAGTGGTATCAAAGTGGGTACACTTTGATTGGATTAATTTCTTGAGTGTGATCCTTGACCCCTATTATCATGGATCGTGGACAATATCTTTTGATTCCTCTTTTATTTGATAGAACTAATTATACACACTAGAAAGTTCGTATGAAACTTTTTTTGCAGGCTCTAGGTGAACAAGTATGGCAAGCAGTTGAAGTTGGCTGGATTAAGTCAAAGGAAACGTCGGTGGATTGGGATGATGCAACAATCATAGTGGCAAATTTCAACAATAGGGTCTTGAATGCTTTGTTTTGTGGGGTGACCAATGAGGAATTCAAGAGAATTTCATCCATAGAAGTTGCCAAGGAAGCATGGACCATTCTTGAGGCTACCTGTGAAGGTACCAAGGCAATAAGGATTGTGAAGTTTCAAAAACTCACTAGTAGTTTTGAAGAAATAAGGATGGAGGAGGATGAGACCTTTGATGAGTTCTATACTAAACTTATGGATATTATGAATTCTGCCTTCAACCTTGGAGAATCTATAGCAGAATCCAAGATTGTTAGAAGAATTTTTAGGTCATTACCTGAAAGATTCCATGCCAAGATCACTGTCATTGAAGAAGTAAAGGACATTGATAAAATTTCTTTGACAGAGCATGTAGGGAACTTTCAAACCTATGAGATGGGATTAGGTTTAATGGAAAAATGTGGAAAGAGTAAAAACTTGACTCTTAAAGGTATAGAGGAAGAGATTGAGGACTCTGAAAATGAAGATGAAAGTGAAGATGAAGATAAGGATCTAGCCTTCATAACTGATGAGATTGTCAAACTTCTTTAGTTCAGGAAAAAGAATAAGGGCAAACCTCTGAAGAAATCTAAATCCTTAAGGAAAGACAAGAATGAGAAAACCCCTCATCCATTGCCATGAGTCAAAGGTTTTGGTCATATGAGGGTAGAGTACCCAAACTACCTCATGAAAGAAAAGACCAAGGAGTTGAAAGATAAAGGGTTGGTTGTTACTTGGAGTGGTACTGAGAATGACTCTTCTGATGAGTATGTGAATGAATGTAGTCACGTTATGGCTTTTGCTGCCTCAACCAATAAGGTGATTGTGAAAAGTGCTAGTGACAGTGAGGATTCTTCTGATGATGAAGTACCCAAGAAGTTGACCCTTCAAGAAACCAATGATAAGTTATGCACTGAATTTATAAAAACTGAAAAGATTTCTCATCTTTGTAGAAAAGAGCTTAATGAGGTAAAAATTGAAAAAACTGATCTGTTAGTCAAACTAGATGAGACTACAAGGTTAGTTGAGACTCTTGTTATGGAGAACACCTCATTAGAAGGGAATGTCAAGAATCTTGAGGTTGAGCTTAGTCAAGCTAGAATTCAAATAAAAAGGATTTCTAGTGCAAAACTTGATGAGGTATTGAGTGCTTAAAAGTTTAGTTCTAATAAGACTGGCTTAGGATATGCTATTTCCTCTGACCCCTCCTTTTCCACGGCTTCTGGATCAAGGACTGTCTTTGTGCTCAAATCTGACAAAGGTAATAAAGGTATGAAATCCAAAACTGTTTTGGTTAATTCTAAATCCTTTGTTAGATCTCATGTTTGTCACCATTGTGGTGTTTTTAGACACATTCGTCCTAATTGCTTTAAGTTGTATCCTCATAAGCAATTGTCCAAACGGTCACAGGTTTCCTCTCAAGAACCTACACCTTTGTTTGGAGAGTTATTAAAAGTTTTGAGTTTTTTAACTCAATTTCAGGAGAATTTTAATTCTTCTATATCCTTTAGTAGACATACTAGGACATGTGTCTTTTCATCTTCACGGCTAAAGACTCGTGCTGTGTGGGTGAGAAAGGAGCCTAAGACTTAATTGTTTTTTTTTTTGTTTGTCATCTACTTTAATTCTTTCTATCTAAAGTAGGACTCTTTTTGCTTGATTTCTTATTTGTTTTTTGAATCATGCTTTCACGCATCTGCATTTTTTTATCATGCCTTCATGCATATGCATCTTTTTTTCATGTTGTTTGTCTATTTTTGTTTGGTTGTTTAGTTTTTATTTTGTTTTTTAAATAAAAATAAAAAGGAAAAATCAGAAAAATACAAAAACAGTGTGCGTTTGTGTACATTGGTACTTGTGTACCTGGATAGCCATTGAAACAAAGTTTTCTAAACTTTGTATCTTTTGTATCTTTTATAACTTAGATGAGCATCTCTATGCACAACTAAGTAAGTGAGCTTTGTGGTTCTTGTTTGTGATGAGTAAGATTAAATTATCTTTTGTACTTAACACTTGTATCACTCTTTTTGACGGGAATGACTAGAAAATCCTAAAAGAAAGGCATAAATAACCATCTCACCATTGTTGCCCGCCAATTATGAAATGATATATGTATGCTTCGGCATAGTAAAAGTGCAATGTTAATGACATTTGTGTGCTTCGGCATAGCAAAATTGAAATGTCAAAAATTTAACATCATTAAGTATTTCTTTTCTTTTTCTTATATGCCCATGCATGATTTGCTTAAAAAAGAAAAATATGCAAAGAAAAAAAAAACAAAAAGCAAAAAAAATAAAAATGCTTTAAATATGATTGCAAGCAAGTATTCTAGGAGATGTGGGGGTTATAGGATGTACCTCAAAGGTGATAGTCCCTATTAAACAGTTATGAGTGTGTGTGAGTTAAAGTGATTTTCCCATATCTCAAATCGTCAGAACTAGTTGACACTTATGCAATCTTGCGTTGGTTTTCACACACAACACACAATATTCTTTGGTACGCTTGATACATGTGCATGTACAATGTAATTTCACAAGGTTTTACATGTGTTCATGTATGCTCACCAAACTGTTTTAACTTGTTTTTAAAATATAAAAATTGGTTAGACTTGATTTGTGTGTGTGTGTTTTAGGATTTATGTGCTTAACATTTTTCTTGTTGAGAGATTTGTTTTTCACATGTTTTGCATTTTTCTATTATCTTGTCATCCATTGCATCTTATTTCATCACATTCATGCATTTATATGGATTTCTTGTGCCCCTTTGATCATCCTTGATCATCTTTATGTCTCTCAGGTGAAGCCTTTTAGCTTCTTGTACCTTTTGTTAATCATGACAAAAAGGGGGAGAAATTGTGGAGAATGTGTGGTTTCTTTTTTTGAGATTCTACATGTTAGGGGGAGAAATACATGCCTCTATAAGGGAGAGATTGGTTTCATCTTGTTAGGGGGAGTGCTTACCTCATTCTTCTTGTACACCAGTCTTGTGACTATATTTACATACATTGTTCTTATCTTTTTTATATGATAATGTATGTCTTCTTCACCTGCCTCTACATGTGTTGTTTCTTTTCTATCTCTATATACATGTTTCTTATTTTATTGTATGCAATCTATTATTTTTGTTTCACAGAAAGATGTCTTGATGAGTTTTGTTTAAAGTGTTTCAGAAATACAGGTTGTCAAAGTCTACTTGCCATAAACTCTCTTCTTGCAAAGTTTTTCAAGAGTTTGTATTAGGATAGATTTTATTATATTTAACAAGTGAATATGAGTTGAGTGATTTATAACTTCTCTCATATGTTCATTTGTTTGTTATGGTTTTGTCACAGATTGCCAAATGGGGAGATTGTTAGGACATATGTCATTCAATGTTAGGAACATATGTCACTATTTTATGTAGTTAGCTAATCCTTTAACAAAACGCACTTTACTTGTATTTGGGTAGATTTAGGATGTGTTTAATACTTCAAGAAACTATGTTTCAAGATCAAGTGTTGAAGACATGCAAATCTGTCCAAGAAACAAGGGAAGAAATGCTGATTTTTAAAGCTTGATAGCTGCTCAACACCTCTCGACAGTTAGGCTATGTTTCGAGCTCTTCAGCTGTTTCTTATCGCAATCTCGACACCTCTCGATAGCTGGTGGATCGATCGAGAAAGCTCCTGTCCCCTCGACACCTCTTCGATCGATCAAGAATTACTGAGCTTTATGAAATTCAGATTTCAAGATCTGATTTGCAGTTTATGCTGACATGTATGTATAGGGTTTCTTTTCTTACAACCCTAGACCTATATAAGGCTTATTTTAGAGGTCGTCACATAAGAGAATACAAGGAAAACATATTTAAAAGGTGACCGATGCCTTATTCTCTAAAAAAGAAGCTACTACGTTTTTGCGCTTTAGAGTTTTGTAACCAAGTGCTTCTTGATCTTCATTATTAATAAACTAAAGAACTTTGCAACCAACATCTTCTTCTAGTTAGTGTGTTAGTCACGTACTGGGAGCCGTGCATTTTTGGTTAGTCACGTACTAAAATCCGTGCATCAAAAGGGTGGCATTCATATATTGAAGAGTTTAGAGGTTTTGAAGTGGTAGAAGTTTTCCGCTGTGAGTTCATTTACGGGGATTGTAGAATCTAAGGACATTTTGTACTAGATCTAAAATTTCTCTTTACTATAGTGGATTGCTTTTTAGAAAGGTTTCCCCCCAGGTTTTTTATTGTGAAACTAGTTTATTTCATTAGTTTTCCTGTGTCATCATATCTTGTTTTATTTATTTTTTCGCTGCATGATTTTGACATGATATTGATGTTTGTTTGTTTTAACAAGTTTTATTCATAATAAATTTAATTAACAACTTGGGTTTAAAACTTATTAATTCTATCAACCGAGGTCTAAATTTCCCAACAAAATGTTTCATCACTGCTATCTTAAAAAAAAATAAATAAAAAAATTACGTTTACATTGAGGTGGTATATTGTGAAGGAGTGATAATAAAAATAATGTTATTAGTAGGCATATATGAAATTGATGTTACACTAATAACAACTTACATTTTTATTTTTATTTTTTAGAAATATAATAACTTACCTCTTAAAATTGAATTTAAAAAAAATAAAAACTTATCATGTTAGATTAAATTACAAATTGCATCATTTAAGTTTATGGTCATTTTGATTTTATCTATTTATATTTAAATATTTTGAATTTTTATTTTTAATATTACATATCACTTTGATTCGAATTATTCTATGTTGGTTGATGAGGTAGTAGATAAATGTCACTTCAACTAAAAATAACATATAAGAAAAAGCTTTTTTAAAAGAAAATGTAGTAAAGTCTCTCCCCAGCTGTGGAGTTCTCTCTCTCATGTTTCACGAGTTCTTCCTCCCTTGACCTAGGTCTAAAGGTATTGGTTTTTCCTTTCATTATTTTGTGATCTCGACAGTATGGTAGATGATGTGGCTGACGGTTTGGGTAATATGAAGTTGGCATTTGATGAAGAAGAGATTATCCATATCTCTGATAAAGGCAGATTGAAAGCCTTGGAGACTTGTAGTTTGAGTCTTATTGGGAAGTTCTTAACATGTAAACCTTTCAACAAATGTGCAACAAATAATACTTTGAGAAGGGCATGGGGATTGGAAAACAGTTTGCAGATTATTGAGGTGAGTCCGAATCTTTTCCAATTCAAGTTTCAATTAGAGTTTGATATGGCCAGTATTCTACAAGATGGTCCTTGGTCTTTTGATAATCAGTTGTTATTGCTTCAAAGGTGGCAGAAAGGGCTGACAGTAAGGAACATTAAATTGGAGCATGCTTCTCTATGGATTCAAATATGGGGTGCACCATTTGATATGGTTTCCCCTCAAGTAGCAAGGGAAGTTGGTAATAGACTTGGTAGAGTTGAGGAAGTAGAAGGGCAGTGACGGCAAGATGATCTTAATTATTTTATGCGAGTTAAAGTTGCTTTGCCGAATGTGAAGCCCTTGTGGAGAGGAGGTTTTATTGCTAGTTCAGATGGGGTTCATACTTCGGTATCGTTTACGTACGAACTTTTACCTTTGTTCTGCCATTATTGCGATTTGTTAGGGCATGATATAAAGCATTGTGCATCACATTTTGCTGTTATTCAAAATGGTGGGGAGGTGGATTATCAATATGGGGATTCTCTAAGAGCAATATGAAGGCATCCACGCTCCTTCTCACCAAGAAATACATATGATAGTGCTAGGGCTACGAAAGAACAAACGTCAGGAGAGTCTACAAATTACAGTCTGATGCAAGGGACTTTTCTGGCAGTGGGATTGGAAAGTACAAACCCTAGTAAATGGGTTGAAGCTAAGTCCGAGATTCTAGGGGATTGACGTGCAGGAAGGAAATTCTTTACGAATGGTATCAGGTCGGACTTTAAAGGTGCTGATGTGGAGCAGATGAGAGAAGTGACAAGGTAGCCAACTGGGTTGGATTTAATTGAGGTGGCAACAAGTAAAACTGAGGAAGGAGTGCTCAGGGTTGACTCTAGTGGACTGGATTAGAGATTGGAGAAGGCTGGGCCTAGTTCTTTAAAACCCAAATCCACTTGGACCAGGTTTAATCGAATGAATTTTAGGCTTAGAGGTCTGTCAAAAGCTTTGCAATTGCCAACTTGTGAGAAAAGAAGCAGTGAATCTACTAGGGAGGAAGAGCAGCATGAGAACTTTGATATTAGGGAGCCTAAGCGCGGAAAGGTTGGAGATGGAGATGGTGAAAATATTATATCGACAGGGGTGGAGAGCCACCCTTGCCGAGAGCAATGAGGATCTTAAGTTGGATCTAGCAAGGGCTTGGGAACCCTTGAACAAGACATAGCCTTCGCAAATTAGTGAGGGAACAAGCTCCCATGTTGTGTTTTCTTATGGAGACACGGTTGGATACGGAGGGTTTTAATAATCTTTACAGTAACTTGCCTTTTCAGAATAAGATAATTGTTAAACATCTAGACTCCGGTGGAGGATTAGCTTTTTTATGGAAGGAAGATATTAGGTTAGAGAGATTAATTATACTACAAATCATGTTTTAGCTAAAGTAACAGAGAAAGATGGTTTTGTTTGGTTCATGGCAAGTTTTTATGGTTGGCCAGAGACACAACAAAAATTTAAGTCTTGGAAACTATTGGAATATTTGAAGACTTATATGGAGAGTCCATGGTTATGTTTTGGAGACTTTAATGTTATACTCCAATCCTCGGAAAAGCAAAGCATAAGGTAGCCACATATTTCCCAGATTAATGAGTTTAGGGAGGCTTTAGAGAGTTGTCAATTAGAAGATCTAGGTTACAAAGTATATCCTTTTACTTGGACTAACAAGAGACCCAATGATGCAAATACTAAATTGAGACTTGATAGAGTTACGGCAACGAAGGGGTGGATTGAAAAATTTCAGGTCAGCAATGTAATGCACCTTCTTCCTCATGCTTCGAACCATATTCCTATTGCTATCTAGGTTCAAAAATTCAAACAGAAAAATCGTTAATCTGAATGGGGTTTTAAGTTTGAAGAGAGTTGACTATTATGGGATGAATGTGAGGCTCGGGTTTAGCAAGCATGGAGTTTGGCAGGTAGTGAGGATTCGGGTTTGGCAGATGTGCATGCAAACATAAGGGCTGGTGGTAATGATTTAAAGGTGTGGGGAGACATAAGAACTAAACCTGAGGAGGAAGAGATTAAATCCCTTAAGAACCGGCTTGATAGAATTAATAGAGCTGACACTACTGATGAGAGTAAGGTGGAGTATTTGGAGATCAGTAAATAATTGGATGATCTCTTGTTAAAATAGCAGATTTATTGGGCACAACGATCTAGGGTTGCATGGTTGAAACATGGGGATAGAAATACTAAGTTTTTCCATTCAAAAGCATCACAACAGCGACGACATAATTATATTAAGGGCATCATGAATCCACAAGAGCAATGGATGGAAGAGGTGGAGGACATAGCCAGAGTTGCAGTTGATTATTTTGATAATCTTTTTTGTGCAGGATCATGCAATCAAATGGAGGAGTGTTTAAGCACAGTTTCGGCCAAATTAACTCCAGACATGCAAGAGATGCTTTCTAGGGATTTTACTGCTAATGAAATCAAGGAAGCTGTATTTCAGATGGGACCAACAAAGGCACCTGGAACTAATGGTATGAATGCCTTATTTTATCAAAAATTCTGGCATATTGTGGGTGGTGATGTAGTGAATGCTGTTTAGATTTTTTGAATAATGGAGTTATGTTACCAGATTTAAATCATACCAATATTGTGCTCATCCCTAAAGTGAAGAATCCAAAGCAAATGTCTGAATTTAGACCTATTAGTCTTTGTAATGTCATTTATAAGGTTATTTCTAAAGTCCTTGCCAATAAACTGAAACAAGTGCTTGCTGATATTATCTCTCACCGAGAGTGCTTTTGTGCTAGGCAGACTTATTATAGATAATGTAATTGTGGCATATAAGGCTTTGCATTCTATGCATGCCAGGAAGAAGGGCAAAACAGGTGCTTTGGCTTTGAATATGGATGTCAGCAAAGCATATGATTGAGTGGAATGGCTATTCCTACAAGGCATTATGCAGAAGTTGGGCTTTCCAGAAAAGTGGATTGAGAGATTGATGACATGTGTCACCACCACATCATTCTCTATTCTACTTAATGGAAAACCTTATGGGAATGTGACTCCATCTAGGGGAATTCGTTAGGAAGATCCTCTCTCACTGTACTTATTTCTGTTATGTGTAGAGGGATTTACATCTTTGTTGGCAAAAGTAGAGTCTAATGGGAAAATTCATGGCACTTCCATTTGTAGAGGGGCACTGAAAGTTTCTAACTTATTGTTTGCAGATGATTCCCTTTTGTTCTACAGGGCAACACAAAATGAAGTGGAGGTCGTTTATGAGGTGCTTCAGGCCTATGCCAATGCGTCAGGTCAGTGTTAAAATTTGGAGAAGTCTTCGGTCTTTTTCAGTAGCAACACTTCAGCTAGTCAAAAGCAAGGCATTCTGAGGATTTTGGGAGTGTAGGAAGTGAATCGGTTTGAGTCTTATTTAGGGCTGCCTACCTTAGTAGGGAGAACAAAGTATCATGCGTTCTCATACTTGAAGGATAGGATATGAAAAAAATTGTAGGGGTGGAAAGGGAAGATGTTGTCTAAGGCCAATAAGGAAATTCTTATTAAAGCAGTTGTTCAGTCTATTCCTACTTACACCATGAGTGTTTTCCAACTCCCTTTGAAACTTTGTGATGAGCTGGATGTAATGTGTGCTAAATTTTGGTGGGGACAGGTGGGGAATAAAAGGAAAATTCATTGGCAAAGGTGGGAAAAATTGACGTTATCAAAGAGGGAGGGAGGAATGGGTTTTAGGGATTTAAGGGCCTTTAATTTAGCAATGTTAGCTAAACAAGGGTGGAGGTTGCTGCATGATAATAATTCTTTAGTATTTCAATGCCTCAAAGCTAGATATTTCCCAAGAACTTCTCTCTTTGATGCCAAAGAGTCCCCAAATTGCTCTTTTGTTTGGAAGAGTATTGTGGCTGCTTTTCCTATATTGAAGTCTGGGAGTTGTTGGAGATTGGGAATGGCCATTCAATTTGAATTCTGGGGGATAAATGGATACCAAATTATCCAACAAATGCGCGTTTACACCTAGTGAATGATGAAGTTCGTGAGGTGACTGTTGCTGAATTAATTGACCAAGACTTGCATGCATAGAGGTCTGATTTTATCATGGATTTGTTTGCAAAAGAAGATGCCGAAGCTATTTGTAGAATACAACTCAGTCGAAGACATGTGGAGGACTTTATGATCTGGCTGCACCAAAGGAAAGGGATTTTTACTGTTAAATCCACATACAAGGTGGCTAGGGAAGTTTTGAGAAGAGGAAGGGTAGCTGAGAGTTCTAGGGTCTGTGTTGGAAAGGGAATTTGGTTTGCGCTTTGGAAGCTTAGAATTCCTAACAAAATTAAGGTGTTTGGTTGGAGAGCTTGTAATGAAATCTTGCCAACAAAGTTGAATCTGTCTAAGAAAAGAATTATTGAAGATGCGATGTGCCCAATTTGCTTGAGGTTTTCGGAATCAGTTGTCCATGCTCTTTGGGAATGTGATGCGGCTAGAGAAGTGTGGGTAGGTAGCTTAAAAATTCTGCAGAAGGAAGGGTCGGGTGTGGCTGATATGCTTCTGTTAATGGAATATTTATTGGAACAGGTTGAGTCTCAAGATATGAAGGTAGTGCTCGTTCAAGCATGGCTGATTTGGAATCAAAGGAATCGAGTTGTGCATGGAGGCAAGTTCCATGATCTGGGGTGGTTGAACAGTCGGGCAAGGGAGTTTCTTAAGGAATTCCGGACTGCATCAGCACTGATGGGACCTGCACATGGAGGGCAGTCTTCTCGGGATACCTAGCAGCCCCCTCCACCTTCGGTCTTCAAACTTAATTTGGATGCAGCCTTGTTTTCGACTCTTAACAGCTCTGGTTTTGGTGCAACCATCCGGAATGAAAAAGGTGAGGTAATGGCAGCCATGGCAGCAAAGGGTCCTGAGGTATTTTGCAGCGAGGAGGCTGAGTTACTTGCATGTAGAAAAGCTATTGAATTTGCCGTAGCTGCTAGCTTCTCTATATTAATCATTGAAGGGGATAATTGCTCTGTTATGAATGCTATTTCAGCTTTGCAGGATGATCATTCTTTGCTTGGGAATGTAATCGGGGATATTCATCATTTGGTTAGGAATTTGCAATGGGTAAGGATTGAATGTACTAGGCGAGGAGGGAATAGAGTTGCTCATGAGTTAGCTCAATTTTCTATTAGCCATGATTTGTTTTGGATGGAAGATTTTCCTCCAATAGCTAGGGAAGCTTTGTACCAAGATGCTAATTTTCCTGATTAATTGAATGGCATGCTTCTGTTTCAAAATAAAAAAAAATAAAATAAATAACACATAATATTTATATGTTAAGAGTTAAAACTACAGTGCTATTCCAAGTCAAGAAAAATTATTTACTTTTTTTTTCTTTAGCTAAACTGCAAAACACACCCATACGGCCCATACTGAATGGCCAAACTTGTTGAAATGGTCAATTTTGTCACCATTTGACAAGATCATTGTTGAAACGATGTCGTTTTGCATTGGTTAATGTGGCAACTTTTTTATATGTTAAATGACGAGAACATGTTTGGTTGCCAAAATGTCATTTATCTGCCAATAGATGGGTTGTTAATACAAATGAAATATAATTTTAGGGTGTAAAATTAAAAAATCCCCCAAACTTTAGGGTGTAGTTTTCACTTTAGTATAGACATTTATTATGTTTAATTTTGTATATTTGAACTTCTCAAAAAAAAAAATGTATATGAAACTATATATTCTAGAATTAGACATTTAGTTTGATTGTGTTTATACATGAAATTTTATTATGATTCTATTTAATACAAATGAAATATAACTTCAAAGTGTAAAATTTAAAAACCTCCCAAACTTTAGGGTGTAGTTTTCACTTTAGCCTAGACATTTATTATGATTAAGTTTGTATATTCGAACATCTTAACAACAAAAAAATGTATACAAAACTATATATTCTAGAATTAGACATTTATTAAGATTGTGTTTATATATGAAATCTTGTATTCTACTATTTGAAGAGATTCTAATAAGAATTTAAATATATAATATAATTTAAATTTAATTAAAAATAAATATGATATAATAACTATGTGTAAAATTATGAGATTTCAAAAGCTTATGTGACATGGCATTATAAGGTTAACCAAACGTAAAACAACTTTAGTTGTATACATAGATGCATGTGATTATTTAAAACAATGTACATTTAAAAAAAGAGTGATCACAGGGTCAAGGAATATGTGTTGGTTATTACTAATGAGGATGCTAGATAGAGATGATGAACCTAAGAGTTGGCAACACCCCCCTCCCCCACCCCCCCTACGAGGACAGAGCGACCGCTGCGGGTAGATCACAACCTTGTCTCCTACCTACCTGAGACCCAAGCATAAAGGTTACATGCCTTCACTGACACCGTATTGAACTGCCCAAGGCATATATCTATGCAACTGAACATGTTCAACCTCTTCTCCCCCCGCTGGACGTTTTTGCCGCTCAAGGATACCTGCCCATTTATAGGTTGAGATTCTTCATGACACCGATCATTCTTAGATCGCGGAAAAAGATTCTCCTTTGGCTTCTTCATTCCGCACGTCTATGGTGATTTTGTAGCCAGCGTAAGGCTTCAAAGGATTGGATCATCTTGCAACAGACATGCAGGTACGGATGGTTGCGTCACAAGCAGCTCGAGCATACCTCTGCAGCCAACCATCCCTTTGAGCAGAGCAGACTGGATTGCCATTCCCGCAGAAAGTCACAGAATACTCTAACATGCGTAACGCCATCTCGTTCGCCATGGAAGCGATACCGAGTACCTACGGTTACCACCAGGTCGCTGCGGATTTATAAAACTAAACCACCAAATGACGAAATGACTTTACGCGTCGAGTCCACGCCATACAATGACGCGGCTCTCTGCATCACAATTCATGAGCTGCAAAACAGAGAACTATCTACTGTACCTCACCCAGCTGTCCGCGGACTGGGTCAAGTGACAATTATTCATCCACAATGATTCGACGAGATTGAGCAAAAGGCCGGCCCGCCAAGTACTGAGTTTGGGGGAACGCCGAGTGATGATGACGTCTCATCTCATGCCGCGCGGACGAAGCTTCAATTGAAACCAAAGAATCCTCGGAAACTCGCCTTCTTCGTGACGGCTGGTGACGTGATGCGGTGTTGATATTATGCGTCGCAGTCCGAAAGGCTTGCTCATCAACATCAAAAGTAGAATCAAGCAGAATTTCACAGCATAGTTCCGTCGGTTTGACAAACAGCATCTGATCAATTAGTTCCTTCATTCTACTGCCCACAGATCTGCGATCCTGTTCAGCTGGGGCTGGGAGAGTTCACTGGGTAGGCAATTCACAGCGGCCGGCCGCCGCGCGAAAATCTGGAGAAATGCGGCTAATAATAAAGGATACAACAAGTGCCAATTGGATGGTCTCCCAACCTAGCGCTCCAAAGTCCAGCCTCAGCGCTGGTCCTCTGCTGTCACGCAGCTCACGCTCAATGCGTGAATGAACATGCAACATGCCGTATGCGTACTGTGGTGGTATGTATAAATTTCCCTCGTGGAGAATAAAGTCCAGCCCACCCAATCGGCACTCCTTCGACCAATTGAACTGTTGGCTCCGCCACTGCATGT
>NW_027069575.1:581912-601066 GCF_002906115.3 Quercus suber
TGCATATCTGGGCGAAAGTTTTTGGTCTTTGTTTAATTTGTTTCATCTGCGTTTGTTTTTTTTTCTCCCATGAGCATCATCCCACAAAAATTTCATGATCCAAACGAAGTCAATCATAGAGATCGAACACCATATACCGCCAGCGTATGCAAATTTTTGGCAGTACACACACATACAAGCCAAGAGCCGCACATATCTCCCAGGGGGAGTCAAAACCCCACCCCCAAATCCCAAAACAACAGTGAAGAGAAAAAAGAAATGAAAAGAAGAAAAAAGAACGGTTACATAAAACCGGCAATTTGTATATAACGACGGCCCTGGCCCCATATCAACGTCAATGTCATGACAAAAACAAATCAATCCATGTAAAATAAATCCTGACCTCTTTTTTCTTTCTTTCTTTTTTCTCCATGATGAAAACCTCCAAGAAGATCTATCAAAAATAAGAGTTTAGGGTTTTTTTTTTTTTTTTTTTTAAGAGAAAGTTTAGGCCATTAGGGGCACAATTTTTGTTACAGTCGATATGATCGGTTGTGTGTGGTGGATAAAAAGTTATAAATCTATTTTAAATGATTCTTCACCACTCAAAATCAACTCGGCTGTGATAAAAATTGTGACAAATAGTGTGATCCTATAACAATTGGTTTTTTTCTTTTTCTTTGGTTTTTTTCTTTTTCTTGGGTTTTAGTTTTAGGGTTTAGATTAGTCATGATCTTGATTTTCAACAGAGGTTGTCTGTAACACCCAACATAAAATGATGGGCCCCATGCATTATTGTGGTGGGATATTTGGTGGCCATATGCCCATATTAGTAGCACTAATGTTTGAAATTAGGTAACACTATACAACATCAGCACCAGAAATCAGTGCAGATATTCGGTTTGTAGGTTGTGGTTTGGACTGTGGTGGATATTGGATGGAGGCGATGGTAATGCTAGTGCCACTGGCACTGATTGTTTTTTACCACTAAAAAGCTAAAATGAAGTGTGCTCATTTTTCATTTTGAGCCTAATTCGTTGATCAATATGTGTACAAGAGCATAGAGTTTCTGATTCATGTATGTAAATGAGTTGGAAAATAAGGAGAGTTCTGGAATTTTGAATCAATTTTCCAAATGACCCATGTCTTGCTATATGAGTTTTATATCAAGTATCAACAATTTTCCCGGGAAATACATGATTGAGTGTTTTACATAACAATTTAAGCATACTTCTAGGTCAAAAGTTGTCATTTTGAGGTCCTAAATAAATTTTTCTGTCATTTTATTGTCAACATCCATGTTCTGCTTCCTCTTTGGTACCTCCAAGGTATGCTATCGACTACAAACAAAATTGAAAAGATGAATTTGCAAACCCCCATTAAAAACGCACTCATTCTCTTCGATTTTTGGCCGGATGTAAGACTCATGGCAAATAACTAATCGAAGAGTCATTAAAAAGTCACGTCAAACACGCAGATTTTCCTCTCATTTAGCACCAATTTCTCTCAGACAAACTCTTCTCCCATCCTCAAGAAGTTGACACAGAAGTCATTGTTCTCATTTGATATGCACCTCAAACCTTAATATTGAGAAGAAAATAGACAGATGAAATATTCTACAAAGCAAGCCTTTATTTCCTCTCTACCTGAGATCCAATTCCCGTGATTTTCTTCAAGGAAGTAAATGGAATTCTTCCTTCTTCTTATGATGGTTGAGAGGTGTACGTATTAAGTCTGCACTCATGAGCCTTTGGATGCGAGATTTTTGTTTCCACATGCATTCCTCTTGGATAAGACATTTCCTGTAATTCTTGCAAATTGTTTTCACTGCCCAAATTTTAGCTGATGGCTCCTTAACTTGGAAGTTCCTTCACGTTTATTCTAGAATGAATATTACCAATGACCACACCATTCCATCTTCTAAAGAGACATTTGGTATTTTTTTTTAATTTGTTACTGAGTATGAAAGGAGCAGAGCCCTGTACTTGATTATTCCAGACAGATTTTTCCTCTCTGAAGGTAGAGAGATATCTAATCCACATCGTTTAATACCTGAATGGTTTAGAAATTTTTTTATGCTCACCTACTGTACTGAAGAGAATATATGTGTGGTTAGAACTCAGAACTCAGAACTCAAAATAGGCCAATGCTTCATTGTTGCTGTGTGCACCCAAAACGAGCTTAAAGGGCTAGCTCACTCTTGGGCTCACAATATACCAAATCAACAACCATTTCCTCCTTTAGCTTCTCATATTTATAGCCAGGTGTTAGTGGAGGGATTATGATTGCTTTCAAAATTAGTGCAATAGGATGTCCAATGTCGTTAAGCGTAGGTGGGTGTTTAGGTGGGAGTGGGGTGTGGTAAGAGTGGCCTTGGGACTAGTTCCCACTCCAGTAGATATGCTCGGTAACTATATTCCCAAGGCACTGCCAGGTATACCAGGGATGGTGTGTCCAAACGCCTTTCTTCTTGCTCGGAAATGGTTCACCGAACAAGGACCTGGTGGCAAAACAGGGTGCGTGCTAATGTAGATTGCCTACTCCTCAGGCTTTTGGGCAATACAAAGCTTGGGCCCGTGGCTTTTGTGGGCTCGAGCTAGGGTCTTGGGTAGAAAGAGGTTGAATCCATGGGCCACACTGTTGAGTCAAAATCCAAGGCCCAAATGGGTTTGGGTGCCGCGGTGTCATACATTAGCCCCCCCTTAATTCATGCTCGGCTCTCAGGAAGAATCAAGGAATCCAAAAGGCACTTGCTATCCGAGAAGCTCAATGGTGTAGTGTTTGGGCGGCTTCAAAAGCCCATGAATGCGCTCTCAAAAGGCGCGTTACATCTGGCCGTTTAGTTCAACCATCATCATTACCTGACGGTTCATGAACCGAGGCTTGCACATGTCAGTTGGCATTGGTATCCGTAAGGTTATTTTTTGTTTTACTATAACTAATTAAGCCTCATTATTGTTGATTAAACATTGCTCACTTCCTTCAGGATCCTATAAATAGCCCATCCTAAATCATTCTTTTACTTTTTTCACTCTCTATTCTCTGAGTTTTCTCTCTGCCGTGCATTCATCTATGTGCTTATTCATCAGTCTAGAGTCCCTTTCTTTTCTAGAGCCCAAAGTAAGTTCTCTACCTCTTTCTTTTACTTCAGTTTCTTTCCTCGAATTTCTTCCCTTAATTCTTAGAGTTTAAGATGGGTTATGCTTTCCTTTTGAACACTAAGGCATCCTTAGCCACTTTTAGGCAAAAATTCAACATTCCTAATGATGAGGAAGTGGCATACTGCTACGAGAGTGAACTTGCTCTCCAAAAAGGGCAAATACTAATTTTTTTCCCATTAATGGCGATTTTGGAGGGTGGGGTTAGGTTCCTAGTGGACCCTCTCTTACTTAATACCCTCAGGTACTATCGGCTGTGCCCCAACCAACTTCCCCCCAATTTTTACTGGGTAGTTAGTTGTGTCAGTAGGTTGAATCAAACGTTTAGTTTGCAATTAGACCATGGCGATATAAACCACATGTACAATCTGTGTGGGAATAAAAGAACCAACTATTACTTAAAGGTTAGAGATATGAGGGTATGGCTAATTTCATGCCTACCTGACTCTAATAGGAATTCTGTCGGGGAGTTCGCCCTGGTGCGCGGCAATTGGTTTGCCGGTGAAATCCCTTGCCCCCTCTTATAGCGTGAATTGGGTTCGTACCAATCTCTAACTTGTTTGTCTTTCTATTTATGATTATTTTGTTCATCTGAATATTGACTCACTGTATTTTCGTTGCAGATGGCAAAGTGTTCACCTTGGATATTAGGGTAGTTCACGTAAGAGATCTGAATTTTATACTCAGGTCCGAGATATTCGTTCATTGGGATAAGCAGCTTCGAGCGTCCCATCTAATTCTCAACGTTGAACCCGTGTACTCTACGTGGCAACCTTTTAGGCAAGCTCTTTTGGTAGACAGTCCTCTCCTCTCTTACATTGACGTAAGGCACGCGAATTTTCTTCCTCTGAAGTTCACAAGAGGTGAAGCTTAGGACCTTGGTTGGCGCTATACTTGTTCAGACGAGCTCGAGCCTCTATGGGACGAATCAGTAGAACGTGTGTCCAGGCACTTCCGAGAACTAGCTCACGCGCCTGTTGAACCTGAGGCTCTTGCTTAGGAAGCCCCCGCCCAACCCGAGGCCCCTGTTGAATCCGAGGCTCCCATTCAGGGAGCCGAGCAAGTAGCTGCAAAATTTGTTAATTCTTCTGAAACCAAATCCGACCGTGGTGGAGACATGGTGACCAGAAGGACCATGACGATTGATCGTTTTGTGCTCGACACAAGGCAGGCTGTGCAGCAACAACCACCTTAGGGCCATGGACAGACGCCCCCGCATCTTCCCCTCCCCCTCCTCCTCCTCCTCCTCCTTCTCCTTCTGGCCGAACCTGAAAAAGACAACATATTGCCGAGCATACCTTTACCAGTCCAAGTGATGCTCTAACCAAGACTCCCCTCAGCCATCAAGAGGTATTGTCATCTAGGAGCCACTGGCCCAGACCGGGACGAATATGGCGTCCTCCTCCCGGGTTGTTCCGAAGTGGCAACCTACATTCCAGTTGAATGGCAAGCCTTTTCCTACGACCACAAGCATACAGGTATAGGAAAAAGGTGAAGGGGGGTCGTGTTGCCCAAAGTCTGGCGCATGGCCTCCTTTTGCCCGAGGACATGCGTACTTTTGAGGAGGGCATAGACGAGTCCATGGGAGGAGGTTACAATGGCATACTATTACGGTAATTCTTTACTTCTCGGTTCACCATTAACTCCTATACATCCTTTATGTTTTTATATTTATCATTGTTGCCTCATCAGGCTGCTCAACTGGCTCACATACTTAATGGGCGAAAAAATGAGCTGGTCGAGGATGCCGATAGGGAGAAAGCCCTTAAGGTCGTGGCCAAGGTGACCGCGAAAGAAAAAACCAAAGCTGCTGCAACTGCGAAGAAGAGGGTTGTTGCGTCCGAGATGGCCAAAGCGTCGACGAAAAAGAGATCTTCTGAGCTGGAGGTTAAGTTGGGGGAGACCGACCTGAAACTAATGAGGCCATGAGCATAACGACTGTATAGGCCGAGGAGTTGGCTGATTTAAAGGCAGCTCTGAAGGCCTGTGAAAACAAATGGTACAATAAGGGGTTCGCTGACGCGGAAAATTTTGTGGAGCCTGTCATCCAGGAAGCCCGAAAGCTAGCTTTTGGGGAAGGTTGGATGGCTGTTCTGCAAGCCTTGAAGGTCCCCGAGGACTCTCGTCTGAGGGATCCCAGTCAAATCCCCTTCCCAAGCCCTGCTCCAGCCGTACAAAATCCTCTGGCGCCTATCAATGAAGAAGAAACGACAAATATGAGGGAGCTGGTGGAGCAAATTGACTCTCACGTGGAATTGGTTGTCGTGGAGGTCTCCAGTAACCCCCATATTGGCAACCAGCCCGGCGAAGATCTCTAGTTTCAGCCCTCCCTGCTGGATCAGCAACCACCCGAGACCGGCGCCCAGATGCAGCCTGCAGACCCTTCAATATAATTTTTGAACCAGACTCCTATTTACCTTTATTTTTCTGTTATTCAAGTAATTTGTTTTCTTCGATAAGTTTGCCTATGTTACCGGGTTGTGGTGACTGAACAATTATCTTTGTCGGGTTAAGTTTTCTATAGTCACCGGGTTTTGGTGACAAGACATTGATTTAGATTTTATGTATTGGCTACATTTGATTAGGGTTTAATTGCTGAACTTTAACTTTAATCATGCTTATGAATATTCAATGTTACATTAGTTCCTTTGGTATATTCTTTTTTTTTTTTTAATGCGTCTCTGAGCATGCATGATGTTTGGGCAGGTTTGGAGTGGGAAATGAGTTAACTCCTTGGTAGTGGAAACCCTGCTTAATAGGTACCATCCTTCCTACCTCCCAAGGCGAAACGTAGGACACGGACAACCGGGGTGTTAGTCCCTATTCCTAGACAGTCCTCAATCCTTAGGAAATATTTGTGCAGGGTTTTCACCTGCTTGATGATAAGGACCTAACTTGGAGGCAAACTTCTGTCCTTAGACAATTTTGTGTTAGGTTTCCACCTAGTCGGTGATAATGATTGAACCGAGAAGCAGCTTTCCTCCTTAGTTTTAATAAGGTTTCTGCTTGTCCAGTGATGAAAATCGAACCGGGGACAAGTTCCCGTCCTTAGTTTTTAGTAAGGTTTCCACTTGTCCAGCGATAATGATCGTACCGAGAAGCAAACTTTCGTCCTTAGACAATTTTATGTTAGGTTTCCACCTGCTCGGTGATAGTGATCGAATCGAGAAGCAGGCTTCCATCCTTAGTTTTTACTAAGTTTTCCCCTTGCCAGATGATGGAAATCGAACTGGGGACAAGTTTCTGTCCTTAGTTTTTAGAAAGGTTTCCACCTACTCGGTGATAATGATCGAACCGAGAAGCAGGCTTCCGTCCTTAGTTTTTACTAAGTTTTCCACTTGGTCGGTGATGGAAATCGAACTGGGGACAAGTTTTCATCCTTAGTTTTTAGAAAGGTTTCCATCTACTCGGTGATAATGATCAAACTGAGAAGCAGGCTTCTGTCCTTAGAATATGTTTATTGGCCGGCACTACCGAATAAGTAATAATAAAATTGAATGCACCTGCACAGATAAGTATCATCATCATATTAGCTAATGAAATGTACATATTCAAATTTACACTTCCATGTACAGGTGATCAGTGATAAAACTTCTTAAGATTATGGACATTCCATGGCCGAGGTAATGGTCTCTCGTTTAGGTCCTCCAAATAATACGCTCTTGCACCTGCGATGGCGGTGATTCTGTAAGGCCTTTCACAAGTCTAGGCTAACTTCCCAGCATTTGTATCTCGCATATTCCCCATGGCTTTCCTTAGTATTAAATCGTTAGCACTAAATTCCCTCGTCCTTACATCTTAGTTATAGCGTCGGACAAGTTTTTGCTGATACTCCGCCAGTCGTATAGTTGCCACCTCTCGGCACTCTTCCAACCAATTCAAATGTTTCACCATCAACTCACTATTTTGGGCTAGGTCAAACCCTACAACTCGTGCATCGCATAGATTCACCTTGGCTGGTATCACAGCTTCTGCCCCACAAGACGTTAGACAGCTCCTTGGCCCACTTACCTTTTGCACTGTCCAATCTTTTCTTCAACCCATTCACGATTACCTTGTTGGTGGCTTCAGCCTGACCATTGCTCTATGGATACACTGGAGTGGAATACCTATTTTTGATGCCGAGATCACTATAAAATGCACGAAAAGCCTTACTATCAAATTGCAATCCATTATCAGATATCAGTGAGTCCGACACCCCAAATCTTGTGACTATGTTCTTCCACACAAACTTCTTAACGTCAATATCCTGGATATTAGCTAAAGCCTCGGCCTCCGCCCATTTGGTGAAGTAATCAACAGCCACTAACACAAACCGGCAATTGCTTGTTGCCCGGGGAAATGGGCCGAGAATATCTAGCCCCTATTGTGCGAAGGGCCGCGTGCTGCTGATGCGATTCAGATGACCTACTGGCTGATGGATCAAGGTGGCATGCCTTTGGCATTGTTCACACTTACGCACATATTCGACGACATCCTTTTGCATGTGGCCACCAAAATCCCTGAGTCATTGCCCGATGTGCTAATAAGCGCCCCCTATATGACTGCCACACACCTCGTCATGCCACTCGACCAAGAGCTCACTTACTTTCTTGAGGTGCAAGCACAAAAGGTACGGCCCCCTAAAAGACCTCCGGTATAACTTGCAATCTGCCAATAACCAATACTAAGCAGCCATTCGGCGAATCTTGCTAGCCTCATTTTCATCATTTGGAACTCGATCCTCGACTAGGAAATCAATGATCGGGTCCATCCAACATGGCCCGGTTACCGAAATGGTGGCAACATCAACCTCAGCAATACCAACGCTATCTGCCACACGAATGCTCAGCTCCATTATAAGCTCTACTTTGATTAACCGAGGCACCTCCTCGATCATTGACCACGCATGTTTGTTCTGTGCCCAGCCCACTTAGGCCACCTTTGCCATACTGAAATTGTTCATAATTTGCTTTATCGCCCGCAAGTACGCTTTCATTCGGGAATCCCAAGCTTCAAAGTTGCATTAGAATTGATTAACAACAAGCTGAGAATCTAAGTATATCTCCACATCTTGGGCTCCCATTCGCAAAACAGCTCTCAGTCTGGTGAGTAAGGCTTCATACTCGGCTTCGTTATTAGAGGCCCTAAACCTCAGCCTAAAAGAATGCTCTAACCATATTCCTTTAGAAGTAATAATGACGATCCCGACACCGGTCCCCAGGGCACTTGATGCGCCGTCCACAAATATCTTCCACGGGCGACTCTCCACATGACAAACCATTTCACTATTGTTCTTAGGAGAAAACTCTGCAACGAAATCAACAAGGACTTGGCCCTTTATTGAGCTTCACGGCCTATATCGTATGTCGAAGGAACTTAACTGGGTCTCCTATTTAGCTATTCGGTCTGTGAAGTCTGATCTCTTTAACAACGACTGTAAGGGATATTCGGTCAGGACATACACAGTATGAGCCTGAAAGTAATGCGGCAACTTCCTCGTAGCATGCATTAAAGCTAATACCAGCTTCTCCAAGGATAAGTACCTTGTCTCGGCATCGACCAAAGTCTTACTGATGTAATACATAGGTTACTGCACTCTTTGGTCCTTTAGCAGCACAGCACTCATAGCATGATCAGACACTAAGAGGTACATGAATAAATCCTCCCCGGGCTCCGATGCCATTAACATGGGCGCTTGCATCAAGTAATCCTTTAAATCCCGAAAAGCTCTATCACAGTCCTCATTCCACTAAAATCCTTTCCACTTCTTCAGAAGTTGATAGAATAGTCAGCAGTGATCAGCGAATTTGGAAATGAATCGGTTAAGTGCAGCTAACATCCCAGTCAATACTTGCACCTCTTTCGGATTGCTCGGCGGCTTGAGGTGCTTCATAGCTTCGATTTGATTGGGGTTGATCTCTATTCCCCGATTAGTGATCAGATATCCCAGGAATTTACTGGCCCCCACACCAAAAGCACACTTGTCAGCATTAAGGCATAACTTATATTGCCAAAGTACCTCAAAAATCCCTTGAAGATCCTCTATATACCATACTTCCTGTTTACTTTTCACTACCATATCGTCAATGTACACTTCAACTGTATGCCCTATTTTATCCCGAAACATCCTCGTCATCATTTGTTGGTACGTGGCCCCAGCATTTTTTAACCCAAAAGGCATCACAGTATAATGGTAGTTGCATCCGGGGAAATGAATGCTGTCTTTTCTCGATCCTCGGATGTTAGGGCAATCTGATGGTACCCCTGAAAGGCATCCAAAAAGCACATCCTTGGGTGTCCGTACATGGCATCTACCAACTGGTCGATCTTCAGCATGGGAAATGGGTCTTTGGGCATGCTCAGTTCAAATCCGTGAAATCTACACAAACCCTCCACTTGACACTCTTCTTCTTCACTACCATGGTATTCGCTAACTAATCCAGGAAAAAATATCCCTTATTGCCCCAGCCTCCTTCAGCCTTTGAACTTCTGACTTCACTATCTCAACATGCTCTTTGGCTGATATCCTTAGTTTCTGCTTCTTATGAGGGAATGATGGGTCTACATTAAGTTTGTGAACGATGAACTCGGGATCAACCCTGGGTACCTCATACGAGCTCCATGTGAACACATCTACATTCTGTATCAAAAATAACAACGTTCCTACCTTATCCTCATCTTTCATACCTGCCCTTATCTGAAAATACTGGTCAACATCCGGTAGTATCTTCACTCTGATTAATTGCTTGGCATAACTAGCCCCCATTCCCTCCCGGGGATTCTGTAATTGTTATGAAGGGGTTTCCTTAGCAGTTTTCTTTTGCTTAGCCTACTCATTCTTCCGATTAACCGTAGCCATTGGGCATTGCCTGGCCATTTGCTGGCTCCCCCTTACTACGGCAATGCCCTGTTTGGTGGGAAATTTAACCTTTACATGCAAAGTGGACAAAACAACCCCCATTGCATGGATCCACGACCTTCCCAGAATCGCCATGTATGGAGAAAATGAATTGACCACTATGAATGCCACAATTACCTCCTTACCTTCTATATTTACGGGAAGGGAAATTTGACCCTCTAGAATGACCACCCTACCGTCAAACCTGACCAACGGTGTGTCATACTTCAATAGGTCTTGGTTTTTTAACCCGAGCCCCCTGTACAGGTCCAGATACATCACGTCGGCCCCGCTTCCCTGGTCTACCATTACTCTTTTGACCAAGAAACTGCTTATCTGGACCGCGACTACCAATGCGTCATCATGTAGTTGGACTATTCCTTCTAAATCATCATAGTCAAAAGCGATGGGCTCCCGACCAATCTTCATCTTTTTCTCAGGTGATTGCTCTCCTGCACAGTTTCCCATGGGTACTATGGTCAGCATTCCTCTTCTGGCTATAGTCGCACCCCTCGGGGCGGCATGGATGACTTTTATCTCTCCCAGTGGTGGAAGGAGCGGATTTCCCCTTTGTTGAGCACCCTGGCTAGTACCTCGATTTTCGGAATCCACCACAAATTCCTTCAGATATCTGGCCTTCACTAGTTGCCCCAGATGATCTTTCAACACCTAACATTGCTCGGTGGTATGCCCTTTATCCTTATGATATGTATAATACAAGCTTTGGTTCCTCCGAGACGAGTCACCCCCATCTTGTTCGGCCATCTGAAATACAGCTCGTGCTAAATCCAGTCCACGATCTTGTGCACTAGCTCTTTGAATGTCACATTCACCTCTCCCATTTGTACCTTCAGCTCTTATATTCTTAAATCCTTTCGGAGTCAGGGCTGAAAACCGGGGAACCAAGGGTGACTCGCTAGTGGGGCCTTACCCTTACTCTGTAACCAATCATCCTTGAGACGTTTATACTCTTCAATACACCTCACCAGCTGCCTCATACCCTCGGGAGGCTTCTTCGTCAATGATTCTCGTAGCTCGAAGTCCTTGGGGAGCCCCGTTCTAAAGGTGCTCTTCGCAATCTTTTCGTTGCCTCCACCTATCTCATTATAAAGCTCCAACTACCTGCTGGCATAACTACGAAGGGTTTCCCCAACCCTTATTTTCATAGAAAGTAACGCGTCTACCGGTTGTGGTACCCGACTGCAGGTTACAAACTGGACACCGAATTCTTAGATCAACTTGGCAAAACTATGAATGGAACCCTTCCATAACCCATTAAACCATCTCAACGCTGTGGACCCAAGGCTTGAAGGAAAAACCTTACACATTAGTGCGTCATTGTGAGTGTGCAGAGACATCATTTGGATATAATGGCTAACATGCTCCACCGGGTCCATTTTCTCATAATAGGAATTGAATGGTGGTCGGGTAAACCTGTTCGGCATTGGTGCCCATTCAATGTCATCTGAGAGTGGCGACCAAGCAACTCTTTGTAAGGTGCGGCTCATAGCATCCATGGCGACATTACGAGGCCTTCGCTCCTCTGGGGAATACGAACCTTGATCTACATACTCCCGTGAACGTGAGCGTTCCTAGTGCCAACGGGACTCTCGTGAATGTGAATGGTCCCGGCGTCTGCGAGACTCCCGTGAGTGTGAACGGTCTCAATGTTGATGGAAACCGAATTGATTGGACCCGGTATCATAGCGATCCCCTTCACTCACAGATCCCCTTGCTTGGTTATCTTGGTGTCTTCTCTGGCGTTTGCCTCCTGCCTTCAACTCTAAATCTCTTACCAGTCTCCGAGGCCAAACTGTTCTTCCTTGTGTTCACGCTTCCTATCTTCACGCTTTTTTTGCCTTCTGTTCGCGTAAAATAATCTGCAAGCACACAGAATCGTAACAAGTAGTAAAGTATTTTTAGAAAACGAATGTCGAACCCACAAGGATTAACTATGTTATTGAATACCAAAATTCACTAAATAAATTACTATTTGGAAATTCGAAAACAAATGGAATGTTCTACTATCTAAATTAAATTAAACTATTTAATAAAAATAAATCTACGAATAAAAAGAATTAACAAAGCATAAAACTCTAACAGTGTAAAAATAAGATAAGAATGGATATAGAGCAGTTGATTTCACCTAACAAATCCCACACAATTTATTCTTCCTAATTATTAAATTATAATAATCTCCCGTTAATGATTAAAAATTCCTTAAGTATTCAATATTTTCTCTCGAATAATATCAAAAATATCTTCAAATAACAATTCCATATCTCTATGTGAATTTAATTAATTGGAGACTCATTACGTACTTTGAATTTTCTGAAAAATCACACTAGTCGCGGTAAAGTGTCTCTACTTTCGCTCAACTAATGGTGTTTAATTCTAGAACTAAAATAACAAATCACCTCTCAGTCTCATTGTAATTCAATTGATCAAACTATAATTTGTAAAAAATAGTAAGCATTAAGAATAAGAATTAAACACTCAATCATGGAAATATTAAAAATAAAATAACTCAGAAAATAAATTGTGTGTTCATTGCTAGACTACATCAATGATCTAGAAAATAAAATTTAGTTCATAATAAAATTGAGAAGAAAACAAATAAAACTTATGTCTTTCATCTGAATTGGTTGATCAACATGAAGCTCTCGCCTTTGTCCTCAGATACTCCTCTTTTGAAAGACTCCCAAAAGCAAATTCTTCTATGCGGCGCCTCCTTTTCCTCTCAGGTTTCTTTCCTCTTCTTTTTACCCTAAAGAGCCTTTAAATAGGTCAAGGAATCCTATTACATGTTGAATTCCCGTTTGGAGAAAATTCCAGATTTTTAGGCTTCATTTAACCGATGATTTTGGCCCATTTAAATTCAGAATTCGGACTTTTGGTAAACTACAAAGTTGTATCCCTTTAAGTTAACTTTCCAGCCCAACTTGAATCATCTCAATTTGATATCTGAGCCGAAAGTTATGCCAAAAATACTAACTGATATGCAGGCTGGAATCCTAATCCAAATTGGACTTGGATTTGGTGCAAATTTCCTATGATTTCTTGCTCCAATTGGAACTAAATTTAATTGGCCTAGCCCCACTTTGCATGTAAAGCCCTTGTTACATGCAACACAAAGATATTATATAATCAGTAACAAAATAACATAAAAGTAAATCTAAATATGTAGATATGTGAGTACTTTATTGTATATATTTCATGCAAATCACCTTCGCTCTCGCCACGTGGATCGTTGAGATGATCCCACTGAACCACTTTCAGCAAAACCTTCTAAACGTCTCCTGGACATCTTCTGGGTGTGAGTCTCAACCGAACCACGGCTTTGTAGATCCCCACAGATGGCACCAATTGTGTGCACCCAGAATGAGCTTAAAGGGCTAGCTCACTCTTAGGCTCACAATATATTTATAATGTGGGCTTTGGATTTCCTATTTTGGGAGATTCTAGCTTAGAGACCCAACGGTGTCTCTCAAACTTCTGTATTGTTTCCCTCTCACTCTTATGACTTTATTGCTCTTAGCTCTCAACTTTCTTCAAAGCCCCCCCCCCCCCAAATCAACAACCATTTCCTCCTTTAGCTTCTCATATTTATAGCTTGTATTGTTTCCCTCTCACTCTTATGACTTTATTGCTCTTAGCTCTCAACTTTCTTCAAAGCCCCCCCCCCCCCAAATCAACAACCATTTCCTCCTTTAGCTTCTCATATTTATAGCTAGGTGTTAGTGGAAGGATTATGATTGCTTTCAAAATTAGTGCAATAGGAGGTCCAATGTCGTTAAGCGTAGGTGGGTGTTTAGGTAGGAGTGGGGTGTGGTAAAAGTGGCATTGGGACTAGTTCCCACTCCAGTAGATATGCTTCGCAGCTATATTCCCAAGGCACTGTCGGGTATACGAGGGATGGTGTGTCCGAACGCCTTTCTTCTTGCTCGGGAATGGTTCATCGAGCAATGACTTGGTGGCGAAACAGGGTGCGTGCTAATGTAGATTGCCTACTCCTCAAGCTTTTGGGCAATATGAAGCTTGGGCCCTTGGCTTTCGTGGGCTCGGGCTGGGGTTTTGGGTAGAAAGAGGTTGGGTCCATGGGCCACATTGTTAAGTCAAAATCTAAGGCCCAAATCAGTTTGGGTGCCGTACAGTTGCATTTTGAAACCAACAATTCAGTCTAGTCTTTCTTTAATATTAACCTTACATGACCCACGATGTGTATCTATTATCAACAAATCCCTGGTCCACTAAGTCATTTTCTTGTCATTACCTTCCAAACTAAATATACTACTAGCATCGCAAATCCTTTCCCTTGATTTATTCAACTTGAGTTCACGGTGATTATTTGATGGTAACAACATCTTTTATGGTATTTTATGTTTGTAATTTGAATCTTACCTCTTCCTCCCTTACTATCTATCTCAAAAAAAGCAAAATATACTTCATCGCCTTTTAATTAATTAGTGATTGATACAAATTCACCAAAGAAATTAAATTCTAAGTTATAATGCAAATTTGTTTGAGTATTCAATAAATATATGATGATTAGTTAAACATTCGATTTGAAAGAATGTAAATTGCAAATCAATGGAATTAAATTAATAACATAAACTTCTACATACAAAATATATTAATATCATAAATTTGGCCTCAGAGAGCATGGCATTCCCCTCATCACTCATTTGTTTAATCAAACAAGAACTCCTCCCCCTTCTGATTATTTTCTCCACAGTCCCAACTCTATGCCTCCTAGTTTAGCTTATATTACCTTAGTTTTCTATGATACCATACATAGTGGTTATTTTGAAATAAATAAATCACCCTTATAATTTTATTTTTCTGTCAATTCTAAAATACTCTAAAGTTTTGATATTTTGTTTTAGAAAGTTTCAACATATTGCGTTCACTCTTAATAATTGCTTTTTATTAGTATCAGATAAAGACATTAATTGGTTTCAATCTAAAGTTTCAAATGGATGTCTATCACAAGCTTAAATGTTAACTCAAAAAAAAAAAAAAAAAAAACCCTAATGTGATGGAATAAGATAACATCCACCAACCAGAAATTTTAATTAGTTAAACTCTCTCTCTCTCTCTCATCGGTAGTTGGCTAAATAATCATGGAATATACGAATATTTTAAGTGACGAAGAAGATACTTTTGTATGTAGGGTAGTGTTGTGGGAATATTCTAATGGCCTTATTCCTGAATATTCAACCTTAAAACTTAATAGGATTATTACTAGAAAATAGAAATATCATCACCCACAAAAAAAGAGGGGGGGGGGGGGGGGGGGGGGGGTATCCATCTACACATGTACGCTCCACTGCGGGGATTCCTCTGCCCCCTCGTCCTCGCTATTTGTGAATTCTGCTATGAAATCTGCCATGGCCTGTCCCTTGATAGCGATGCGCGGGCGATATTGGATGTCGAACTCGCTCAGTTCTATTGCCCAGAGTGTCAAGCGCCCGCAGCATCTGGGCTGCCCATTGCCCGTCGTAAAGGCTTATCAGTTAAGACAGTAATCGTGTGGGCTTGAAAGTACGGCTTCAGTTTGCGCGCTGCTATAACCAAGCGAAAGCAAGTTTCTCCATTGGTGGATATCTTTCTTCAGCTCCGCGTAACGCCCGGCTAGTGTAATACACGAGTTTCTGTATTCTTCCTTCTTCTCTGATCAAGGCGGCGCTGACGGCGGCTGGGGAGACAGCGAGATAGAGAAAGAGTTCCTCTCCTGGTTGCGAGGACTCAACAGTGGTGGGGAAGAGAGGTAAGCTTTCAGCTCTTCGAACGCTCGTTGGCACTCAACAGTCCATTCGAAAGACCTTTTTAATGTGCGAAAGAAGGGTAAGCACTTGTCTGTTGCTCTGGAGACGAACTTGTTTAGCGCTGCTATCTTGCCGTTGAGACTTTGTACTTCCTTCACATTCTTGGTGGTGCCATCTCCATTATAGCTCGGATTTTGTCAGGATTGGCTTCGATGCCTCTCTGGGACACCATGAATCCTAAGAATTTTCCTGCCGTCACCCCAAAGGCACACTTTCCTGGATTAAGTTTCATGTTGTAAGAGCGAAGGGTGTTGAATGTCTCCCTGAGGTCTTCTAAATGATCTTCTTCCCTTCGACTCTTAACCAGCATATCGTCGACATATACCTGAACGTTTCTTCCGATCTGCCGTGCGAACATCTTGTTCATAAGCCTTTGGTAAGTTGCGCCCGCGTTTTTTAGACCAAACGGCATTACCTTGTAGCAGAATAGGCCTTGGCTAGTTACGAAGGACGTTTTTTCTGATCTTCATCGTGCATTTTAATTTGGTTGTAGCCGGAGAAAGCGTCCATGAAGCTTAACAACTGATGTTGAGCCGTAGAGTCTACTAGAGTGTCGACTCTCGGGAGGGGTAGCTGTCTTTAGGGCATGCTTTGTTTAGATCGGTGAAGTCTACACACATCCTCCATTTCCCGGAAGCTTTCTTGACCATCACTACGTTTGCTAGCCAATCGGGGTAGTAGACTTCTCTAATAAATTTGCCTCTCGTAGCTTGCGGACTTCTTCGGCTATTGCTTGATCTCGTTCTGGGGCGAAGACCCGGAAAGGATGGTGATACATTTAGCCTATGCACCATGACGGAAGGAACTATTCCTGGCATGTCCTCGTTACTCCAGGCGAATACGTCCGATTTTCTTTGAGGAATGCTATAAGTGTTTGCCGGACTGCGGGACTTGCATGGGTTCCGATCCTTGTTGTCTGATTAGGCATGGAGTCGTCCAGGGGTATCTCTTCAAGCTCCTCGACCGGCTCCGTTGCGCTCCAGTGCTCTTCTATGTTCATAGTTTGGAGGTGGTCATCCATTTCCATCATGGCCACGTAGCATTCGCGTGCGGCAATCTGATTCCCACGTAGCTCTCCGACTCCGTGTTCTGTTGGGAACTTGATCATTAAATGATAAGTTGAAGTTGCCGCCCTCCACGCGTTGAGGGTGGGTCGCCCTAGGATAGCATTATAGGCGGACGAATGGTCAACCACAAGGAACGTTACGTCCTTTGTGATTTACTGGGGGTAGTCGCCTGCTGTCACAGCCAACGTAACCGCGCCCAGCGGAAACACCTTTGCACCTCCAAAACCGACAAGTGGGGCGTTCGTTGGAACCAGCTGTTCCCTATCGATTTTCATCTGCTGGTATGCCGGGTAGTACAAGATGTCTGCCGAGCTACCATTGTCGACCAACACTCGATGCAAGTTGTAGTCCCCCACCCGTAGGCTGACAACAAGCGCGTCGTCGTGCGGGTGATGAAGGCGTCGCGCGTCTTCTTCCGAGAACTCGATAACGGGGCTTTCCCTACGGGCTACATTTTGCACTGGACCCGTCAACTGGACGTTTTGGACCATCCGGAGGTACGTCTTTCGAGCCTTTTTGGAAGGCCTGGTAGCGATTCCTCCTACAATCATTCGTATGTCACCAACGGGAGGTCTTGGACGGTCATTGTCTCGTCGGGGAGGGTGTTCTGGAGGTGCTGGATCCGCTCTTTCTTTGCTTACGAATTTCTGCAACTTCCCTTGCCTTATAAGGGCCTCGATTTGCTGCTTCAAATCGTAACAGTCGGCGGTGTCATGGCCGTGGTCCCGGTGAAAGCGGCAGTACTTGTCTCTGGAGCGCCGGTTAGGATCCCCCTTTAGTTTTCCAGGGAAGGTCAGAGCCCCTTCGTCCTTAATTTGCATTAGGACTTGATCTATTGGGGCGGTCAGCGGGGTGAAGCTTGTGAATCTCCCTCCCGGAGGCTTAGGGCGCCTTCATCTCTTTGATCTCCTGTTCTGGGCCTCTTTCTTCCTTGGTCGGGTCGTGCATCTTCCTGCCTTTCCCTTTTCCTCGGCTTCTCTTCTCGGGCCTGCAGCGCGTCCTCGGCATTCATATACTTCGTAGCCTTGTAGAGTACTTCCGACATGGTTTTCGGGTCATTTTTGTATAGAGAGAACAAGAACTTGCCCTTCCGCAACCCATTTATGAAGGCTGCTACAAGTATTTTGTCGTCGGCTTCGTCAACCGATAGCGCTTCCTTATTAAAGCGTGTTATGTAGGATCGTAACGTCTCGTCCTCTCTTTGCTTGATACTCATTAAGCATGCCGTGGACTTCTTATATCTATGTCCCCCAATGAAATGTGTAGTGAATTGAGCGCTTAACTCCTTAAAGGTGCTGATAGAGTTGGGCGTCAGCCGGCTGAACCATATCCTTGCGGGGCCTTTGAGTGTTGTGGGGAAGGCCCGGCACATAATCTCATCTACCACCCCCTGAAGATGCATCAGGGTTTTGAAAGTCTCTAGGTGATCCAAAGGATCCTTCACCCCGTCGTAGCTATCTATACTCGGCATGCGAAACTTGTGGGGTAGGGGTAGGAGTTCACGGCCACAGTGAAGGGCGAGTCGGTACGATTGACCAGATCGTCAAGATCACTGGAGACTCGCCCCTTGAGGGCGTTCATCATGACCTCCATCTGTTCCCTCATTGCCTGCATCTCGGCGGCAATATGTGGTGGAGTCGCATCCGTGATGGATGGCGCGTTCACGTGCTGCCTCTCTGGTCTGCTTGGGGCGTGGCTGCCCTCAGGTCTCTCCTGATCCCTGTTTGGAGCGCTAGTCCCTTCCTGATCTTCTGGTCGGCCATTTAGTGCTGCATTCTTCTGGCGCAGCTGTCCCTCCAAGTCGAGGTTCTGTTTGGTGAGACGCTCCACGACTGCACTAAGGGTCCGAACCTGTCTCTCGAGGGCAGTTGTGGGTGGCTCCTCTCCTTGCACGTCATTAGTAGTCGCCATTGAGCGAGTGAGTACCATGCAACCCTATAGTCCGGGAAACGATAGTGTGGCTTAATTAAAAGCGATTTCCCACAGACGGCGCCAACTGATGATGCCGAAAATCTCACCAATGAGTTGCACGATGCTTGTACGCTCGAAACAACACCTGCACGACAAAAAGGAGATGACCTCACAGAGAGCACCGGTGTGGTGCCGGCCAAATACCCTCCGAAGGTCAAGTTAGAATTCTTTCAACTCTAGAGTGCTAGAGAGGGGTTAATTATGCGTACCTCGGCTTATGAGGGTATTGGGGTTTTTATAGTAGTAGAGGGTGGACCTCTCTTCCTTGGAG